>NC_080423.1:107237586-107611986 GCF_029873635.1 Malania oleifera | reverse complement strand
ATTTTTGTTTTCACTTTTTTTTTCATAGATAACCCAAATAACACCAAATTATTTCTTTCCCCAATCTTCCCGAGGTAACCACATGCTTGTGATATTCAAACATCACAGTCCGTACTTGTTTTGGTTGACGAGCTCACATCGCTTGCCCTGTCTGCCTTGCTTCTTGTTAGGCCGTCTTGAGATTAGATAAAGGGTCCTGATTAGATCTTCAGTACTTATAATTGAACCGATTAACTGTATTTATTATACGAAATGTTTATGGTTTTTTTCTGTAATCGGCATTGAAATAATAGGTTGGGTTATTATATATAAATGTTTATGTGTAAAGGATTTTCTAAAATGAATTAAACGATTAACCAGTGCTTTTTGTTTATGAAAAGTCTCATATTTTCTACCGGTAGTTTATTAAGTTTGGTTTATTACCCAAATCGGTGACATAAGAATACTTGTCGATGTATAAATGAGACCTATTGCAATATGCATATGATATATACAAAAAGTAGGGTATTATATACTGGTTTTTTTCTTCTGAATATTGATAATAATTTAAATTTGTGGATGGAAGGCATTAAATGCCCGAGTTTGTGTTATCCATTATTATACCGAACAGAAATGACAGTTTTTATACAGTTTAGAAATGGATCAGTTTGCAATTATGGTTTAAAGAATTATCCCGAGGGTAGTCGGTAATGAAATGCTCGGTGGCCAAAGCTATGAGGGGGTATAGTGGCAACCACACGGTGTTTCTTGTTGTAGGAATGGTCGATTTGTCCTACAGAGCCCTCCCTCCTGAAGGGTATTCCAGGAGACCCATCCTGAAGGGTTTTCTAGGACCAGGTAAGCAATCGTATTGACATCAGATTAATACTTATACTTGGAATTAGCACTGGTCGGTCGGTCTTGTACTAAGTCCGACGCCCACATTCACTTCACCTGACCGCACAACCCTCCATGTTTTTACCCCGTCGACCGACCGCACTGATAAGGAGAAGACTACTATGCATATACGTGAATTAGTTTGTAAAATGAGCCAAATTTTATGAAAAGAAAAGTTAAGATTTTAAATATATTGTGAGTTATAGGTTCATTTTAACCATTTTCCTTTAAAGTGAAATTAACTGTTATTATGTCGAACTAGAACTCATGTTACCACACACTGATAATAATCTATTACGTCTTACTGAGAGGTATCTCGCCCAATCATTATCTAATATTTTTCATGTATCATAAGGAGCATAATAGTAATCAGAGTAGCGTAGTTGAAGCGTTGGTGGGATAGAAGGTTTTATTTAGAATAGATCTTTAATGAATTTATGTTTTTGATGTATTTATAATTTTAAGGGTGTTAATTTTGATATTGGAAATAATATTTTTATATTGGGATAATTAATACTCTGATAATTAGAATTTGAGGACTTCTACTATATGAATATTCAGGTCACTACAAGTGATATCAGTGAAATTGAACAAAATTTTTTGGGTCATCATAGTTGGTATCAGACCTTATGAAATAGGTTTTGTAAACTCTAGAGATGATTATTACCAGAGTATAGGTATGAAGTAGGATGATGATAGGAAAGGGTAGGCTAGGTGTTAAAAAAGTGTTAAAAAAGTGATCGTGTATAGGATGCATAATGGAGTAAAATACAACGAGTAAATTGGAATTTTGGAGTTTGGTCTCGCAGCCGAAAGAAGAAATTCATCGAGAGTTTTCTATGACGTTTTATAAAACAACTGGTAGTTCCAAAAAAGTCACGGAAAACCATTGACGTTTTTCTTCCAGAATGATGCCCTATGATCTTGTCTTGTGTGAATAATCACTGTAAGGAATGAGCTACCATGCTGCAACACTGGAATAGTTGAAATAAAATTTTGTGCATTTTTGGAATGTGCGCACCTTTGCACATTAGAGTGTACTCCTAGTTCACTATGGTTCCTTATGATTTAGTGTGCATGGATCTAAGAGCAACTGAAAGAATGTTAGTGGTTATCCTCGGATTTAGATGCTTAGAAATCCCAGGGGATTCTTTAATGGTGAAATTCTTAGGGATATTGGTTATTTTAAGGTTTTATGAAAAGTTATAGTTTTTTTGTGTATGTTATTCTCTCTTGTGTTTCTTGTACTTAAAGAAAATGTTCAATCTTTCCATATCTCCATAAGTCAGCCATGGGACATTGGACATTGCTGGAAGGGTAGGTGTGTTTTGATGCCAATGTTTGGGGTAGATTTCAGGTTTTGGTGGTTGTCACTGGGTGTTTTCTATTGTAATTATATTTTCATATTATTATAGTTTTCTGGTATTGGGTATAAGACATTTCATAGCATTACAGTTACCGCTGCTTAGATGTATTTATTATATAGAGTTTCTCTCAATGCCTTCCTGAGCCTGAGTTTATCAGTAGTATTTCAGTCAAATGATATTTATGATTTGCAAAAATAAAAAATGTTAAATAAGTAGCAGGTCGTTACACTTCTTTTCTAAAACCCACCATAGAACTTCCCTAAATATCCTATCATATGCTTTCTCAAGGTCAAAAAATATCATATGCAAGTCCCTCTTCTTTTCCCTAAACTTTTCCATTAATCTTCTTAAAAGATAAATAGCTTCTGTGGTAGATCTCCAAGACATAAAACCAAATTGATTTTCTGAGATCTTCATTTCTAATCTTAATCTTGTTCAATACCATTTCCATAGTTTCATTGTATGACTTATAAGTTTAATTCCACGATAGTTATTACAATTTTGAATATCTCCTTTATTTTTCTATATAGGTATTAAAGTGTTTTTCCTCCATTCATCTGACATTTTCTTAGTTTTTACAATTGTATTAATAAATTAGTTAACCATATAATTCGTTATCACCCAAGCATTTCCAAACTTCAATTGGGATGTTATCTGGTCCCATAGCTTTCCCATTTTTCATTTTTGTTAGTGCAAACTTGACTTCGTTAACTCTAATTTTGCGAATAAAGCTTATAATTTTAGTCTTTTTCTCATTTGAAAATTCTAAGTTTAAGTCTTCTATTTGGTTTTCGTTAAACAACTTACTAAAGTAACTTCGCTATCTTTCTTTAATATCTTTATCCTTAACCAAGACAATATCATCCTCACTTTTTATGCATTTTACATTTCCTAAATCCTTACTCTTCCTTTCTCTAGCTTTAGCAAGTTTAAATATAACTCTTTCCCCATCTTTTGTATCTAGTCTATCATACAAACTATTAAATGATCTATATTTAACTTCACCAACGACCTTTTTTGTATCTTTCGTTACCTCCTTATATTTTTCAAAGTTATCTCTATTTCTACATTTTGTCACGTTTTATGCCAAATTTTTTTGTCCTTATGATTTTTTGTACATTTTTATCCCACACCAACTCTCTTGTTATTCGAGAATTTCCCTTTGATTCACCTAAATCTCTTTTGGTAGGGGAATAGATGCCCTTGGATCTGCTCCTAACCCTCCACCCATGTGATTGGAAAATCTCTACAGCTCTCATATATTACTTATATTTGGAGGGAAAACCCATTGACCCAGACCCAATAAGAGGATCAGTAGGAGGATGATGAGTGGAGTTATTATTAGGAGGAGGTTTTTTTGCGTATTTTATTTTGTCATTAGTCTGAGGAGGAGGAGGAGGAGGAGGGGAGGAGGAGAGGAGGAGAGGCGGAGGAGGAGGGGGCAGGAGGGGGAGGGAGAGGAGGGGAGGGAGGAGGAGGAAGGCAGCAGCAGCAGCAGCAGCAGCCGGAGGAGGAGGAGGAGGAGGAGGAGGAGGAGGAGGAGGATGGAGGATGAGGCAAGGGAAGGGGCGCGAGGAGAGGAGGAGGAGGAGGAGGAGGAGGAGGAGGAGGAGGGAGGGGGAGGAGGAGGAGGGAGGGGGGGGGGGGGGGGGGGGGGTGGGAAGAGCGGGGGTTGTTCCTATTGTTGTTATTTTTGGGCGAGGGGAGGAGGGGTATTATTATTTTATTACGAGGAGGAGGGGGAGGAGGAGGAGGAGGGAGGGGAGTATTATTATTTTATTATTATTATTATTATTTCTTATTATTATTCGGGATTAGAGGAGGGGGCTTTAGGGGGAGGGGGCGGGAGGAGAGGAGGAGGGAGGGGAGAGGAGAGGAGGGAGGAGGAGGAGGAGGGGAGGAGGGGGAGCGTGAGGAGGAGGAGGAGGAGCTCATTTTTATTTTTCCTTGATTATATATTATTATTATTTTATCATTATATTATTTATTTTTATTATTATTATTATACTTATTACTTATTATTACTTTTTATTATTCCTATTATTATTTTATTATTTCATCATTATTTTTTTATTATTATTTTTTGCTCATTATTATTACTATTTATTTTTATTATTATTATGATTATTTAGGGCTGGTGTAGGGTTTTGTTTAAGAAGACCGAATATATATGCGCTCTTATACACACAGCCGGGGGGGAGGAGAGGAACGCAGCGCACAGTGAAAAAACGCTGCTTCTTCTTCTGCTTCTTCTTCCTCCTTCATCTCTCTCTCTCTCGTCACTCACCATCCAACCTCTGCCCAGCCTTTGCAGAGTTTATTTACCACCATAGATCCGCAGCAGCTTCTCTAGCATCCTCTCTGCAACCTCGGTTTGCAGAACCCCTTCCGGCAGGCCATTGGAGCCCAAACGGAGACCCACCAACTCTCTACCCCGTCACCGGCGGTCCACCACCAGAGCAGCAATCAGACCACTCTCCACACCCGCGCACAGCAACACCAGCAGACCACCAGGCCTCTCCTCTGCTCATGTCAGCAACTCCTCACCAGTCCCTGCCAGCACCACTCCAGCAAGCCTCCAACGAGATACCAGCCGAGCATCCCTACTCTGCTGCACAGCAACCCGAACCACCCAGTCCTCTCTACTCCAGATTTCCGGCCATCACCGTCTCAAGTCCTGACTGTGGGGGGGGGGGGCGGCCGCCCCCCCCCCCCCCCCCCCCCCCCCCCCCCCCCCCCCCCCCCCCCCCCCCCCCCCCCTCGCTGTAAGCAGCCCCTCCACGCTCACTCGCACACACCCACCCACGGCACACACTCACACACACAACAAATACACACACGCTCACTCGCACACACACATACCAGTAAATAAACGCACACACCCAGAAAACACACACACACAAACCAGCATGCACAGCACACGAAAACTTTTTTTTTATTTATTATTATTATGGTAGGTTTTTTTTATGATGTAATATTATTCATGTGTTTTAATTCGTTTAGTCATAGGCTTGTATTTATTTTTTTGTTTTTGTCGTGTTGATTTTGTAATATTTTAAGTACAACGTATTTAGTTGGCTAGTATATTTATCCATGATTTCTTTGTTGATTATGTAACATGCAATATAGTTATTCTATTTGCTTGTATTATATTTAGTTTTCTTTGTACTATGTTAGGATTTAGAGTTTATTTTTTTTATCATTATAATCTTTGATGTGTAATACATTTATCTTATTGGCTTATATGCTTATTTACGTTTCTTTATTTTAATTGTAGTATGTATCGGGTAATATATTCATTTCACTTACTTGCATAATTATTTAGGTATTCTTAATCGTTATTGCATTATATAAGGTTGCTCCCCATATTTATCATTGTATATCATTGCATATTAATGTTGAAGTTGACTTGTTGCCATATTCATCTTTGCACATTGATTTTAGCATTGAGTATTTCCATAATTTCATTATTCATTTTAGAATTGAGTTGTTATTAATAATAGGATTGAGTGTTTCCATAATTTCATTATCTTGTTATCATATTCATAATCGTGTAAGTACATACTAATTTTAGAATTAATTTGTCTCCATATTGTATAGTTTACATATTAATTGTAGGATCGGATTGTTTCCTTAATTTCATTAATTATTTTCATATTGTACATTTCATCATTAATCATACATTAATATTAAAGTATGTATTGTATTATTTAGGTATGCCTATGAGCACTAATATTATTATTGTTATAATTATTATATACATATACATACGTGTGTTAATATTGCATATCCTAGTACGTGGTATTATTATTATTATTATTATTATTATTATTATTATTGTGCAAATATATATATATATATATATATATATATATATATATGTTAAGGTAGATGGTATTATCACTATTGGTGTATATATATATTTGAGTTACGTGTTATTATTACCATATATTAGAGTACATGGTATTTATTATCATACGTATATATATACATATGCTGAGGTATTATTATTATTCTTATTATTATTATTATTATTATTATTATTATTATTGTTAGTACTATCATTGCTATTATTTTTACCGTTATTTATTATTATTATTATTATTATGATGTTTATTATTATCATTATTATTATTATTTTATTTATTGTTATTATTATCATTATTATTTTTGTTATAAAATATTTTTTTTATTTTTATCCCTATGATTTTATTGCAAGGGTCTGAGCCTTCGGGCATCATGTGCCCTAAGCTCTGAGGGAATATATATATGTATATATTATCTTTATTTATTTATTATTTTATTTATTTATTTTTTACATATATTTATAAATTCATAAAAAGGAGTAATTTAAAGAATTATTAGATTAACTTAGGGATAATTTCAAATTAATTAGGTACCGTTCATAAGAACGGGCGCGTAGGGGGTGCTTGTACCTTCCCCTCGCGTAACCCAACTCCCGGCCCCAACTCTGGTAATGTAGACCAATTCTACCCCTAACGGGGTAGTAATCATGTGTTCTAACCGCACTAAAGGTTAGTGGCGACTCCGATATCCATGTTTTTCCATTAAAATATTAAATTAATTTTAATTTCGCCGCCCGGGGCACACGCGCTCCCGGGACGTCGCGACAGCTTGGCGACTCCACTGGGGACTTAGAGAGTCGAGCCATTATTTAATTAGAAATTATCCCAAGTTCTAATTTGATAAATCTTTTAATTACTCCGTATTTTGTAAATATTGTAATTTGTAAATAACTTTACTTAATTGTAAATATTTTACTTCCATAATTTTGTAAATA
Source organism: Malania oleifera (assembly GCF_029873635.1). Lineage (NCBI taxonomy): Eukaryota > Viridiplantae > Streptophyta > Magnoliopsida > Santalales > Ximeniaceae > Malania > Malania oleifera. The sequence continues at coordinate 107,604,942 of NC_080423.1, read as the reverse complement.
ACCTCAATTAATTAAAAATATTTTGTTTCCTAATTTGTTGAGTATTAATTGTAGATATTTTGTTTCTAAATATTCTGAATAAGCATATTAATTGTAAATATTGTGAATAAGCATATTAATTATAGATATTTTGTATACTAATCGTAAATATTTTGTTTCCTTATTTTTTGGTTTCCAAATTTTTTAGAATCAACATGTTAATGGCAAATAATATGTTTCCATATCTTGTGAATAAATACATTAATGGTAGATATCTTGTTTCCATATTCTTTATAGCATATGAATAAATGTGGGGATAGCGGGATTAGGTTAAATTTAAATGCACATACTTTCACGCTCTATACCCGAGCTTTCCTTACTAGGATTAGATAGGAGTGTAATAGCGTTTGTCCCCACGTGGCAGGGCTTGTGGGGACCCGCGAACCACTCCACTCAGTTTAAACTTTGTCCAAACCCCTTTTGTGTGAGGATGAAGGTTAGATTGGGAACCTTTGTATATAGGGATTAGAGCTTACCCACACATACTTGTCTATAGTCTTCCCTAACTAGGATAGAGCCATGAAGGACCCTGTATATACTTACCTACCCTGGGTTGGGACATCCTTATCCCCATACTGTCTATTGTATATATGTTGTGAGATACCTTGTATTATACTATGCATGCTGCATCCATTTTAGACATACATACTACTTAGCCAGTATTCTGAAAAGGCCCAATAATGAGACCATGACCCATTCTTTCAAAAATGAAACACTTGGCCCAAGCATTTTAAAATATGGGTCGGCCCAACCATTTTTCAAATAACTCAGACCCATTTCTTTAAAAACAAACTAAGGCCTGACCTTTTCCTAAGTAGAAACTCAGCCCAAGCCTGATTTTAAAAAAAAAAAAGGTTAAAACCCAGATTTCAAAAGTGGGCTTCGGCCCTATTGTCTAAAAATATGGGCCAACATTTTTCTAAACAATCCAAGCTCAAGTCCTTTTAAAACTAGGGCCTGATCCCATCATGAAATATATTGAAGCCCATATTTTAATATACTTGAGGCCCAAATGCACCCTAAAGTCCACAAGCCCGTATTAAACAAATCCAGTGGGTTGACTAACCTGGGTCAACCCCAATCTCAGATCATAATTTGACCCCTCATAGAATCTGGGGTACATGGACCGTCATCTAGGAAAAGAATGATTGAGGGAAGAATTGAATTGAAATGGTGGCCCATCAATAATTATCTTAAAATCTCTCATTAGTGGGATTTTTCCTAGAATGCTGACAAAGTAGTTAGTTAGGTTACATTGCATCCATGCATTCATGCATAATTTCACACATAATCATGCACAATAGGTCACATGCATGGTCATATCTCTATTTGTATGGGTAATTGCACTAGTTACATCCATGCACAAACATTCATGGCATCTATGCATTCATGCATAATTTCACACATAATCATGCACGATAGGTCACATGCATGGTCATATCTCTATTTGTATATGTAATTGCACTAGTTACATCCATGCACAAACATACATTGCATCCATGCATTCATGCATAATTTCACACGTAATCATGCATGATAGGTCACATGCATGTTCATATCTCTATTTTTATGAGTAATTGCACTAGTTACATCCATGCATAAACATTCATGGCATCCATGCATTCATGCATAATTTCACACGTAATTATGCGCAATAGGTCACATGCATGTTCATATCTCTATTTGTATGGGTAATTGCACTAGTTACATCCATGCACAAACATTCATGGCGTCCATGCATTCATGCATAATTTCACACGCATAGCCATGCATAATAGGTTGCATACATGTTAATATCCCTATTGTTATGTATTTGTGCACTAGGTACACCCATGCATAAACACCCATTGCATAACTTAATCATTCCATGTTTACTTTCATAACCATGCATGCATAGTCATATCTAATGAGTTGGTAATCATATCCCCATTTTTCTGTAAAACTAGTGTACCAAGGTGGTGAAATCAAGATCCAGTATTCCCGAAAGCAAGCGAAACAGAACGGTCCCTATACATTTTTTTTAAGTTCCTGGAAAAGGGTTAGAATCATGTGGAAGGATCTAGAAGGTCAGATAAGCTCTCCCGCACCGAATCATGAAGATGTCCATCAGGATATGCAAAAGATTAAGGATCAGATGGAGAAGGAAGCCCCCTCGTGGAGCAAAACTACACAGCATCCAAAGCGGGCAGTTGAAAACAAGGCTTCATTCAAACCACGATCGATGAAGTCGTTGTCGGGTCTAGGTTTAAGCCTGCACACATTTATCCTAGCAACTCAAGACTTGAGACCCCAACCGATGAGCGATGTCCAAGTTCTGCCTTTTATCTATCCTGATATTCAAGAAGAGAGAATAGCTGAAGAAAGGGGCAAAGAGCAGATACCTCATCAAGAAATGAATCATAAGAATGAAGTTTGGGAAGAACAGCTGCAAACTATGCAAAAAGCAAACATGTTTGGTTCGTCGGATGCTTTCAATTCTTGTCTGATGCCGAATTTGATCTTACCCCCAAAGCTCAAAGTCCCAAATTTTACAATGTTTAGTGGGTTCGAATGTCCACTCACTCACTTGGGGATGTACTTATAGAAGATGGTTGCGCATTGTGGTGATGATGATATGCTTATCCAGTGTTTCCAAGATAGCTTGACTGGGGAAGCCCTAAGATGGTATAACCAAGTAAAGATCCACACATGGGAGGATTTAACTCGCGCCTTTATCGCTCAGTACAACAATGATATAGCTTCAGAAAAGCAGACTTTACGAAATGTGGAGAAGAAGGCAAGAAGGTACTCTCATGATCAAGAAGAAATGACAACACAGAGTTATCCTCGGGTGGAAAAAGGAAAAACAATTTGTTCATGTGATGACTTTGTCAAAGATCAAGGTGTTGACAACCAAATCAGAGGTATTTCTCAGAATTTGGCTTGCTTGAGGATCACCAGAAAGCAGGTTAAGGAAGCGTTCAAAATAAAAGGAGTGCAATATATAAGGCCAAGACAAAGTTCTTCGAAAGGAGTTGAAGAAAGGAAAGAAAGGTGGGCAAGTAACATAGTACCTAGGGGTGCAAGAAAGCACATGGATTCCTTCAGTCCTTCACAAACTTTGGAGCAACGTAACTTACAGATACCAGGGGTGCCTCCAAAGGAAAAGAAAAGAAAGGAAATTCAGCCTATCCCGATGACCTATGCAGTGTTATTCCCACAGTTGGTTGAAAGGCATTTAGTTGCGCCTACACCAGGAATGTTGATACAACCCCCTTACCCAAGGTGGTACAACTCAAATGCTCGATGTGAATATCACGTTGGGACAATAGGCCATTCGATTGAAAAATGTTGGACCTTTAAGTATAAAGTGCAATCATTGAGAGATGTTGGATGAATAGCCTTCAAGGATAAACAGCCAGGGATCCAGAGTGATCCTCTACTCAATCGTGAGGAAAAAAATGGTTAATATGTTGTAAGAAGATTTGGGAGCCGAGGTCGGGAAAAAGAATATGTTAATTATGGATCCTGGAATTCTCGTAAGGAGCCCAAATGGAGCAAAAGTACACAAGGGGCAAGGTTTTGATTATCTAGTTTGTTTCATGTGATGATGTCATTTTAATTCCCTGTCTTCTAGCAGTCTGTCGACACTATTGTCTCGGACAATTTCCCTTTCATCAATAAATTGAATTATGCATTTTCTCATATCACTTGTGTCCTGAGCTCAGTTGACCAAAAATTTGTTTGCTGATGTTTCGTGTAAAGATAAGGAAAATAATAATACCCATATTCATAAGCCAGAAAGTGATGTTAATTTCGAAAACCAAACACAGGAGGTGGAATCAGAAGAAGACAAAACAATTTTCCTCACCCTATGAAGACAGATGTTGTGAAGAAATAAAGAATCTCGAAGGAATTCAGTAAAATATATGTGTTGTGCCAAGAATTTCAAGTCAATTCACTATTCATGTTTTGATCAAATGATAGATGACCATCTTTGGCCGACCAGTTATCCCTAAAAAGAACCAAATATTGATTTACCAATTGTTAACCAAGTTGAGCTTGAATGTTAAACTAGTCTTTTCTTAAAAGCCAGTTCACCAAAAAAATTAACCTGGGTTGGGTCTCTTAGCGTTTGGCAAGTCATATGAGACAACAATGGGCTATCAAAATGATGGTAGGCCATTTTTTTACTACCCAAAAGAAATTCACAGAAGAAATCTCTTGCAAGCCCTCTTGAGCCTGAAAAATTTATTTATTGATGAACCCGTCAAAGGATCACACCCCACACTAGGGCAGTTTAAAAGAAATCAGTCCCAAATGAAGTCCAAACAAAAATGACAAAATCCCTTCATAAAGAAAAACAAAAGGGAGCAGTAAAAGCAAATAGAAAAGAGAAAGAAAATAAGGGACATACTACGCATGTGATCCTTGACCAAATTACCCTTGATGAAAATGATGATTTTGAGCCCTATTTAACTCTTTCTTTCTTTAACCTATAACCCCCTAGCCTACATTACGATCCAAATGAAGTCCTGACCAGATTGGTATACATCGTTGTCTCTAATGATTTGTCAGACTCAATGTTGAGTCTGAATTACGTAATGACCTGATCCTGAAAAGGTACGTAGGCAGCTTGTTTAAATAACAAGTTCGGTCAACATCTTGCAAAACATCTCAACTCGAACTGGGGGCGTAAAACATTATTTGAGGTGGTATTTTTGAGCCTTAGTTTCCCTTTTATTCTGAAAACCTATATCCCTCAGCCTGCGTTTCGTCCCGAGTCTTAAAGACCATCTTGAGATCAAAACATGAGTTGAACTTGACTAAACTAAAGGCAATGTTTAAATACGTGAAATTTCTAATGGTTTCACAGCAGGATGAAACAAAATAAGAGAGGTGGCCATCGATAAAGCTGGGACAGTCAAAGAAAAGATCAACCATTCAGTTTGGTAAATTAACATCAATATCATATGGCTTTTGAATATTGGTATGAATTTTTCTTGTAATAGCATTGGAACATGGTAAAACATCTATTTTTGGGTGGTTGACCTTTTGATTTCACAAGTTGATGTCATAATTGCATAATCATTCCTCATTTGAAAAAAAAAAAAAAAAGAAGGATGGATAGTCAAAGAGTTTCTGAACCACTAGTGTGCTTCTTATAGGGGAGGTCCCCGTTGAGGAAATACGATGCACATAGAATCAATCAATTTAATTGGGGCAAATGTCATGTCAGGCTTTAAAGATCTGGTTATTCAAGAAGAATCTGACAACCAGGCCAAGATCAGTGGCAGATAAACTCATCAGGAGCAGGTTTCGTTTAAGTTTTAGTGGGACTTATTCAAGCACCTTCTTATCAGATTGGATGAATAGGAAAACAGGGCCAAGAGCTGTTATAAATCCATTCAACTGGATAGATTCTGTGATGGAGTTTCATTTGAGCCAAGTTGACCACCTCCATTAAGAAAATTAGGCCAAAATCAGTTATGAATCCATTTAGCTGGGGCAAGTTTTAAGGAAACCAGGTCAGAGGTAACATAGTCAAGATTAGAGATTGATCGGTTGATAATAGGCACATTGGAAAAAGAAAGTTCATGCATCGTCATGCATTTCATGCATTACACAGAAAAGTGCATATATATTATATCATGCAACATGCCTGCATATCCCCATGTTCTGGTGTCATATCAAACACCTTGCATAGCATCATTCATTCACACCTATCTTGTCATCCTTGTCTAAGCAATCCATGATTCATCTAAAAAAAAAAAACAACAAGGGAAGGAAGAAGAAGAAAAAAGGGTTGGGACAACTAGCCCAGGTACCAATCGATCCATTTACCCTGAGACTGGGGCAACTGGCCCAGGTCTTATTCAAGTCTTGCGCTTCCAAACTAGGGCAATCGACCCTAGTCCAAATTTTAGCATTCATTTTGAAGCTGGGGCATCTGTCTTCAGGACCAAATTAGGTCGCATGACTCTTGGGATCCTATACCTGAGCATTTATCATCAATTCAAAATTTCGTCTTGCTCTCGGGATCCAATACCTAAGCATTCATCATCAAATTGACAATTCATCTGGCTCTCGGTATCCTATACCCAAGTATTCATCATCAATTCAAAAATTCATCCTGCGAACTGGGATTCTACGCCCGAGTCATCATTAACCATCGATTCAAAATTCCCATCGAATAGTTAGCAGACTCTTAGAATCCTACATCTGAGAAATCCTCGAGATCCTACACTCGAGCAATCAACAAACTCTCAGAATCCTACGTCTGAGAAGTCCTCGAGATCCTGCACTTGAGCAATCAACAGACTCTCAGAATCCTACATCTGAGAAGTCCTCGAGATCCTACACTCGAGCAATCAGAAAACTCTCAGAATCCTACATCTGAGAAGTCCTCGAGATCCTACACTCGAGCAATCAGAAAACTCTCAGAATCCTACATCTGAGAAAGTCCTCGAGATCCTACACTCGAGCAATCAGAAAACTCTCAGAATCCTACATCTGAGAAGACCTCGAGATCCTACACTCGAGCAATCAACAGACTCTTAGAATCCTACATCTAAGAAGGCCTCGAGATCCTACACTCGAGCAATCATTATACTCTCAGAATCCTACATCTGAGAAGTCCTTGAGATCCTACACTCGAGCAATCAGAAAACTCTCAGAATCCTACATCTGAGAAGTTCTCGAGATCCTACACTCGAACAATCAGAAAACTCTCAGAATCCTACATCTGAGAAGTCCTCGAGATCCTACACTCGAGCAATCAACAAACTCTCAGAATCCTACATCTGAGAAGTCCTCGAGATCCTACACTCGAGCAATCAGAAAACTCTCAGAATCCTACATCTGAGAAAGTCCTCGAGATCCTACACTCGAGCAATCAGAAAACTCTCAGAATCCTACATCTGAGAAGCCCTCGAGATCCTACACTCGAGCAATCAACAGACTCTTAGAATCCTACATCTAAGAAGGCCTCGAGATCCTACACTCGAGCAATCAACTCTCAGAATCCTACATCTGAGAAAATCCTCGAGATCCTACACTCGAGCAATCAGAAAACTCTTGGAATCCTACATCTGAGAAGTCCTCGAGATCCTACACTCGAGCAATTAGCAAACTCTTAGAATCCTACATCTAAAAAGGCCTTGAGATCCTACACTTGAGCAATCATTATACTCTCGGAATCCTATACTTGAGAAGTCCTTGAGATCCTACACTCGAGCAATTGGCAAACTCTCAGAATCCTACATCTGAGAAATCCTCGAGATCCTACACTCGAGCAATCAGAAAACTCTCGGAATCCTACATCTAAGAAGGCCTCGAGTTCCTACACTCGAGCAATCAACTCTCAGAATCCTACATTTGAGAAAATCCTCAAGATCCGACACTCGAGCAATCAGAAAACTCTTGGAATCCTACATCTGAGAAGTCCTCGAGATCCTACACTCGAGCAATTAGCAAACTCTTAGAATCCTACATTTAAGAAGGCCTCGAGATCCTACACTTGAGCAATCATTATACTCTCGGAATCCTATACCTGAGAAGTCCTTGAGATCCTACACTCGAGCAATTGGCAAACTCTCAAAATCCTACATGTGAGAAATCCTCGAGATCCTACACTCGAGCAATCAGAAAACTCTCGGAATCCTACATCTGAGAAGTCCTTGAGATCCTACACTCGAACAATCAATAGACTCTCATAATCCTACATCTGAGAAGTCCTCGAGATCCTATACTCAAGCAACCATCAAACTCTTAGAATCCTACATCTAGGTAGCCCTTGAGATCCTACACTTGATGCACATCATCTTTATATTTCAGCACCCGATGCACATCATCCTCATACTATAGCTCGGGTTCCTACACCTGACGCAAGTCTCTTTCCGTGCACTATAGCTCGGGTTCCTACACCCAGTGCAAGTCACCTTCCATGAACTATAGCTCGGGTTCCTACACCTGATGCAAGTCTCTTTCCGTGCACTATAGCTCGAGTTCCTACACCCGGTGCAAGTCACCTTCCGTGAACTATAGCTCGGATTCCTACACCTGGTGCAAGTCACCCTTCGTGAACTATAGCTCGGGTTCCTACACCCGGTGCAAGTCACCCTTCCGTGAACTATAGCTTGGGTTCATACACCCGGTGCAAGTCACCCTTCGTGAACTATAGCTCAGGTTCCTACACCCGGTGCAAGTCACCCTTCCGTGAACTATAGCTCGGGTTCCTACACCCGGTGCAAGTCACCCTTCGTGAACTATAGCTCGGGTTTCTACACCAGGTGCAAGTCACCCTTCCGTGAACTATAGCTCGAGTTCCTACACCGGTGCAAGTCACCCTTCGTGAACTATAGCTCGGGTTCCTACACCCGATGCAAGTCACCTTTCGTAAACTACAGCTCGGTTCCTACACCCGATGCAAGTCACCTTTCGTGAATTATAGCTCGGGTTCCTACACCCGGTGCGAGACACCCTCCGTGTACTATAGCTCGGGTTCCTACACCCGGTGCAAGTCACCCTCCGTCAACTATAGCTCGGGTTCCAACACTCGACGCAAGTCAGTCTCATGTTCTCTCAAGCATACATGCAAATTGGTTTTCACAAATCATTTTGGTCTCTTTTACATTGGGCCCAGTCCAAAATCAGCGTCTTTTATCTTTGCAGGCTTATTGCTACAAATAACGTAGGAGAGTTCCTACTTTTACTTTGAAGCGACGAAGCCTACAAAGAGGGGCAGCAATTGATCATATTTTTTTTTAGCTTTATGCACGCTTGGCTCTCACAGAACAGTAACTATGCACATACGTGTCAAATTATGGAAAATAAAATATAATAAAAGGCACTTTTATATATATATATATATGATAATGGCAAAATGTATGTGATGATAAAGTAATGTCAATGTGTGGGTGGCACCAGTGAATGTCAAATCATCACGATCTCTATAATAAATAAGATGGCCACATGTTTTATTTATTTTATATTTTTTAGTCAACCATCAAACGATAAAATCAAACATAGCTCCGACCTCCATTGTTACCACCTCCCATCTCTTCATTCTTTGTTTCCAAATGCTACCCCCAAACTCGAACTGAATACTGTATTCACCTTGCTGTGGCTGGTTGTGCATAGGAAAGTGAGAGTGTTCATGTGATGAATGGATAGCTAATGCTCGAGCGTGCATGCTAGATTGCATGGTTTGGTGTATGAATTGCAAGAATGCCCTTTTTACCAATCAAAAATCATCAATAATAATGCATTTGTACTTACGAATTATAAATTCGTCACTAGTATATTGAGTAGTAGTGAAGATAACAATGTCTGTTACTAATAAAAACTCAGTGGTGACGAATGTAAATCTGCCACTAATACATTCGTCACTAATAAAGTTGTTTCCCGCGACACAACTTTATTAGTGAATATAGACTTGTAGTGACGATTTCAAAACCATCACTATTGTCCTCTTCTATTTAGTTGAAGGATATATATATATAGCTTGTATAGTGACGAAATGAGACTAATAAGTAGTAGCGGACTTTTCATGACAATATCAAAACCATCACTAATGGTTGGTCATATTCAAATGATAAAGAGAAAATACGATATTAAGTATTAGTGACAGTTTACAAACCTTCACAATTTTTACCTTTTACTAACTTGTAGTAACAAATTTGGAAGTGTCAGTATTAGTTGCTTTGATTAATTTAATTATAGCATATATATATATATATAGTGACCAATCAGATTAGTCATTAACATCTTAATTACAGGAAACCAAAGGACTTAATAACAATGACTAAATTTTAAAACAAAAAAAAAAAAAGGACTCAATTAATTTTTAACACAGAAAGGACTCAATGTTAAAAAGGACTTAATTTTAAAATAAAAAGAACTAAAATTTTAAAATAATAGGGATTCAATTTTAAAATAATAGGGACTTAAAGGGTTTGATAACAAAAGGATTCAATTTTACCTCACAATGACTCATTAAAAGGGACTTAGCTCAATAAAAGAAGACTTTTATTTTAAAATAAAAAGGACTTAATTTCAAAATAACGAGAACTCAATTTTAAAATATTAGGGACTTAATTTCAACACAAGAATGACTCAATAATAAAATGATTCAATAGACAGACCTTAATTTTAACATGATCAGACTCAATAAACATGTCTTAATTTTAACATAAAAGGACTCATGAATGTAACCTAATACGATTTTTTTTCAAAATGATCCTTAAATTTTCAGAATATAAAATTGACCCCTCCTTATGTTAATTATCACGTTATTACGAAGGGTCTCCATAGACTCTCTACAATGCAAGGGAACAAACAACACAAAACCCATACACTAAGATGAGAAGAAAATAGAGGTCCTTTAAAATTGGGGTGTCTACATTAGATATAAGTATGAGTTGTATAAGAACAGTTAGCAAATTTGGGTACGGAATTGCTCGGCTCTCTCTCTCTCTCTCCCTCCTTCCTCCTTCCTCCTTCCTCCTCCTCTCTTCTTATTCCTTCTCCTTCCTTTCTCCTCTTTTTGTCTCTCCCTCTGTTCTGGCTCTATGTTCTGTCCTACAGCCTTTTTCCTCCTCTTCCTCCATCTTCCTCCACCTATCTTCTTCTCTCTTCTCCTTCCTTTCTCATGTTTCTGTCTCACACTCTCTATGCTAGCTCTAACTTTGTTCTATCCTATAGATGTTCTCTCTTCCTCCCCCTTGTTCATCTTCTCTTCTTCTCTATGTTTCTTTAGCTCTATTCTCTCTGTGTTTATTGTTGTTCTGCATACAATTTGGTACGAGACAACAAACCAAAATCACCAAGTGCCAAACTGTTCATCACTTCATCACTTGCAACTTTCTGAGAAAAATTATAGTCGTGCCTCTCAATTTTGAACCCTAATTAACTTCCACGCATTACTTCATCACACCTCCATCAACATCAAAGCATGTTGAATTATGGCTCATTTCTAGAAGCCCACCATTAAAGTCCTCAATGGTGGGCAAGTTTTTCAATGGTAAGTGATGAGTTATTGTAATAGTGTTATTTTCTAACCTATATAAACTCATCACTTCCATTTGTAATCCCATCCCAAGTTTCACAACAATTGGTATCAAAACCAAGGTTATTCTTAGTATGCTCTGTGGTTGCAGCTTAGTCTAATCTTCCACATCAGAAAAGTTTTCCTTGGGCTATTGGCATTCCGCATCGGCAGCTATTGAATTGCATTTATGGCAGAGATGGCAGATAGTGCAAAAACATCCACATCAAACTCGTCTATTTTGGCAAGAACTACTGTGACAAATGCCAGATTTGCAGTGGAGATTTTTTACGACACCGATCATTTTGGTATGTGGCAAAGTGAGGTTCTAGACGCTCTCTTTCAGCAAGGTCTTGACATTGCCATTGAAGAATAGAAACCAGAAGATATTGAGAAGAAAAATGGGGGACCATCAATCGATTAACATGTGGTACAATTCGATCGTGTCTTTCAAAAGAGCGGAAGTATGCATTCTGAAAAGAAAGTTCTGCAAATAAGTTGTGGAAGGCACTGAAGGAAAAGTTTTTAAAGAAAAGCTCTCATAACAAACTCCATATGAAGAAGAGACTATTTCGCTTCACTTATGTCCCTGGTACCACTATGAATGATCATATCACCAACTTTAATAGGTTGGTTACTGATCTAGTTAATCTGGATGAGACTTTTAAAGATGAAGACCTAACTTTGATGTTGTTGGGATCCCTTCCTGAGGAGTTTGAGTTTCTTGAAACTACTATACTCCATGGAAAGGATAAAGTGTCTCTTGGCGAGATTTGTGCTGCTTTGTACAGCTATGAATTGAGGAAGAAGGACAAACTTGAAAGCACAAGTGGAGCCAACGAGGCTCTAGTAGTTCGAGGGCGTTCACAAAGCCAGAATAGAAGAAAGAAAGAGAGATCCAAGTTAAGGTCCAGACCAAATAAAGATGAAGGTGCCTTTTGTCAGGAAAAAGGGCGCTGGAAGAAAGATTGTCCGAAGCTAAAGAATAAAGGCAAACCTGATAAAGGAAAGGCCATCTCAAATGTGGCTGAATACGAAGATGGAAGCTCAAATCTTTCACTTGTTGTTACGTCGTCAACTAGTTCTTCGAGTATATGGCTCCTAGATTTTGGCTGTAGCCATCATATGTGTCCCAATCAGGATTGGTTCTTTGATTTTAAAGAACTAGAAGGTGGAGTCGTCTACACAAAAAATGATATCCCTCTTATCACACATGGGATTGGTTCAGACTGCTTGAGGAATCAAGATGGATCAATCAAAATATTGACAGACGTTAGATATGTACCAAGTTTGATAAAGAATCTTATTTCTGTGGGAATCCTAGAATCAAAGGGATTCAAAGTAACAGCATAAAACGGAGTCATGAAGATTATCTCTGGTGCACTCATGGTAATCAAGAGAATTCAAAAAAACAATAACTTGTATCACTATCAAAGTCGTACAGTTATTGGGACGGCAGCAACAGTTCCTACTGATGATAAAGAAATAGAAGCAACTAGGTTATGGCATATACGCTTGGGGCATGCAGGTGAAAAATCCTTGAGACTTCTTACAAATCAAGGATTATTAAAGGGAGCAAAGACCTGCAAGCTAAATTTCTGTGAACATTGCATCAAAGGGAAGCAAACAAGAGTGAAATTTGGTACTACAATCCATGATACCAAGGGTATTTTGGATTATGTTCACTTTGATGTGTGGGGACCTTCCAAGACAACTTCACTAGGAGGAAAACACTACTATGTGACCTTTGTTGACGATTTTTCTCGAAGAGTATGGGTGTATACTATGAAAACTAAGGATGAAGTGTTAGGAGTCTTCCTCAAATGGAAAAATATGGTGGAAACTCAAACAAGCAGAAGGATCAAGCACCTCCGTACAGATAATGGTGGAGAATATAGAAGTGATCCATTTCTTAAAGTCTGCGAAGAAGAAGGTATTATACGAAACTTCACAGTGAGAAGTACACCACAACAGAATGGAGTGGCAAAACGTATGAATCGAACATTGTTGGAGAAGGTTCGGTGTATGTTGTCCAATGCTAGGTTGGGTAGAGAATTTTGGGCTGAGGTTGTAATATATGTCTGCCACCTCATCAACCGCCTACCATCTACTGCTATTTGTGGTAAAACACCATTGGAGAAATGGTTTGGAAAGCTTGCTACAGATTATGATTCCTTACATATATTCTGTTCCACTCCCTACTATCATGTTAAGGAATCAAAGTTAGATCCGAAGGCTAAGAAAGCAATCTTTATGGGAATTGCCTCTAGAGTAAAGGGATATCGTCTTTGGTGTCCAGAAACAAAGAAGATAATCTTCAGCAGGGATGTTACCTTTAATGAATCTCTTTTTTTTTAAAAGGTGACAACAGAAAGTGTTGAGCAAAAAGATGATCCTCCAAAATAGGTGGAGTTTGATAGAAGAATTTTTTTTAAAATGTATTCGATTCCACTCACTTCACAGTGTGCATGTTCTGCAATGAGACAAACGACATACTAAAATTTATTAAAAGCTGCGTTTTGGATGTTCCCCCTGTGCCTCCCCCTACCAGAGACATCACCCGTGGGGAGACACTTGTGTTTGTGTACAAAACTACCAAAGGAACTGGTGTTGTGTATCGTGGAAAGAATAAGCAGGGACATCCATGTGATTGGATGCTGTCATGGTGTAACCAACCAAGCAACAAGGTACGTGTGCGCGCGCGCGCATGTGTGTGTGTGTGTTACATGATGGTTTGAGACTAATTAGGCACCTCACTTATTTGCTGAGATAAAGAATGGGTCTGCTCCTCTACCCTTTTCTACTTAAATACTAAATTATTTTCTTAATTAAAAAGTGATAGTCCTAAAATTATTTGATCAAAACCAAGTGTCCAATCAGACAAGAGAGTCTTTAGTTTAATAATCAATTGAGGGCTATACAATTCACCTTTTAAAAGGTAGTCCAATCATAGGATTATCTGACAAGTCTTCTCAATTTAATCACGCTAAACATTTTTATCAAGTTAAACTCCTAAAATTGATTACATACATGTATACATATACATTAAATTGGATAATTATGATGAAGTTATAGCACTGAGTACGTGTTTTGAAAGTACCTAATCAATTCAATTTTGATCGCTCTTGCATGCCTGCAGGTATATACTGAGATTAGTGAAGCTGGCCACTATGACTATGAAGCCATATGGGCTATAATTTTTATGAAACTACATCTATCTGGCTCCTCTAGCACTGCCACATGGAATGGATGTGTGTCAACTATGAAGATTCAGGATATGCATGGAGTTGCTGAGCTTTATGCACGCATGGCTCTCACAAAACAGTAACAATGCACATAGGTGTCAAATTATGGAAATATGATAATGGCAAAATGTATGTGATGTGATAAAGTAATGTCAATGTATGGTGGCACCAGTGAATGTCAAATCATCACGATCTATATAATAAATAAGATGGCCACATGTTTAGCTCATGTTTTATTTATTTTATATTTTTTTGTCAACCATCAAACGATAAAATCAAACATAGCTCCGACCTCCATTGTTACCATCTCCCATCTCTTCATTCCTTGTTTCCAAATGCTACCCTCAAACTCGAACTGAATACTGTATTCACCTTGCTGTGGCTGGTTGTGCGTAGGAAAGTGAGTGTTCATGTGATGAATGGATAGCTAATGCTCGAGCGTGCAAGACAGATTGCATGGTTTGGTGTATGAATTGCAAGAATGCCCTTTTTACCGATCAAAAATCGTCAATAATAATGCATATGTAGTGACGAATTATAAATTCGTCACTAGTAATATTGAGTAGTAGTGAAGATAACAATGCCTATCACTAATAAAAACTCAATGGTGACAAATGTAAATGTGTCACTAATACATTCGTCACTAATAAAATTGTTTCCCGCGACAACCATGACGTCAATATATTAATAATGCTTTTTTTTAGTGAGTAATGATGAGAGCAAATGAGTCACTAATTACACTTTTAGTGATGCATTTGCGGTGGGTCACTATTAATAAATTTAGTGACGGTTTAATTTATCTCCGTCACTAATAGTTTTAAGTATTTTACATTAATTAGAATTTATCAAATATTTTTAGTGATGGTACTAAACCATCACTAAAACTATCTATAATGACGACATCCATATTTGTCACTACCAGTTTTACCATTTATAAAACTTTAATGAGAGTTAGTCATGATTTTAAAACTGACACTAATAGTTTCAACTATTACTCCATTGGGTTAATGTTATTTAAACTCAATAGTGAATTTTTTCAAACCGTCACTAATGATTGTCCATATTAATGACGAAATTAGATTGGTCACTATTAGTGGACTTGTAGTGACGGTTTCAAAACCGTCATTATTGCCGTCTTCTATTTAGTTGAAGGATATATATATAGAGTGTATAGTGACGAAATGAGACTAGTAAGTACTAGCGGACTTTTTGTGGCAATATCGAAACCATCACTAATGGTTGGTCATATTCAAATGATAAAGAAAAAATAAGATATTAAGTATTGGTGACGGTTTACAAACCTTCACAATTTCTACCTTTTACTAACTTGTAGTAACAAATTTGGAAGTGTCACTATTAGTTGCTTTGATTAATTTAATTATAGCATATATATATATATATAGTGACCAATTAGATTAGTCATTAATATCTTATTTCCCGGAAACCAAAGGACTTAATAACAAGGACTAAATTTTAAAACAAAAAAAAAGGACTCAATGTTAAATAGGACTTAATTTTAAAATAAAAATGACTCAATTTTTAAAATAATAGGGATTCAATTTTAAAATAATAGGGACCTAAAGGGTTTGATAACAAAAGGATTCAATTTCACCTCACAATGACTCGTTAAAAGGGACCTAGCTCAATAAAAGAAGACTTTTATTTTAAAATAAAAAGGACTTAATTTCAAAATAACGAGGACTCAATTTTAAAATATTAGGAACTTAATTTCAACATAAGAATGATTCAATAATAAAATGACTCAATAGATAGGTCTTAATTTTAACACGACCACACTCAATAAACATGCCTTAATTTTCACATAAAAGGACTCAAGAATGTAAAAGGACCTAATACGAATTTTTTTCAAAATGATCCTTAAATTTTCAGAATGTAAAATTGACCCCTCCTTATGTTAATTATTGTTGTGAAACTTGAGATTGTTCTACCTAACTTTACCACAGTTACAATTGTACAGGTAAATAGAGAGTGAATAAGTGTGCAAAATTACACCAGGTAAATTCCCAGGGAAGTGGGGGGTCACAACAGACCGCTTAAATCCCTCTTTCCTAGACAGAATTTTCCTTAGACATGCAATTAACACAATATATTACTACAACTATACCCGACAAAAGTTAATTATTGAATAGATAAAAGGAAGAACACCAGAATTAACGAGGTTCGACTAATTGTGCCTACGTCCTCGGACACTATCAATCAATATTTCTCCATTGTAGAAATATTACAAAATGAGAGACAGAGAAGAGAGAATGTGCTTAAGAGAGAAGTAGACAAATTTGGGGATGAGAATACAAATGGAGGTGATGGCTTTATATAGGTTAGGAAATACCACTTCCTCCTTCCTCCTTCCTCCTCCTTTCTTCTTATTTCTTCTCCTTCCTTTCTCCTCTTTCTGTCTCTCCCTCTGTTCTGGCTCTAATATCTCTCCTGCAGCCCTTTTCCTCCTCTTCCTCCATCTTCTTCCTCCTGTCTTCTTCTCTCCTCCTTCTCCTTCCTTTCTCATGTTTCTATCTCACACTCTCTGTGCTAGCTCTAACTTTGTTCTATCCTCCAGATGTTCTCTCTTCCTCTCCCTTGTTCTTCTTCTCTTCTTCTCTATGTTTCTCTAGCTCTATTCTCTCTGTGTTTATTGCTGTTCTGCATACAATTTGGTACGAGACAACAAACCAAAATCACCACGTGCCAGACTGTTCATCACTTCAACACCTGCAACTTTCCGAGAAAAATTATAGTCGTGCCTCTCAATTTTGAACACTAATTGACTTCCAGGCATTACTTCATCACATCTCCATCAACATCAAAGCAGACACCACCAAAGGCCCTCCCCTAAAATTTCATAGTCATCCAACCACCAGAGAGGCCCCACGAGCAAACTGAAGATGTTTCAGCTGTCGTCCCTTCGAAATCCCTGACTTCCTGTTGTTTTTTCTTCAGACTGTCACCGCCACCGAAAATTACCACCCTTCAATCTACCACCAGCTGGAAGATCAAATGCCACCACTGGCAACACACGCACCCACACTCCGATGACACAGCTGACACAGTTCCAGATTCTCCCGCATCTTCCGGACTTGCAACAAATTGGTTTCACCTACGAGATTTTAGTTTTTGTTCCAAAGATTGTGACCTGCAGCGTAACATTTTGACCCCCACCTGCTATATTTTGATCATGATTGCTAGAGATTGGGCTGCCACTCTACCATCACCACTTTGGAGAGTCAATTGTCACTGCAGCATCAAGAATTAGACTCCATTGCTGCTTTTTCCTGCTAGTGCTGGATTCAGGCATACTATTTCTAAGCTATTTGTGAGGATTTGAGGAATTGGAGTTATCTTGAGAAACTTGCGTGAATAAGCTGACTCATTGCGAGTTGTGCTTAAAGTCTTTGGTGAAGTAACCAAAAATGCCCTCTTCATTTGAGTTGCTTTGGTTGATTCACTGCCTGAATCCTTGTTCATACCCAGAGCACCTTCTTGTAATATTATGTAAGATCATCACATCATTCACAGTAAGTTCACTAGCCTGATGTGTGCGCATTGTGGTAATTTTAGAGTTCATATAACTTTTTAAAATTTCAATTATACAATGAAATTTCGTCGAAATTCAAATTAGAGATTTAGGAGTTGATACGTCCTAAATATATCAGCTTATAAAAGGAAGTCAAAACTCAACAATCACTACCCAAGTCCAATCATCTAGCAAGTGCAATTAGTTATAATCCAATAATGAAAGGAGAGATCCACGCTGGCGCTTTAAATCTCCAAAGTGATCCACGCTCTCGCGTCATAATGACGTATCACCCCAAGGGTCAAACCTCGTCATTATAAAGAAGGATGATGCAAACAAGTCAAGGTAACAAACTCGTAACCCAATCTTACTGTTGCATTCAACTCTTGGAAGTATTCCCTAACTTAGGTATTCGAGTAACCCCCCGGAGTACACCCTGGGTCCCCCAAGTCTGCTTTGTTTTCATCCTTTTCAGGTCATCAGAAGTCAGAGAGCAACGTCACAGGTCATCACTATTTTATTTCTCTTTTAATTTATTTTATTGAAACAAAATATTATTACAAATGCTTTTGAAATTATATAAAAAAATAAACTTACAGTAATACTTTTTTTTTTTTTTAGTAAAAGAGGGTGACACCTCCTTTCTTAATTTTATTAATAACCCTCACTAATGGTGGAGGAATACTGTGGAAACAAAAAGGCACTTGGGGCTTATACAATAATCAAATAAAAAATACACATCCATTAAACCAAACAAAAGAAGAAAACAAACCTATACCAATACCAGAAGGAAACCAACTAAACATACCTCATATAAGTCGTACCTATCTTATCCAATCTATATAAACCTTTGATAACTCTAAGAAATTGACTACTATTTGTAAACTAACTATTCCTCCCCATGACACCTTGTCGAGCCAACACATCTGTCACTTTATTCCCTTCTCTATAAAAATGATTTATAGAAAAATCTACTTCCTCCAATACACCAATAAGCTGCTCCCAAAAATTTCACAAATGTCATACAAAGCATTTACTGGATCTTATCAAATTTACTCTAATATCTGAATTACCCTCTCAGTCTGACCGTCCGACTACGGATGAAACGTCGTGCTGAAAGACAACTGAGACCCCAGAGCCTCCTGCAAGCTCTTCCAAAAATGTGGCGTGAAACATGGGTCTCGATCTGATACAAAAGACACTGGCGCCTCATGTGATTGTACAACCTCCTGAATATATATTTCTGTCATTCTGTCCATAAAGTGGTTGACTTTAATGGGAATGAAGTGAGCGATCTTTGTCAATCTATGAACGACCACCCAAATTGCATTCTGCCCCTGTCTCGCTGGCGGTAACCCCGTCACCAAACCCATAGAGACATGATCCCACTTTCACTTCGAGATAAAAAGTGGTTGTAACTGGCCCTTCGGCCTCTTGTGCTCAGCCTTAACCTACTTGCATGTCAAGCACTGTTGTACGAACTCAGCTATCTCTTTCTTCATGTCGCTTCACCAGTAAGACTCTCGCAAATCCCTATACATCTTCGTACTACCTGGATGAACCATGTACAAGGATCTGTGAGCCTCCTCCAAAATCATCCTCCTGATATCAGCATCTGTAGGAACGCATAATCTAGAATAGAACCTCAAGGCCCCAGTCATCATAAATGTTGAACTCCTCTCCAGTCTGTCCTACACTATCTTGATCACCTCCACCAATTCTGTGTCATTTCTCTATGCGGCCTTAATCCTTTCCTGTAGAGTAGGCTGCACCATCAGGTTGGTAATGAATGCTTGGTGATCACTCTCTACTAATTCCACGCCGAGCTTCTCCAAATCCATCAAGATTGAATGTTGAACAACTGCTACTAACTGTGATGCATCACCTGATTTACGGCTTAGTGCATCAGCCACCACATTAGCTTTTCTTGGGGGATAGCTGATGGTACAATCGTAATCTTTGATGAGCTCCAACCATCTTCTTTGCTGCATATTCAATTCCTTTTGAGTGAAGAAGTACTTCAAACTTTTATGGTCAGAGAATATCTCACACTTCTCGCCAAACAAATAAGGCCTCCAAATCTTTAGTGCGTATACCACTGCAGCCAATTTAAGATCGTGAGTAGGGTAATTCTTTTCATATTCTTTCAACTGCCTGGAAGCATAAGCTATAACCCTACCATACTGCATCAATACACAGTCAAGCCCTTTCAAAGATGCGTCACTGTAAATTACGTAACCATCACCTCCCGATGGAATCATCAAGTATTGGAGCAATGACGAGCCACTGCTTTAATTCCTCAAAGCTCTATTCACATTTATCATCCCACACAAAACTAGCATTCTTCCTAGTTAGCCGCGTTAGAGGCCCTGATAAAGCTAAAAACCCCTCAATAAATCAACGGTAATAACTTGTCAGCCCCAAGAAACTCCTGATCTCCAGAATATTCTTCGGCCCAGCCCAATTCGCCACCGCATCAATGTTGCTATGATCCACTGAAATACCATCTCCTAAGATCACATGGCCAAAAAACGCAACCTTCTTAAACCAGAACTCACACTTGCTAAACTTGGCATAGAGCTTCTTCTCCTTGAGCGCCTGCAGTACCTGTCTCATGTGTGCCTCATACTCCTCAAAGCTTCTCGAGTAGACTAGTATATCATCAATGAAAACTACAACAAATTGGCCTAAATATTGATGAAAGATTCTACTCATCAAATCCATGAACACAGTTGGAGCATTCGTCAGACCAAAAGTCATAACAAGGAATTTATAATGCCCATACTTGGTCCTGAAGGTTGTTTTCGAGACGTCTTCTGCTTTTACCTTTACCTGATGATAGCCCAACCTGAGGTCAATCTTGGAATACACCTGTGTACCCTAGAGTTGGTCAAATAAATCATCTATATAGGGTAAAGGATATCTATTCTTGATCGTCACCTTATTTATTTCTCTGTAATCTATACACATCCTCATAAACCCGTCTTTTTTTTTCACAAACAACACTCGAGCTCCCCATGGCGATACACTGGGCCGAATGAATCTTTTGTCCATCAAGTCTCTCAACTAATTCTTTAGCTCTCGCAATTCTGCTGGAGCCATTCGGTACAGAGCTTTAAAGATCGATGTCGTCCCGGAAGTAGATCAATAGGGAAATCTACCTCACGATCGGGAGGCAGCCCTGTAAATTCATCTAGAAAAACATCTAAGAATTCTTTAATTATTGGTGTGCCGCTAAGCTTCAACTCATTCTCTAACACCTCTTTCACAAAAGTCATAAACCTCTGACACCCATCCAGGAGTAGTCTTCTTGCCTACATGGATGACACCAACTGAGACGTGGAACTCACCTGCGACCCCACAAAACTGAATTCTGGTTTACCGGGTGGTCTAAAAATCACCTCCTTCCGATAACAATCAATGTTAGCATAGTTCGCCACCACCTAGACCATACCTAGTATTATATCAAAGTCATGCATATCAAGAATAACCAGATCAGCTGATAACACTCTACCCTGGATTTCTATCGAATAACCCTTAAGCACCCTATAACATTTTATCACTAATCCAGCTAATGTAGCTACTACCAGCTCTACCCCTAACAATTGGGTCTCATTTCTAGACAATTTAATATAGGTCGCAGACACAAAAGAGTTTGTGACACCTGAATCAAATAAAACAATAACCTGATATGGTAAAACAATAAAGAAACCTGTCATGACGTCGCCTGTAGTCTCAGCATCACCAGGCGTCAATGCATACACCCTCGGTGGAGCCACATTCCTCTGCTGGCCTCCACAAGGTGCCTGGTAACCTCCCCTAAACTGCCTGGGAGCAGGAGCAGTACTAGGTGGTGTAGAGCAATCCCGTCCCATGTGCCCTAAACCACCACAACGATAACAGACAACACCCCCTACTCGACACTCTCCCAAGTGTCTCTTCCCACAAGTCTGACAAATAGGGTAAGACTGCATTGCTTGAACCCCATGACCCCCAGCCTCATGTCTCTGTCATATGCCATAGTTTCCTCTTCTTCACTGACCCTGCTTGGACCCCTGCAAGAAACTTGAAGGCGTAGGTCTCTTCTTCTCTCCTTGCTCCTCAGCATCCAACTGCTCACTGACCTTAGCCAAAGCGGCTCTATCTACTAGTTCAGCAACATCTTGAATTTTCAACACCATAACCTATCTGTAGATTTCATGCATCAAACCTCTTTCAAACTGTCTCACCTACCTTACCTCATCAGGTATAATATATGGGGTGAAACGAGACAATTTTATAAACCTTGCTGCATATTGCAGGACTAACAGTTGTCCCTCCTTCAGATCTAG
Organism: Malania oleifera; assembly: GCF_029873635.1. NCBI lineage: Eukaryota > Viridiplantae > Streptophyta > Magnoliopsida > Santalales > Ximeniaceae > Malania > Malania oleifera. The sequence goes on along the minus strand of NC_080423.1, from coordinate 107,582,772 downwards.
GAACTTTTCCACTTTGGCTTCTCTAACAGTAGTTGGAAAATATCAGTCAAAGAATAATTCTCTAAATCGGTCCCACGTCATAGTTATCGCATCGTCCTCTACTGTTCCAGGAGCTTCACAGCATTCCACCAGCGCTCTGCCTCTCTAGTCAATTTATATGTAGCAAAAAGGACCCGCTGCTCCTTCGTACACTGTAACACTATAATCTTCTCAATCTCCTACATCCAGTTCTCGGCAATTGTAGGATCCACTCCTCCTAAGAATGCCGGAGGATTCATCTTCGTAAATTTCTCGATTGAACTCCCAGAACCTGCATATGGACCTCCCTGCTCCGTGGAGCTCCTAGTGATCTCAACCATAACCTGTTGAGCCACGCTGCGTAGTACGGCATCTAGGTCACTGCCGCCTGCACCTGAGGGTCCTGCTCCGTCACCCCCAACATTCGTACCACTATCCCCAAGGTCCATCCTGAAAGACAAGAACATAGCTCAAGGACCCCAATCTACATATCTAACCATAACCCCACTATCTTGTCATTCTTACCTTTATTCAAAGTTAAGTCCTACACTTTAGAAACACAACCTGACAATAGTTTACTATGGCTTTCCCGAGATCGTCACCTCAGGAAAGACACAGAAACCACCACGGTAGTCCTACCTCTAGACTGCAAAACCAACCCTCAAACCCTTTAACCTAAACTCTGGTACTATTTCCTTTGCACTCTAAAGTCCACAGAACCTAGCAACTTAGGCTCTGATACCAAACTGCAACGACCTGTCTAATTTCCACATATATATATTTTTTCCAACATATTAGCTATCATAACTACCACATACATAATCCACCCAGATCCGTGACTACTGGGAAATAAACCTGTCATATAAACCTAACACCCTAGCAGCGAAGGGCTACAACATATACATATCAAATAGTCCAACAAACACAGTACCAGAGTAATACAAAAATCTATCATATTCAAATACACACATCCCAACATGAACATAAAGTTCCCTAGGATCACTACCCCAAAATCCATCTAACCCTAGTGGGACTACTTACCCTTCTGGCAAGGTAGATCAGGCAACCACTATCGCTACGAAGCTCTATTTGCTCCCCTACTTGGATTCCCTGAAATATTTTAAAATTAGGGTGAGACACATCCCAATAAGGGAAATAAACTAATATCAGTGTGTGGCAATATGGGTATTTCACATGTCATAAGCATATACTGTACATAAATAATGTTGACCCGGTTGAGCGTCTAGAGGGGGGGTGAATAGACGTTTTTCGCGGATGTGCTAATTTTCTACAAACACAAAAATCTTACCAAGAACAAGTGCATAAAAATCATAGTGTAAAGATGCAGAAAATCACAACAACATAATAAAAGAGATATGAGATAGGAGAAACTTAACACAAAGATATTTACGTGGTTCGGCACCCCACCTACGTCCACACCTTGAGACCAACTCAAGGATTCCCAAAATCCACTATGATCCTCCTTCGGGCGGAGAAGCCAATACACACGGTTGCTCACAAAGAGCTTCAACAAGGTGCTCACTTAGAGACACCGTACAATGGCTCACAAAGAGCCTTCCTTTACAAGAAGTAGATGAGAAATAAATATGAATTTGAATGCTCCCTTTGAGCTGAGTATTACAACAAAATCCTTACTCAGTGTCCTCTTGTTAATAGAGTGGAAACAAAACTAAGAACAGCAAGAACAGGGCAAGTGAGTGTATGAGCAAACCCTAGAAATGAAAGCACCAATAAATGATCTTTGTACAATATTAACTTTCTTGGTGAGGAATAAATGTAATAACTCCTATTTAAACACCAAATGAGTGAGGCGAATGTTGGAGATCCGTTGGGCATTTATTAATGTAAGACAAGGGTCAAACTAGTCGTTCTGCAGCATTAAATGAACGCTGCTGCCCAACGACCGTTGACGAAATTTGAAATTCATCGACGAGCTCTTCAGTAAATTCGTCGACAAAGCCCTGTGTTCGTCGGCGAGTTACTGTTTCTAAATTCAGGTACCTCTCGGTTTCTTTTTGTCGATGAGAACCCTGTGTTCGTCGATGAGTTCTTCATAACATTCGTCGATGACACCCTATGTTCGTCGACGAGTTACTGGTTTTGAATTCAGGTGCCTCTTGGTTTCTTTTCGTCAACGAGAACCCAGTGTTCGTCGATGAAGGTATGTTTTACACTCGTCAATGAAGCCCTGTGTTTGTCTACGAGTCCCTTCTTCTTTAGAATTGTTCTTTTAAGTTCTAAGAAGGTACTTGTCCGTTTGGGGGTTTCTTTACACACTTTCTAAATAACTTTACTTTTTTTTGTTGTGTGTGTGTGATATGCCCATCTCTTGCTCTTAGTTTTGAGTTTACTCTATATACAAGGGATTTACAAAAGTAGTCTCTCTCCCCCATTCTCACAATCATCCTTTAGATCACTTTGTATATTGTGTAGCATCCATGAATGCGTTGAGAGGCTGTGCTTTTAGTCATGGCACGAGTTGCTTCAACTGATTTGAGACTTTGTTGGTTCTAGTGCCGTTCTGTATAGCTGAACATGACTTAGAGAGAAAGGTTAGTAGCTTTGAAAAACTGCTAATGGGTTGTTGTCATCAAAACACAGTAGGAATGAAAGACCCTTAACTACTTGGTCTAACAAATAATATATGAGAAATCTGTCTAATAACTACTGAATAAACATATTTGAAAGTAGCATACATGTCATGCAATATATCAGTACATGTAAAAATTCTTATATCACTATATAATACGTGAAAAAAAAAAATCTCAAGAATGATAGCTAGCTGATGTCATGTATTACCAACACATGATTGGGTTGTGCGGCTCAAAGGCAGAACCTAGCACTGACTGGCTGACCATGCTAGATTAATATAAGTCTGTAAGTATGATGGGCCCACCCCACCCTCGTTCGGACTGCCAAGGGGACGTCTACAACTCTCCACTGAAGCCACATCGACTGCCAATCTCCCACAGCCCCTTGCAGCATGTGGTAGCGCTAACATAATCTAAATACATATATAGCTACGATACCGTGCTGCTGAACTAAACTAAACTAAGTCATCCGAGTACTGATATCATATACTGTACTTCATATGCTGAATAATACTATTTCACCATAATATATAACATAATAATATTTTCATAAAAATAACATATCTTTCATTATAGCTCTTGTGCCGACATTTCATATCATATCATATAAAGTAATGACTCTTACGCCATTTTATATAAACTATGACCCTTGCACCACTTCACATAAATTACGGCTCTTGCGCCGTCTCATAAATTACGGCCCTTACGCTGTTTTATAAATTACGATCCTTGCGCTGTTTCACATAAATTACGAAAAATATAATTCATGTACTGTTTTAACTATTTTTCGAAAACAATAATAGCATGAAGGTTCTGAAAACATAACATTTTATCATCACATAAATCATAAGATTTTATACTCATGTCACACAAATTAAACCATTTTCCTTGATAATATAGATATATATAAACATTCCCTATAAACAGTAGTAATTTTTCCAAACATAATTTTATATCATACATAATTTATGAAATAAAATGTTGTAGAATAATAAGTACTTCCATGAAAATTCTGAATTAATTTATTCCCTTATCTGACTACAAAGAAGCCCCAAAAAAATATCGAGTCCTGCACCCAGAGCGTCCCCAGCACAACACCTTAAAACCAATATTTCATTTTAACAAATTTTTAGTATTTCTCCAAATATAACGTTTACGCAATCCCAAAAATGCCAAATATTTATTATTTCTAAATCTACAATGACCCCACGAGAAATCCGCTCCGTTGGAGTTATAGAGAATCATCCCTAAATTCTCGTGGTAGTGTCTGATCGTCAATTGGGCTTAAGATTTTCAAGAAATTGAGATAAAAGTAAGAATTGAGCTTACCCCAGGAATGGTGTCTACGCCGCTCCCATGACAAATCCGCTCCAGTAGAAATATTGGTGGCGGAGTTAGGAACCCAACCATACCTCCCATTTCCCGATCAGCCAAAAATCCACCAAGAAATGAGGAGAGAGAGAGAGAGAGAGAGAGAGAGAGAGAGAGATAGATGGAGATGGAAACGGAAAACAGAGAAATTCAAGGGGGGCGGCATGAGAATGGCGCAGACAGAGGCACTTGTTCCAAAAGTTGAACAATTCCAATCCATTTCAATTTCCAATTTAAATCCACTTCAATTTCAAATTGTCTGCTTCCAATTTCACATGATTGTATTTAATGCAATCCATTACATTATTTTAATATTATATATAATAACTTTACGTGTATATATATATATATATATATATCTTATTTTTATTTAATTAATTTTTTTTCCTTTTCATTCTAATACTACTCATTTATTTATGTAATTGTTATTATTATTAGTTAATCTATTTTATTAATTTATCTAATTAATCAATTAACTAATTAGTTTATTAATTAATTTATATATATATATATATATATATTTGAAATCATTACATCCTCTTGAAATAATTATTTTTTGGGGCATTATACTTCAAGTCTGCCCAACTATTGATTACACAGCGTCCAGTTTCAATTTCTCTGTACTTGGTACGCCACCACAGATTGGCGTCACAAACCAAGTACATGGTCGCAGTATCCACATTTGCCTATTCTGAGGCCATCCTCACAATGCGAAAGTACTGCTCCACATCAAACAAGAAGTTCTCTAACTCCATGGCATGTCGGGCACCCCCATACGTCCTGGGTTCTGGTACCTTTATCTTGCTAACTGATATGTTTTGTAACCATCTCCCATAAATGGGCAAAGAATTAATTCACTTTTTCCAATTCCAATTCCCACTCCCATTCCCTTGCATATGCATTGTGCTAATTAATTTTTTCCTAATTAAATTTCACTACCTTTTCAAACAAACAAAAACTCCTACTTAAACTATCTCCCCTCCTCTCTAGATCTTTATTAATTGAATGTTATATGTATGCGTACATAAGTTGTATGATTTTCATTATAAACACACACATGCACAAATACACTGAGTGAGCTTGCTAGCGAAGTTCAGTTGTAATAGCTGTGGAGTGCTATACCAAAGTGTTTCCAAACTTTGCCACCAATTCATATTTGAAAGAAGGAGCAATGGTGGCTCCTTATAAGAAAAGCATTAGTACTGAAAAGGAGGACACTTCCCCTGAGGAATAAATGGAGAAGTTGATAAAGGATTTAGTTAAGGGTGGTGCATACTTCACCGTGTGGAGGTTTCGCAATGAGACGAAAGACATACTAAAAACTCCTCCCCGAGAGTTTTTCCCCACTTAGAAGCAAAGTTAGAATACAAACAAACTTTGCAAATTTAGTTCATTTTAAGCACTCAGGTGTCCAAGTCACACATACAAGGTCCAAACCGAGTGTGGTCAGTCTCGACACATCCGTCACATTGACCTAGACATGCCGGAGCTGACGATGCCTAAAAAATCAACCTCGGGAGCTTTTTTCCCACTTAGAAGCAAATTAGAATACAAACAAAAGTAGTAACTTAGTTCATTTTAAGCACTTAGCTTACAATTCAGGCATACGAAGTCCGAACCGAGTGGGGTGAATTTCAACTGATCAAACTTAGTTATTTACAATTGTATCTATAATGCTCCAAAAATAATTATTATAGGAGGATTTAGTGGATCCTAAAAAAAATAAAAAAAATAAATAAAAATTAATTAATTAATTTAATAAATAATTTAAATAATAATTATTAATTAAATAATGTAATATAATATATTAATATGTTACTATAATATAATATTATAATATAACATCTTGAAGGATCAAAGATCCTTCAAGAACAGAACACCCCCTCTTTCTATCTTCTTGCGCACCCCCCCCCCCAGCATTTCTTTCTCTTTCCTTCATTCTGCCTCTCACCCTTTTTGATTTTTCTCCCTAACGAGTGCCAATCAAAAATTTGGAAATACCGCAGGACTCCATTTTCCGCTACCATCATTTCTACGGAACGGATTTCTCGTAGGAGCGGCGTAAGCATATCTCCTGGAGTAAACTAAATTTCCACTCTTACCTCAATTTCTCGTAAATCTTAAGCCTAATTGACGATCGGACACCACCATGAGAATTTAAGGATAATTCTCTACAAGTCTAACCAAATGGATTTCTCGTGGGGTCGTCGTAGGCATAATCCCAAAATTAGGATAAGGGGGTTATTAAGGGTCTAATTATTATTTAACTAATGTAGATTTAGAAATTCTAGAATATTGGGCATTCTGAGGTTGAATTTGGGTTATTGAATTCAGGGCTCGGAAAAGTGTCGTGGGTGTAATTTCGGGACCCTGTAGGCATAGTTCAGGAAAACCAGGTAAGGGTGTTAAATCTAAGTTTAAATGTTAATTTGGAGTGTATGGAGCCCAGGGAAGGTTATATGGGTATTATTTTAGGAAATAAGTTAATTAATCTAAGAAAAACACAAATTGCAGGATTTGAGTTTTGGGCGCCAGGGGTGTAGGATCTGGGTTTTAACGAGACTCTCAGTAAGTCAGGTAAGGGGAATAAATTATAGCAGTTATGTTGAGAATTGCTGATTGGAAACTTATGTGAAAATGAATTATAGTAGAGTTGTTGTGCCCCCTAAGTTTGGATCAAGGCTATAGGTTGACCAGTCATACTACAGACACAAGATATGTGATATGATATTTTGATCTAACCGGGTCGGCCAACCGCGGTTAGATCCAACATTTGAGCCGCACAACCCTAACCATAGGAGGAAGCATGACGTGGAAAGAAAGATCCTCAGGGTAGCCATGAGTTACAGATGTGATGTTGGTACTAGATACCAAGGATACTCATGAGTTGGATAGTGAAATGGAAATGGAAAGTAAAAGAATGATAAAAATGGGCTAAAATGAGAAATGAAAGAAATAATGGAAAATGAGAAATAGAGAATGATAAAATTGAGAAATGGATTCGTGTGACTTAATAATATAAATAATTGAGGCGAAGTGATACTCTCCGCTTGAGGGCTTACTGAGTAAGGTGAGTGCCCTAATAGGCATCAGATGTGGCCATACCTGGCTACATAACGTGTTAGGGCAGAGGGAAGCTACCTGTATGGGCGAGTAATCTTCCATATTTTCAGGAACTTCGTGGGTAAATATATGTTGAAAATGAATGAACTTGAGAAATTGTTTTAAAGCTTATAAAAGCTTGGTTTGTATATCTATATGATTATGAGAATACGTATATCAATGTATTTTCTCATATGAAATGATGATTTGAAAAGTAAAGTGTGTTATAACTAAACTCATATTGTCACACACTGTAATTAATTTATTCCTTCTTACTAAGATGTATCTCACTCAACTTATTTAAACTTTTTAGGGAACGGAGATAGGTCAGGTGATAGAACTCCGAGATAGTAGGGAAATGAGACCCTGATATACAGGGTGAGTTCTTGGACTAGGGAGGTATATTTCCCCTAGGGTTGTGTTGTTTTTAGGTATAAGATGGTAATGTGTATATATATGTTGATACTCTGGGTATTGTATTTTGATTGTTATGTACATACTATCTTCCGCTATTAGGTTGTATAAATGAAATGACTATTTACCCGGTACCCAATGCGGGTTGGGTCATATGGGTGGTAATAGGGTTGTTAACTTGACCGATTTGTGAATATTGTTGATGATGTGTGAATATTTATTATTGTTTATAAAAAAAATTGGTACGAAAATCGGGGCGTCACAGTATCATTTTTTTACACTATATCTGAATGTTCGATCATTTTGCTATCAAATCATTTTTAAATTATAGTATATACATATATGTTCAAACATTGTATACTAATTTTTTGTATAATTATTATTTTGTAGGGTTTGCAGGTGTCACAACACTACGACGATGCCGAGCACAACAGTTGGGTCAAATGCGCGCAATTTTTGACTTTTCCAGTATTCTTTGTTATCTGAATAGAATCATTTTTTATTTTTTAATTTCAATTTGTACTTGTATGTATTTGAATTTTGAATAATTTGTATTTAAGTTTTTAATAATTTATGAATGTTTTAGAAATTTTGGTTTAATTTTATGTATGTTAAAATGTAATTTCGGGATTTTACATGAATTTTCAAAAAAAAAAAAAATTATTTCAAAGTATTAGTGACGGTTTGAAAAATCATTACTAATAATAGCAAGATAAAGTATTAGTGGTGGTTTTTAAATCGTCACTAAAAGACTAACACCATCACTATATAATCAACATTTTCTCAACTAAAATTCGTGACTAAAGGGCAAATATTAGTAATGGTTTTATAACCATTACTAATAGGTTATTGTGTGACGGTTTTAATAACCATCACTAAAAGCATAACATTAGTGACGGTTTATTGACCGTCACTAATATCGTCATATTAGTGATAGTTTGTATAATTCGTCACTATAAGTATTTGTCGCTGCAAATATGGTGACTAATTTCAAGTCGTCACTAATACTAATAGAACCGTGACTAATACTATTAGTGATAGTTTTGTGATTATTAGTGACGGTTTTAAATTGTCACTAATAACCTTATTTATTGTGGTTGGCTAAGGCATACATGTGTGATTTGGGTCTTTGTTATACTCTAATATCTGTCTGTAGGTATGATTGTATATTCTTTTATGGTGAATTTAAAAATATAAACGTTTGTTCAAAGTGTGGTGAACTGAGGTACAAAACTAATCAAAAAGCAAGTAAAAAGTTTCCCCAAAAAAATTTGTGATATTGTCCATTGATCCAGTGGACTTGCAAGCTTAGGGCAAGTTTGCAAAAATGCACCTATGGTTTTCTTCGGATCCTCGCAACATCAAAGTTGGTCTTACTTTAGATTGTTTCAATCCTTTTAGTAACATGAACAACATATATAGCATGTGACCAGTTATAATGATGTCATACAACTTACTGCCTTGGAGATGTATGAAAGAACCATTCATTTAGATGTCTTCGCTTATTCCTAGACTGAGGGCACTTGGTAATGAGATTAATGTTTACCCATGGTTGTTGATTGATGAGTTAAAAGAGCTGCTATGGGAAAAAGAAATGGAAACATATGATGTGGAAACTAGGAAAATATTTCGATTCCATGCTGCAGTTTTATGGACAATTAATGATTTTCCTACTTGTGATAATTTGTTTGGGTGGAGCATAAAAGGATTTTTTGCATGCCCAGTGTATAATAAGGATGTCGTGTCCTTATCTTTGAAACATAGATAGAAGTTATGCTTTATTTGTCATTGTCATTTTTTACCACGTGGACATTCTTAGAGAACTCGTTATAATAAAAGTTTTTATGAAAAATATGAATGAAGGTTGCAACCAAAATGATTAAGTGGGGAAAAGATTTTAGAACAATTGAAGTTGATAAAAATGTGAAATTTGGGAAAACACCAAACAGTAGAAAAAGGAAACGTAGTAACGTTGAGTTAAATTAGACAAAGAGAATATTTGAGATATTTATTTCAGTGTCTAATCTCATTAATAGTTATCTAATAAACCTAAAATATTGATAGAACAATAATTTAATAAAAATTAGTTAAAATATAACAACAATAACAACAACAATGAAATCAAACCTTAGTCCTACTAAGTGGGGTCGACTATATAAATCATTTTCTGCCAATTTATGTGATCATGGACCATTTCTTTTGATAGATTCAAGGATATTAAATCCTTACTCACTATCTTCTCCCAAGTAATTTTAGGTCTACCCCTACCCCTTCTACTACCCCCCACAGTAACTAAGTCACTCTTCCTCATAGGTGCACTATAAGGCCTACATTGCAAATGCCCATACCATCCGAGTCGTTATTCCCTTATCTTATCTTCTATAGGAGCTACACCTAACTTACCACGAATATGTTCATTCCTTAATTTATCTTTCAATGTGATACCACTAATCCATTTAAGCATTCTCATCTCGGCAACTTTTACTTTTTGGATATTATGTTTCTTTGTCGCCTAACATTCCGATCCATATAACATAGTTGGTCTTATAGTTGTCCTATAAAACTTCCCTTTCAACTTTAAGGGTATTCTACAATCACATAGCACACTTGAAGCACTTTTCCATTTTACCTAACCTGCTTTAACTCTATGCATTACATCATCTTCAATTTCTCCTTCAGCTTGCATGATAGATCCAAGATGTCGAAATCTACAAGTGCTATTTATTTCTTCATCATCAAATTTAATTTTGTCTCCAATATTCCTCCTATTATTACTAAAATTAAATTTCATATATTCTGTTTTATTTCTACTTATCCTAAAGCTTCTAGATTCCAAAGCTTCTCTCCATAATTCTAATGCAGCCTCTACTCCGTCCCTAGTTTCGTCAATTAATACAATATCATCTGCAAACAACATACACCATGGAACCTCCTTTTGAATACTCTAAGTCAATTGGTCCATCACTGAAACAAAAAGATAAGGACTCAAATCAGATCTTTGATGTACACCTATGGTAATTGGAAATTCTCTAGTTTCTCCATCTATAGTCTTTACACTAGTCATTACCTCATCGTACATATCCTTAATGACATCAGTATACCTACAACATACACCCTTTTTTTTCTAAAACCCACCATAGAACTTCCCAATGTATCCTATCATATGCTTTCTCAAGGTCAATAAATATCATATACAAGTCCCTTTTCTTTTCCCTAAACTTTTCCATTAATCTTCTTAAAAGATAAATAGTTTCTGTGGTAGATCTCCCAGACATAAAACTAAATTGATTTTCTGAGATCTTCATTTCTAACCTTAATCTTTGTTCAACTACCATTTCTCATAGTTTCATCGTATGACTTATAAGTTTAATTCCACGATAATTATTACAATTTTGAATATCTCATTTATATTTGTATATAGGTATTAAAGTGTTTTTCCTCCATTCATCTGACATTTTCTTAGTTTTTACAATTATATTAAATAAATTAGTTAACCATATAATTTCGTTACCACCCAAGCATTTCCAAACTTCAATTGGGATGTTATCTGGTCCCATAACTTTCCCATTTTTCATCCTTGTTAGTGCAAACTTGACTTCGTTAACTCTAATTTTGCGAATAAAGCTTATATTTTTAGTCTTTTTCTCATTTGACAATTCTAAATTTAAGTCTTCTATTTGGTTTTCATTAAACAACTTACTAAAGAAATTTCGCTTTCTTTCTTTAATATCTTTGTCCCTAACCAAGACAATATCATCCTTACTTTTTATACATTTTACATTTCCTAAGTCCTTTCTCTTCCTTTCTCTAGCTTTAGCAAGTTTAAATATAACTCTTTCCCCATCTTTTGTATCTAATCTATCATACAAACAATTAAATGATCTATATTTAACTTCACTAACGACCTTTTTTGTATCTTTTCTTACTTCCTTATATTTTTCAAAGTTATCTCTATTTCTACATTTTTGTCACGTTTTATGCCAAATTTTTTTGTCCTTATGATTTTTTGTACATTTTTATCCCACCACCAACTCTCTTTGCTATTCGAGAATCTTCCCCTTGATTCACCTAAAATCTCTTTTGGTAGGGGAATAGATGCCCTTGGATCTGCTCCTAACCCCTCCACCCATGTGATTGGAAAATCTCTACAGCTCTCATATATTACTTATATTGATTAATTATATGAGTAATTTTAATTTTTTAAGACATTTGAGTAAACATGAGCTAACAATATTATAACTTTTCACTATTTTAAAAATCACAAGAGGCTAATGATCATAATAAAACTGTAGAATGAATTGTTAATTTTGGGCTAGATTACAACGAGAGTTTTTTGTATTTTTTCAAATATTTTTGTTCATTAAATAATTTAATTATATATTTATAATAGAAGCTTGTTTCTTTTAAGAATGTTCGGTCTTATTTTTAAAAAATAGGGACTCTAGATAAACTTTAGGACATTAGTTCTGTTGTGACTCATAGGCTTCTTTTTCCCAACTTGTTTTAATTTATATATTTTATTTTGTTTATATATATATATATATATATATATTATTTTATATTATTGTTTCATCGACTTAAATCAAATAGCTAGATAGGTGATGGAATATATTTCCCCATCTATCCACCCCCATTATTCAAATATTCTTTTTCCTTTTTCAAATATTCTTGCTTTACTACAATAATATATTCATTTTACCTTCATCTTTCCTTATCCATGCATGCACATATCAATTGTGCACACGTCATGTCACTATCTCCCATAGATAAGCAAAGAATCAATTCCCCTTTTTCCAATTCCCACTCCCATTCCCTCCTATATGCATTATGCTAATTAATTTTTTCCTAATTAAATTTCACATCCTTTTCAGGAAAAAAAAAAAAAAAACTCCCGATTAAACTCTCTCCCCTCCTCTCCAGATCTTTATTAATTGCATGCTATATATATATGTGTGCATAAGTTGTATGATTTTCATTATAAACACACACATACATAGAGTGAGGTTGCTAGTTAAGTTCAGTTGTAATGGCTGTAGAGTGCTATACCAAAGTGTTTCCAAACATTGCCACCAATTCATATTTGAAAGAAGGAGCAAGGGTGACTCCTTATAAGAAAAGCATTAGTACTGAAAAGGATGACACTTCCCTCAAGGAATATGTGGAGAAGTTGGTAAAGGTTTTAAGTAAGGATGATGCAGACTTCACAGTGTGCAGATTCCACAATGAGACAACAGGCAGACGACATTTTTTTAGAAGCCGCGTTTTGGATGTTCCCCCTGTGCCTCCCCCTGCCAGAGACATCGCCCCTGGGGAGACACTTGTGTTTGTGCACATATCTACCAGAGGAATTGGTGTTGTGTATCGTGGACGAAATAAGCGGGGACATCGATGTGATTGGATGCTGTCATGGTGTAACCAACCAAGCAACAAGGTGTGTGTGTGTGTGGTTTGAGACTAATTAGGCACCTCACTTATTTTCTAAGATAAAGGATGGGTATGCTCCTCTACCCTTTTCTACTTAAATACTAAAATTATTTTCTTAATTAAAAAGTGATAGTCTCAAAATTATTTGATCAAAACCAAGTGTCCAGTCTTTAGTTTAATAATCAATTGAGTCACCTTTTAATCACGCTAAACATTTTTATCAAGTTCAACTCCTAAAATTGATTACATACATGTATACATATACATTAAATTGTATAATTATGACGAAGTTATAGCACTGAGTACGTGTTTTGAAAGTACCTAATCAATTCAATTTGGATCGCTCTTGCGTGCCTGCAGGTATATACTGAGATTAATGAAGCTGGCCACTATGACAATGAAGCCATATGGCCTTTAATTTTTATGAAAGTACATCAATCTGGCTCCTTTAGCACTTCCACATGGAAAGGATGTGTGTCGACTATGACGATTGAGGATAAGCGTGGAGTTGCTGAGCTTTATGCACGCATGGCTCTCACAGAACAGTAACAATGCACATACGTGTCAAATTATGGAAAATAAAATATAATAAAAGGCACTTACATATATATATATATATATATATATATATATATATATATATATGATAATGGCAAAATGTATGTGATGTGATAAAGTAATATCAATGTATGGGTGGCGCTAGTGAATGTCAAATCATCACGATCTATATAATAAATAAGATGGCCACATGTTATTCTAAAATGATAACATGAATTTTTTTTAAAAAAATTAAAATAAAAAAGTGCTTAAAAAAATAAATAATAAAAGCTACTTACAAAATATTTTTATCATTTTTCAATTTTCATGAATAATAAAAATTAAGATGAATTTTGAAATACAATAATTAAGTAAAATAATATTCATAATTTCTATCTCTATTATGTTGTACTTTTATTTTTTTAATTACATTTTTTAATTATTATTTTATTCAAAGAAAAATAAATAATTATTTAATCCAAATTTTAGTTTATTTTGATTTTAAAAATATTAACTAACCAAGTTGTCAAGTTTTCAATTTTTTATTTTTGTTTTCAATTTTTAATTTTCAGAGATACCAAATAACCCAAAATTATTTCTTTCCCCAATCATTCCGAGGAACCAAAATGCTGGTTATATTCAAAACATCATAGTCTGTACACCTTGCTTTGGTTGACGAGGCTTCTGCATTGCTCCTTGTCTGCATTGCTCCTTGTGTAGGCACTTCTCTTGAGATAAGGTAAGGGATCCATATTAGATTATGTCAGGTACTTTTAGAAATTGAACCGATTAAACTGATATTTATGATCACAGAAATATTATATATGGTTTTCTGTATAATCAGGCATATGAAAATGATAGTTTTGGGTTATTATATATAAATGTGTATGTTGTAAAGGATTTTCTGAATGAATTAAACGGTTGAAACAGATGCTTTTGGTTTATTAAAGCATGATATATTTTCTACAAGTAGTTTATTAAAGTTTGGTTTATTACTCAAATCGTGTGACATGAGAATGATTGTCTTTATTGTATAAATGAACCTATTAAAATATGTATATGGTATCATACAGAAAAAGTTAGGGTATTATACTGGGTTTTCTGAAATATTGAGAATAATGTGAATTTGTGAATATGATGGCATTATGCCGAGTTGTGTTATATCGATATTATACCAAACAAGAAATGACAGTTTTTATACAGTTTTATGAAAATGGAATCAGGTTGTGCAATATATGGTTTAAGTATCCTGAGGGCTAGCGGTAATGAAAGCTCGGTGCCGAAGCTATAGAGAGGAAGTATAGTGCAACCACACTGGTGTGATAGTGTTGGTATGGAATGGTCGATTTGTCCTTAGCAGAGCTCCTCCTGAAGGGTATTCCGGGAGACCCCTCCTGAAAGATTTTCTAGGACAAGGTAGGCAAATCGTATTGACATACAGGATTATACTTGAATTAGCACTGGTCGGTCGGTCTGTTACTAAGTCCAGCTTTCGGACCGCACAACCCATCATGGGGCTGAAACATGTCAACCGCCCAATAAGGAAAGTACTACTATGCAGATACGTGAATTAGTGTGTAAAATGAGCCAAATTTATGAAATAAGGAAAGTTAAGTATTTTAAATATAGGTGTGAGTTATAGTTCATTTAAGCAATTTCCTTTAAAGTGAAATTAACGGTTATATTATGTCTATACTAGAAACTCATGTTACCACACACTAATAATAATCTATTACGTCTTACTGAGAGGTATCTCGCCCAATCATTATCTAATATTTTTTAGATGTCATGAGGAGCATAACAGTAAGCAGAGTAGCGTAGTTGAAGCGTTGGTGGGATAGAAGGTTTTATTTAGAATAGATCTTTAATGAATAATTTTTTTGTATTTATAATTTTAGGGGTGTTAATTTTGATATTGGAAATAATATTTTTATATTGAGATAATTAATACTCTATAATTAGAATTTGAGGACTTCCACTGTATGAAATATTCAGGTCACTACAGGTGATATAAGTGAAATTGAACGAAATTTTTCGAGTCGTCACAGTTGGTATCAGACCTTATGAAATAGCATCTGTAAACTCTATGGATGATTATTACCAGAGTATAGGTATGAAGTAGGATGATGATAGGAATGGGTAGGCTAGGTGTTATAAAAGTGATCGTGTATAGAATGCATAATGGAGTAAAAAACAACAAGTAAATTGGAATTTTGGAGTTTGGTCTCGCAGCCGAAATAAGAAATTCATTGAGAGTTTTCTATGACGTTTTATAAAACAACCGGTAGTTCCAAAAAAGTCACAGAAAACCATTGACGTTTTTCTTCCAGAATGATGCACTATGATCTTGTCTTGTGTGAATAATCACTGCAAGGAATGAGCTACCATGTGCAACACTGGAATAGTTGAAATAGAATTTTGTGCATTTTTAGAATGTGCGCACCTTTGCACATTAGAGTATACTCCTAGTTCACTATGGTTCCTTATGATTTAGTGTGCGTGGATCTGAGAACAACTGAAAGAATATTAGCGGTTATCCTCGAATTTAGATGCTTAGAAATCCCAGGGGATTCTTTAATGGTGAAGTTCTTGGGGATACTGGTTATTCTAAGGTTTTATGAAAAGTTATAATTCTTTGGTGTATGTTATTCTCTCTTGTGTTTCTTGTACTTAAAGAAAATGTTCAATCTTTCCATGTCTCCATAAGTCAGCCATGGGACATTGGACATTGCTGGAAGGGTAGGTGTGTTTTGATGCCAGTGTTTTGGGGTAGATTTCAGGTTTTGGTGGTTGTCATTGGGTGTTTTGTATTGTAATTATATTTCAGATTATTATAGTTTTTTTGGTATTGGGTATAAGACATTTCATAGCTGTCACGACGTCCCGGGAGCGCGTGTGCCCCGGGCGGCGAAATGAAAATCAATTTTTATTTTTAAAGAAAAACATGGAATATCGGAGTCGCCACTAACCTTTAGTGCGGTTAGAACACATGATTACTACCCCGTTAGGGGTAGAACGGTCTACATTACCAAAGTTGGGGTCGGGAGTTCAGTTACGCGAGGGGAAGGTACGAGCACCCCCTACGCGCCCGTTCTTACGAACGGTACCTAATTAATCTGAAATTATCCCTAAGTTAATCTAATAATTCTTTAAATTACTCCTTTTTATGAATTTATAAATATATGCGAAAAATAAATAAATAAATAAATAAATAAAGATAATATACACATATATATTCCCTCAGAGCTTAAAGGTACGTGATGCCCGAAGGCTTATACCCCCGCAATAAAATCATAGGGATAAAAATCGAAAGTATTTAATAACAAAATATATATATATATATATAATAAAGAAAATAAAATAAAATAATAATAATCATTGTAATAATGAACATAATAATAACAATAATAATAATAATAAATAACAATAGTAAAAATAATAATAATGGCACTAATAATAGTAATAATAATAATAATAATATTAATATTAATATTAATGGTAGTAATCCCATAATGACAATAATAAATAAGATTAATAGTAACAATATGCACATATTATCAATAAATACATATTCTAAATATCATAATGGTAACACAATGATTTCACACATGATAATAATAATAATAATAATAATAATACACCCTAAATAAAAGGTAATAATAATAATCTTCCTAATGGTACACACCCCTAATATCCTACCTTTATACCTATATAGAAATAACGAATAAAAGAAATAAACCAAATTTAAAATTAAAACATGGAAACTAATGTAAAGGTAAAGAAATAATGAAATTATGGAAACAAGGTATTACTAAAAATAATGTATACCAATACGACATTGTTGCCAAAATTAATATACACCCTAAATATACAAATATTACATATAAAATAAGTGCAAGAATAACCAAAACCCTAAATAGTGTAAAGAAACCTAGACATGCATAAAAACCTAAATAATATCTACACATGATATGATGACAATAAAAACCTTACTTTGACAATACATAATGGACACAATTTAAATTTGAATATATAATTATAAAACAAATAATATAACAATAAGAGAAAAACCCTAAATATGAATATATTATTTACTAAATACATATATGACAACAAGAAAAGGAAAACTTAATCAATTAACTAGAATACTACTTATTTAACGTATACACAATTAAAAAATTGAAACCAAACCTTAACAAATAAAAAGGAAACCTACAAAAATAAGAGCAAACCAATTAATATTATTACTATAAAAAAAAATCTAAACAAATATTGCCGCAATAAAATTAAACCTAAAACACAAGATTTAAAATTTTAACACATATACAATGAAAGGTCTAACTTTGAATATTAACTACATACTATGGCAAATAGGATATTAATATAAGCACCTATGGAGTCTTAAACTTAAAATGTTAAAACAGATAAAAATAAGAAAAGAAACATAAAAATAAATAAGAAACACATAGCTGAATAAATAAATAAAAGGAAAATAAAATAGCCTAAAAAAAAATACACGTGCGTGTGTGTGCTGTGTATGTATGTGTGTGTGTTCCGCTGTGTGTAGCCCCCCCTTATAAAAATAATTTTTGAAAAAAAACCCTAAAAACATTTCCTTTTTCGATTTTTGGTATTTTTCTTTTTTTGGAAATAATATATACTACTATTATGGTTATAAGGAAATAATAATAATAATAATAATAATAATAATAATAAAATAATAATAATAATAGTAATAACAAAGATAAATAAATAAAATAATAATAATAATAGTAATAATAAAGGTAAAAATACTAATAATAATAATAATTAAAAATAATGTCAATAATAATGAAAATAATAAATAATAAATAATAATAATAATAATAATAATAAACAATATAAATAGAAATAAAAATAAAAGTAATATTAATAATACTAATGAAAAATAATAATAATAATAATAATAATAATAATAATAATAATAAGATTAGTGAAAATTAATAATAATAATAATAATAATAAGAATAAATAAAATAATAATAATAATAATAATAATAAAATAACAATAATAATAATAATAGTAATACATATATTGGGCCTGGGTAAAAATGGGGTGTCTACAGCTGCCCCTCTTTGTAGGATTCGTTGCTTCAAAGTAAAAGTAAGATCTCTCCTATGTTATTTGTGGCAATAAGCCTGCAAAGATAAAATACGCTGATTTTGGACCAGGCCCATTGTAACAGAAGAGACCAAAATGATTTGTGAAAACCGATTTGCATGTATGCTTGAGAGCACATGAGAATGACTTGCGTCAAGCGTAGGAACCCGAGCTATAGTTCATGAGAGGTGACTTGCACCGGGTGTAGGAACCCGAGCTATAGTTCACGGAGGGGTGACTTGCACCGGGTGTAGGAACCCGAGCTATAGTGCACGGAAGGTGACTTGCACCGGGTGTAGGAACCCGAGCTATAGTTCACGGAAAGGTGACTTGCACCGGGTGTAGGAACCCGAGCTATAGTGCACGGAAGGTGACTTGCACCGGGTGTAGGAACCCGAGCTATAGTTCACGGAGGATGACTTGCACCGGGTGTAGGAACCCGAGCTATAGTTCATGGAAGGGTGACTTGCACCGGGTGTAGGAACCTGAGCTATAGTTCATGAGAGGTGACTTGCACCGGGTGTAGGAACCCGAGCTATAGTTCACGGAGGATGACTTGCACCGGGTGTAGGAACCCGAGCTATAGTTCACGAAGGGTGACTTGCACCGGGTGTAGGAACCCGAGCTATAGTTCACGATGGGTGACTTGCACCGGGTGTAGGAACCCGAGCTATAGTTCACGGAAGGGTGACTTGCACCGGGTGTAGGAACCCGAGCTATAGTGCACGGAAGGTGACTTGCACCGGGTGTAGGAACCCGAGCTATAGTTCACGAAAGGGTGACTTGCACCGGGTGTAGGAACCCGAGCTATAGTGCACGGAAGGTGACTTGCACCGGGTGTAGGAACCCGAGCTATAGTTCACAAAAGGGTGACTTGCACCGGGTGTAGGAACCCGAGCTATAGTGCACGGAAGGTGACTTGCACCGGGTGTAGGAACCCGAGCTATAGTTCACGGAGGATGACTTGCACCGGGTGTAGGAACCCGAGCTATAGTTCATGGAAGGGTGACTGGCACCAGGTGTAGGAACCCAAGCTATAGTTCACGGAAAGGTGACTCGCACCGGGTGTAGGAACCCGAGCTATAGTTCACGAAGGGTGACTCGCACCGGGTGTAGGAACCCGAGCTATAGTTCATGAAGGGTCAATAAGGTGGGACCGTGAATGGTCAATAAGATGGGACCTCGATGGGTCAATAAGGTGGGACCGCAAAGGGTCAATAAAGTGGGACCGTGATAGGTCAATAAGGTGGGACCACGAAGGGTCAATAAGGTGGGACCGCGATGGGTCAATAAGAATGGGACCGCCAAGGGTCAATAAAGTGGGACTGTGAAGGGTCAATAAGAATAGGACCGTGATAGGCCAATAAGGTGGGACCACGAAGGGTCAATAAGATGGGACCACGAAGGGTTAATAAGAATGGACCGCGATGGGTCAATAAAAGTGGACCGCGATGGGTCAATAAGAGTGGACCGCGATGGGTCAAATAAAAGTGAATAAGATAGTCAGAATAATTTGGATGAAACTGCCCTTATGGATGAGGTAATCAAGAAAGCTTTGAGGTGATCCAACACCTCGATTTCATCGTGAACAACACCAATTTTGGATGTGAGGGTCGATGCCCTAATTTTAAGGTAGATGACTCAATTTGGACCAGGAAAATGGCTACTTTGTATGGGGGATGATGAATCGGGTACGAAGTCTTGAGATTTTTTGGAAAGTGTCCTCAAGCATAGGGCTCAGAATTATTCCATTGGGGATAATCAATCGGGAATGAAAACATGAGTTTCTTTGGCAGTCTTTAGATTACCCTCTTTGAGACTCAACAACCAAGGGGTCAACTGCCACAGTTTCAAAGTATGTTAATCTGTGCATTGGGGCCAGCTGCCCCAATTTCAAAATACGTCTAGACCGGAATGGCTCAGTCAATGAGGCAAAAGAATTATTCAAAAGTTTATTCAACCAGGCAAGTGTAATTGAATAGTGCTCTATTGCTATATGTATGCATGTTGCTACCTAAGATGCTAGAATGCAGTGAAATGTTGTTCTGTGTGCATAGTGATGCGTGAATGCAAAGATGTATGCATATTGAATGAGATGCCCTTTATATTTTCTTTCTTATGTAATGCATAAAATGTATGGTAATGAATGAAATGCATGGTAATGAATGAAATGCATGGTAATGCATGAATCTTTTCTCCTTCCAACATGCTTGTAATCAACAACCCAATCTCTGATCTTGGGTGTGCCTGCTGATTCTGGCCATGTTTCAAATTCCAAAAGGCACTCAAAATCTGCCCTAGTGTTTACATGCCCCTGGTCATGACCCTGTTTTTGACTTTGATTCTATCCTGAAAGCTCTTGAATTTGCTCCAATGAACTCAAAAATTGCCTAGTTTTGATCCTCATCCACTGATATTGGCTATGTTTTCATCATGCACTCTGATATGACGGCATCGGAATTAGTCCAAACAAAACTCAACCCAAAATTTGCCCCATTTACCATCGTTTGTTATTGATATTGGCTTCAAATTTGACTTTGACACGAAGGCACCCCAAATCAGCGTCACTAGAACTCAACACGGAGTTTGGATCATTTGAGTGCATCTGTAACTATTCTTGACAATTTTACCTGTCTTTCACAAGGATCCTCTTTTGGCGAATGTGTCAGTGATTAAGCCCTTTTGACCATCCGTCCTCCTTTTAGAGCTTTTGAAGAATGGATTTTTTTTTTTTTTTTTTTGGATGGGGGAATGAATGATGAATGATCATGCATTTAGGACATCAACTTGCTAAATCAAAAGGTCATATGCACAAAATAGATGTTTTACTGAGTTCGCTTGCTATTTCAATGGAAAAAATTCATACCAGTATTCGAGAGCCCTAATGATGATGGTGCTAACTTTTCGAACTGAATAACTGATTTTCTTTTTTAACCGATTGCCCCAGTTTTATTGGGGGACTATTCTTCCACCTTGTTCTGCTGTGAAACCATTGAGAACCTTTTGTTTAATGATTGCCCCTAGTTCAGTCAAGTCCGACTAATGTTTTGATCTCAAGATGGTCTTTAAGACTCGGGACGAAACGTTGGATAAGGGATACAGGTTTTTAGAATAAAAGGAAAACTACGGCTCAAAAATCCCATCCCATAATGATGTTTTATGCTCCCAGTTTGAATTGAGGCACTTGCAAGATATTGACCGAACTTGTCATTTGGACAAGTTGTCTACGTACCCTTTCAGGATCAGGTCATTACGTAGTTCAGACACAATATTGCGTCTGACAAATCATTTGACACAACAATGTATTCCAATCTGGTCAGGACTTCATTTGGACTGTAATGCAGGCTAGGGTTTGGGTTAAAGAAGAAAAGAGTTAAATACGGCTCAAAATCGTTGATTTTATTAAGGGTAATTTGGTCAAAGATCACATATGTAGTACGTCCCTTATTTTTCTTTCTTCTTCCTTTTCTTCTTCCTTTTATCGCAGCTTTTGCTTTTCCCTTTATGAAGGAATCTTAACTTCATTTTCATTTGAATTCCATTTGGGACTGATCATTTTCTTAAAACTGCCCCAGTATGGGGTGTGATCCTTTGACGAGTTAAGAATGAAATTTTTCAGGCTCAAAAAGGGCTTTGCAAGGGGTTTCTCTTTTGCCTTTCTTTTGGGTAGCAGAAAAAATAGCCTGCCATCCTTTTGATAATGATTATTATCTCAAATGACTTGTCAAATGCTAAGGCACCCAAACCCGAGTTAAATTTCTGGTGAATTGACTTTTAAGAAAAATTAGTTTAACAATCAAGCTCAAGTGGGTTAACAAATGGTAAATCAATATTGGGTTCTTTTTAGGGATAACTAATCGGCCAAAGATGGCCATCTATCATTCGATCAAAACTTGATTAGCGGACTGACATGAGATTCATGGAACCAACCCATATTTTACTGAGGCTTTCAGAACTTCTTCGCAGTATTCGAACTCATGGAGTGACGAACATTGTTTCATCTTACTTTATTTTCGTCTCGTAACTTGAATTTTTCATAACTAACACCTGCTTTTGGTTCATGAATACTGGTATTTTATTTTCCTTATCTTAGCAAAGAAACACGAGTAAACAAAATTTTGGACATTGAACTCCCGATGCAAGTGATATACGAAAATGCATAATTTCGTTTCTTTGATAGCAAAGGAAACTTCGGAGATAAAACCTTTAATAAATTGCAACAAAAGAAAGAAGAAAACAAAAGAAGATAAAAGCATCCATGTAGGGGGCGAATAATCAAAAGCTTGCCACTTGTATTTCTCTGTTTCCATGGTCAAAAGTAAACCCATTTATTCAGACTATATACGGAATATCTCTGGTTCAAAACTTGTTGTACTTCTTTGATAGATCTGATCTTCAAAATATTCCTTTAATGTTGCACAATAGGCTCCTCCACGTCAATTGCCAATAGACCCAAATCTCTCAAGGTTTGTACTTTATGCTTGAAATGCCAACATTTTTCGATTGAATGACCTATTGCCCCAGAATGATACTCGCATCGAGCATTTGGGTCGTACCACCTTGGGAAAGGGGATTGTAGCAACAATCCTGGTATTGGTGCAACCATTTGAATTTCCACCAATTGCGAGAACAATTCTGCGTAAGTCATCGGAATAGGTTGAACTTCTTTTCTCTTTCTTTCCATTAGGGGGCTCCCTCCCGTGTCCTGAACACTCAGCTGCCTTGAAATAGGGTTAGGTCCGAAGGGAACTGCTTGGGGTTGCAGCTCTGAATGCACTATCTGATGGACTTTGGGCTTGTAGGCAAAATTCTTATTTGTCCCCCGGATTTTACCCTCTTGGTAATGATGCCCCTGAATCATCTGTGCTTCCTCGTCTTTCTTCCTCTTACTTGGGTCAGTTTCTGCATCACCACTTTTGGTTCTTTCGACTTTGATGGCCGTTTCAATTCTCTCTCCAGTAGCAACAATATCCATAAAGTCATGTGGGGTTGCCCCTAGAAGATGTCCGAAGTAGGGATCTTTCAATGTATTCACGAATAGGGAGATACCCTCCCTATCTTCCACTGGAGGGCTAACTTAGATGGACATGTCCCTCCATCTATATGCATATTTTCTGAATGTTTCATTAGGTTTCATTTGCATGCTTTGTAAGGTCATGCGATCAGGTGCCATTTCTATCACGTGGCGGTACTGAGCTATGAAGGAATTTTCCAGATCTTTCCAAGTACGAATTCGAGCTCAATCCTGCTGAATGTACCATCTGATAGCTGCTCCAGTCAAACTATCTTGAAAGCAATGCATCATCAACCTTTCATCATCAGTATGTGCAGCCATTTTTTGGCAATACAAGCGCAGGTGGGTCCGAGGACAGTGGGTCCCATCGAATTTCTCAAAATTCAGCAACTTGAATTTTGGCGGCAGAGTGACCTTTGGTACTAGGCAAAGGTCATTAGGGTCAACGGAATCAAATGTATTATAACCTTCAATTGCTTTCAAGCGCTCCTCCAATACGTCACAACGACGCTCAGACTCAGGTCTATTTATCCCCATATCAGGAGTTGCTAAGGGGGAAGTCCCTGCCACTGGAAACCCCTATGCAGGCACAGTTGGGATAAATGGAGGCATATTTGGCATTGGATCCCCCATGACACCCGGCGGTGGAGCTGATGTTTGTCTATGATTTAGGGTGAACCCTGGAGGATGAGTAGGGTCTATATCTGTTTCAGAATCATTTTGTACCGCTTTTCCTTTGTTCATCAACAATTCCATAATTTTACTCATTTTTTTAATCAATTCTTCCTGTCCTTGTTCTATGCCTAGGACTCTACCTTCAAATTGTTCACTCATTTCTTTTGCCCTTCTCCTGGTATTGTATTGATGCGTGACAGTCTCAATGTTGCTTGCTCAGACGAATTCTGTGGCTAGGCACTTCAAACCAAAACCTTCCCTTTTTAGAATCGTGAATGCATAGGTATGAATGCATGGATGCAATGTATGTTTGTGCATGGATGTAACTAGTGCAATTACACATACAAATAGAGATATGAACATGCATGTGACCTAGCGTGCATGATTACGCGTGAAATTACGCATGAATACATGGATGCAATGTAACCTAACTAACTACTTTGTCAGCATTCTAGGAAAAGTCCCACTAATGAGAGATTTCAAGACAATCATTGATGGGCCACAATTTAAATTCAATTCTTCCCTCAATCGGTCCATGTATCTCAGATTCTATGAAGGGTCAAATTATGATCTGAGGTTGGGGTTGACCCAGGTTGGTCAACCCGTTGGATTTGTTCAGTGCGGACTTGTGGGCTTTAGTGTGCACTTGGGCCTCAAGTATTTTAAAATATGGGCTTCAATATACTTCATGATGGGATCAGGCCCTAATTTTAAAAGGATTTGGGCTTGGATTGTTTAGAAAATATGGGCCCGGATTTTTAGGGTAATAAGGCCGAAGCCCATTTATGGAAATCTGGATTTGACCCATTTTGAAAATTAGGCCTGGACCGAGTTTTTACTTAGGAAAAGGTTGGGCTTATACTTGTTATTTCTCAAAAAATTGGGCCCGAGTTACTTGAAAAGGGTTGGGCCAACCCATATTTTAAAATTCTTGGGCCAAGTGCTTCATTTTTTGAAAGGATGGGCCATGGTCTCATTATTGGGCTTTTTCAGAATACTAACTAAGTAGTATGTATGTCTAAATGTATGTCAAATGCATGATATAATACAAAGTATTTCACATATATGCAACACACTATTCATGGAGAAGGATGTGGCTCCTGTCCCAACCTAGGGTAGGTACGTATGTATAGGGTTCTTCATGGCTCTACCCTAGTTAAGGAAGACTATAGACAAGTATGTGTGGGTAGGTTCTAATCCTATTGACAAAAGGTTCCCGGTTTGGAATTTCATCCTCCCCCATAGGGGTCCGGATAAAACCCGCACTGAGTGGAGTGGTTCGCGGGTCCCATCAAGCTCTGCCACGAAGGGACTGACGCTATTACACTCCTATCTAGTCCTAGAAAGGAAAGCTCGGGTATAAAGCGTGAAAGTGTGTGCATTTAAATTTAACCTAACCCCGCTATCCCCACATTTACTCACATGCTATAAAGAATATGGAAACAAGATATCTTTATTTATTCACAAGATATGGAAACATATTATCTGCCATTAACATGCTGATTCTAAAAAATTTGGAAACAAAAAATAAGGAAACAAAATATTTTTAGTATACAAAATATCTATAATTGATATGCTTATTCACAATATCTATAATTAATATGCTTATTCAGAATATTTAAAAACAAAATATCTACAATTAATGCTCAACAAATTAGGTAACAAAATATTCTTAATTAATTGAGGTTATTTACAAATTATGGAAGTAAAATATTTATAATTAAGTAAAGTTATTTACAAATTACAATATTTACAAAATACAGAATAATTAAAAGATTTATCAAATTAGACCTTGGGATAATTTCTAATTAAATAATGGCTCGACTCTCTAAGTCCCCAGCGGAGTCGCCAAGCTGTCGCGACGTCCCGGGAGCGCGTGTGCCCCGGGCGGCGAAATGAAAATCAATTTTTATTTTTAAGGAAAAACATGGAATATCGGAGTCGCCACTAACCTTTAGTGCGGTTAGAACACATGATTACTACCCCGTTAGGGGTAGAACGGTCTACATTACCAGAGTTGAGGTCGGGAGTTCAGTTACGCGCGGGGAAGGTACGAGCACCCCCTACGCACCCGTTCTTACGAACGGTACCTAATTAATCTGAAATTATCCCTAAGTTAATCTAATAATTCTTTAAATTACTCCTTTTTATGAATTTATAAATATATGCGAAAAATAAATAAATAAATAAATAAATAAAGATAATATACACATATATATTCCCTCAGAGCTTGAAGGTACGTGATGCCCGAAGGCTTATACCCCCGCAATAAAATCATAGGGATAAAAATCGAAAGTATTTAATAACAAAATATATATATATATATATAATAAAGAAAATAAAATAAAATAATAATAATCATTGTAATAATGAACATAATAATAACAATAATAATAATAATAAATAACAATAGTAAAAATAATAATAATGGCACTAATAATAGCAATAATAATAATAATATTAATATTAATATTAATGGTAGTAATCCCATAATGACAATAATAAATAAGATTAATAGTAACAATATGCACATATTATCAATAAATACATATTCTAAATATCATAATGGTAACACAATGATTTCACACATGATAATAATAATAATAATAATAATACACCCTAAATAAAAGGTAATAATAATAATCTTCCTAATGGTACACACCCCTAATATCCTACCTTTATACCTATATAGAAATAACGAATAAAAGAAATAAACCAAATTTAAAATTAAAACATGGAAACTAATGTAAAGGTAAAGAAATAATGAAATTATGGAAACAAGGTATTACTAAAAATAATGTATACCAATACGACATTGTTGCCAAAATTAATATACACCCTAAATATACAAATATTACATATAAAATAAGTGCAAGAATAACCAAAACCCTAAATAGTGTAAAGAAACCTAGACATGCATAAAAACCTAAATAATATCTACACATGATATGATGACAATAAAAACCTTACTTTGACAATACATAATGGACACAATTTAAATTTGAATATATAATTATAAAACAAATAATATAACAATAAGAGAAAAACCCTAAATATGAATATATTATTTACTAAATACATATATGACAACAAGAAAAGGAAAACTTAATCAATTAACTAGAATACTACTTATTTAACGTATACACAATTAAAAAATTGAAACCAAACCTTAACAAATAAAAAGGAAACCTACAAAAATAAGAGCAAACCAATTAATATTATTACTATAAAAAAAAATCTAAACAAATATTGCCGCAATAAAATTAAACCTAAAACACAAGATTTAAAATTTTAACACATATACAATGAAAGGTCTAACTTTGAATATTAACTACATACTATGGCAAATAGGATATTAATATAAGCACCTATGGAGTCTTAAACTTAAAATGTTAAAACAGATAAAAATAAGAAAAGAAACATAAAAATAAATAAGAAACACATAGCTGAATAAATAAATAAAAGGAAAATAAAATAGCCTAAAAAAAAATACATGTGCGTGTGTGTGCTGTGTATGTATGTGTGTGTGTTCCGCTGTGTGTAGCCCCCCCTTATAAAAATAATTTTTGAAAAAAAACCCTAAAAACATTTCCTTTTTCGATTTTTGGTATTTTTCTTTTTTTGGAAATAATATATACTACTATTATGGTTATAAGGAAATAATAATAATAATAATAATAATAATAATAATAATAATAATAAAATAATAATAATAATAGTAATAACAAAGATAAATAAATAAAATAATAATAATAATAGTAATAATAAAGGTAAAAATACTAATAATAATAATAATTAAAAATAATGTCAATAATAATGAAAATAATAAATAATAAATAATAATAATAATAATAAACAATATAAATAGAAATAAAAATAAAAGTAATATTAATAATACTAATGAAAAATAATAATAATAATAATAAGATTAGTGAAAATTAATAATAATAATAATAATAATAAGAATAAATAAAATAATAATAATAATAATAATAATAATAATAAAATAACAATAATAATAATAATAGTAATACATATATTGGGCCTAGGTAAAAATGGGGTGTCTACAATAGCTTTACAGTTACAGCTGCTTAGATGTATTTATTATACAAAGTTTCTCCCAGTGCCTTCCTGAGCCTGAGTTTATCAATAGTATTTCAGTCATATGATATTTATGATTTGCAAAAATAAAAAATGTTAAATAAGTAGTAGGTCGTTACACTTCTTTTTCTAAAACCCACCATAGAACTTTCCTAGATATCCTATCATATACTTTCTCAAGGTCAATAAATATCATATGCAAGTCCATCTTCTTTTCCCTAAACTTTTCCATTAATCTTCTTAAAAGATAAATAACTTCTGTGGTAGATCTCCAAGACATAAAACCAAATTGATTTTCTGAAATCTTCATTTTTAACCTTAATCTTTGTTCAACTACCTTTTTCCATAGTTTCATTATATGACTCATAAGTTTAATTTCACGATAGTTATCACAATTTTGAATATCTCCTTTATTTTTCTATATAGGTATTAAAGTGTTTTACCTCCATTCATCTGACATTTCCTTAGTTTTTACAATTATATTAAATAAATTAGTTAACCGTATAATTCTATTATCACCCAAGCATTTCCAAATTTCAATTGGGATGTTATCTGGTCCCATAGTTTTCTCATTTTTCATTTTTTAGTGCAAACTTAATTTCGTTAACTCTAATTTTGCGAATAAATCTTATATTTTTAGTCTTTTCCTCATTTGACAATTCTAAGTTTAAGTCTTCTATTTGGTTTTCGTTAAACAACTTTGTTGACTTAACTGGACTTTTCAATCTTGTTTTGATGATAACAAAATGAAGAGCACTTTAACATATAATGTTAAGTGATGCATTTTAGGTAAAAGAACTCTCAAGGTTGATAAATTGAAGCTCAATGTTAATCTAGTGAAAGCGCATCAGAATATTGAAGGCAATGAATAACAAATGAAGAAGCTTAAGGACAAGCAAACTCAAAGTCAAAAGTGAACCTCAAAAGGCTGAAGGATTTAAGAAGACCATAATTAGAAGAACTGTTGTAAGTACTTCAAAACCAAATGTCATTTAGATATGTGAAGCTCTTATAAAATCAAAAGAAACTAAGAAACACTTTGTTTTAAAGAGCTTAAAATATGTTTTTGAAATTAAAGTAACAAACGCCTTAACGGAAAGAAAGTGTTCAAAATAAAAAGTAAGTTTCTGATAAGCAGTGCACCTGACAGATGACTGTCTATCTATGGACAGATGACTGGCAAGTTAAAGGGTTTAATAAAAGTATTCTGGGTTTAAATTTTAATTATGACATATGACTACCATGTCATGGCAGATGACTGCCACGTGGAGCAAATTTTAGATCTCAAAGGGAAGCTTCTTGTTAAAATTTTGAATTTCAAAATTTAATCAACAATTTAATGTTTTTTCAAAGTTTACCTAATTTGATATGGACAACATCTTTCAAAATTTTGAATTTCAAAATTTAGTCAACAATTTTAATGTTTTTTTCAAAGTTTACCTAATTTGATGTGAATGTTGATCTTTCAAAATTTTGAAATTCAAAATTTAGTCAACAAATTAAATGTTTTTTCAAAGTTTACCTAATTTGATGTGGAAGTTGATCTTTTAAGTTGCCTATAAATACCTCTTTGGGTAATGAAAAAACACAAGACTTGAAAACACAAGAAAAGAGAGAAATCAGACAAAATTTGAAATTCATCTTGTGCTGAAATTCTTCTGAAGTTCTTCTTTGCTCACATCTTTTGCTGGGGAGGAATTCTACAATTCTAGTATATTGAAAATATCAAAGTTCGGTTCCGGGTTGCAATTCCATTTCTCTTTTAAATGAACCATTGGTGACTTCTAAAAACTTTAGATCTTCATATATTCTATTTTGCTTTGATTTTTTGAAGTACAATTTACATTTCAATTTGTACAACCTGCTCTAAATTTTGGGAGTATTTTTTGTACGCAGAATTTATATTATATTCTTGTAGATTGTGACGATTCCAAGTTTGCTGGATCGTTGGCTAGGCGAGGGATTATCGCTTAGAGAGGTGCTGCTCTAGCCTTCTAAAGGAGTGTATAAAGGTATTGTTCCACTCGGTAAAGGAACAGGTTTAGTGAATCCTTTGGTGGTTTTGCCAAAGGCGAGGATGTAGGCTGTGTTGAAGCCGAACCTCGTAAAATCCTGTCTCACTCTCTCTTTCCCTTGCTCTTTATTTTCAACATATTTATATTGCGTGGATGGTTTAAATTTGAAATCATATACACTACGTTTATTTGGAAATCAAACAAACTTAAAGTTTAATTTTGTTTTGGGTTGCGGAAACCGAAAGGGAGTACGTTGGTTAAACCATACTTTGCGGAAACCATACGGGAGTACGTTACTTGGTTAAAACACCTAAAGAAAATTAACTAAAGTTTATTTGAATTCTGAATTTTGGGAAGAGTGTGGATGTGTGGTTGTAAATCATATAAAAGAAGAAAATTTATTTTAACAAGCATATCATTCAACTACAAGGCTTGATTCATATTTATAAGGCACACATAAACAAACAACCATCCTAATTTCTTACTACTGTATATCTTAATTTTGGTTTGGTTGTTTGCCTTCAAATTGTGTTTGGTTAGTTTGGATAGTGTGGTTAATTGAAAGGTTGATTGGTGATTTAGTTGTTTAAGTGCTTGTGTTGTTGATTCTATAAAAGAAACCAAGTTATTGTTTGACAAATTAAACAAACAAGTAAAAGAATTAGATAAACAATAAAAGAAGTTAAGTATTCTTAAAAGGAATTAAAAAGAAAGTTTTTAAATTCCCAATTCACCCCCCTCTTGGGAAGCTATCCTAATTTCAAACTTACTAAAGAAATTTCGCTATCTTTCTTTAATATCTTTGTCCTTAACCAAGACAATATCATCCTTACTTTTTATACATTTTACAATTCCTATGTCCTTACTCTTCCTTTCTCTAGCTTTAGCAAGTTTAAATATAACTCTTTCCCCATATTTTGTATCTAATCTATCATACAAACAATTAAATGATCTATATTTAACTTCACCAACGACCTTTTTTGTATTTTTTCTTACTTCCTTATATTTTTCAAAGTTATCTCTATTTCTCCATTTTTGTCACGTTTTATGCCAAATTTTTTTGTCCTTATGATTTTTTGTACATTTTTATCCCACCACCAACTCTCTTTGCTATTCGAGAATCTTCCCCTTGATTCACCTAAAATCTCTTTTGCTAGGGGAATAGATGCCCTTGGATCTGCTCCTAACCCCTCCACCCATGTGATTGGAAAATCTCTACAGCTCTCATATATTACTTATATTGATTAATTATATGAGTAATTTTAATTTTTTAAGACATTTGAGTAAACATGAGCTAACAATATTATAACTTTCACTATTTTAAAAATCACAAGAGGCTAATGATCATAATAAAACTGTAGAATGATTTGTTAATTTTGGGCTAGATTACAACGAGAGTTTTTTGCATTTTTTTAAATATTTTTGTTCATTAAATAATTTAATTATATATTTATAATAGAAGCTTGTTTCTTTTAAGAACGTTCGGTCTTATTTTTAAAAAATAGGGACTCTAGATAAACTTTAGGACATTAGTTCTATTGTGACTCATAGGCTTCTTTTTCCCAACTTGTTTTAATTTATATATTTTGCTTTGTTTATATATATATATATTCATTTTACCTTCATCTTTCCTTATCCATGCATGCACTTATCAATTGTGCACACGTCATGTCACTATCTCCCATAGATAAGCAAAGAATCAATTCCCCTTTTTCGAATTCCCACTCCCATTCCCTCCCATATGCATTATGCTAATTAATTTTTTTCTAATTAAATTTCACAACCTTTCCAATAAAAAAAAACTCCTGATTAAACTCTCCCCTCCAGATCTTTATTAATTGCAAGTTATTTATATGCGTGCATAAGTTGTATGGTTTTCATTATAAACACACACATACACAGAGTGAGCCTGCTAGCTAAGTTCAGTTGTAATGGCTGTGGAGTGCTATACCAAAGTGTTTCCAAACTTTGCCACCAATTCATATTTAAAAGAAGGAGCAGAGGTGGCTCCTTATAAGAAAAGCATTAGTACTGAAAAGGAGGACACTTCCCTTGAGGAATATACGGAGAAGTTGATAAAAAATTTATTTAAGTGTGGTGCAGACCGCACAGTATGCAAGTTCCGCAATGAGACGAACGGTATACTAAAATTTATTAAAAGCCACGTTTTGGATGTTCCCCCTGTGCCTCCCCCTGCCAGAGACATCGCCTGTGCGGAGACACTTGTGTTTGTGCACATAAGTACCAAAGCAACTGTTATTGTGTATCGTGGAAAGAATAAGCGACGACATCTATGTGATTGGATGCTGTCATGGTGTACCCAATCAAGCATAAAGGTACGTGTGCGCGCGCGCGCGTGTGTGTGTGTGTTGCATGATGGTTTGAGACTAATTAGGCACCTCACTTATTTGCTGAGATAAAGGATGGGTCTGCTCCTCTACCCTTTTCTACTTAAA
Source organism: Malania oleifera (assembly GCF_029873635.1). NCBI lineage: Eukaryota > Viridiplantae > Streptophyta > Magnoliopsida > Santalales > Ximeniaceae > Malania > Malania oleifera. The sequence goes on along the minus strand of NC_080423.1, from coordinate 107,549,893 downwards.
TACTAAATTATTTTCTTAATTAAAAGTGATAGTCTCAAAATTATTTGATCAAAATCAAGTGTCCAATCAGACAAGAGAGTCTTTAGTTTAATAATCAATTGAGGGCTATACAATTCACCTTTTAAAATAAAGTCCAATCATAGGATTATCTGACAAGCCTTCTCAATTTAATCACGCTAAACATTTTTATCAAGTTCAACTCCTAAAATTGATTACATACATGTATACATATACATTAAATTGGTTAATTATGACGAAGTTATAGCACTGAGTAGGTGTTTTGAAAGTACCTAATCAATTCAATTTTGATCGCTCTGGCATGCCTGCAGGTATATACTGAGATTAATGAAGCTGGCTACTATGACAGTGAAGCCATATGGGCTATAATTTTTGTGAAACTACGTCAATCTGGCTGCTCTAGCACTGCCACATGGAATGGATGTTTTTCGACTCTGACGATTGAGGATAAGCATGGAGTTGCTGAGCTTTATGCACACATAGCTCCCACCTAACAATGCACATGCGTGTCAAATTATGGAAAATAAAATATAATAAAAGGCACTTACATATATATGTATATATATGATAATGGCAAAATGTATGCGATGTGATAAAGTAATGTCAATGTATGGGTGGCTTACCAGTATAATTCCTGGTATTGTTTTAACCATATAAATTACGAAAAATATAATTTCTGTATTGTTTTAACCATTTCCCGAAAACAATAATAGCATGAAGGTTCTAAAAACATAACATTTTGTCATCTAAGCATTCTCATCTCGGCAACTTTTACTTTTTGGATATTATGTTTCTCTATCGCCTAACATTCTGATCCATATAGCATAATTGGTCTTATAGTTGTCCTATAAAACCTCCCTTTCAACTTTAAGGGTATTGTATGATCACATAGCACACTTGAAGCACTTCTCCATTTTACCCAACTTGCTTTAACTCTATGCATTACATCATCTTCAATTTCTCCTTCAGCTTGCATAATAGATCCAAGGTATCGAAATCTATAAGTGCTATTTATTTTTTCATCATTAAGTTTAACTTTGTCTCCAATATTCCACCTATCATTACTAAAATTACATTTCATATATATGCTGTTTTATTTCTAAACTTTTCCATTAATCTTCTTAAGACGATAATAGTTTATGTGCAGATCTTCCAAGACATAAAACCAATTGATTTTTGGAGATCTACATTTCTGACCTTACATAATTTGTTCAACTACCTGTTCCATAGTTTCATTGTATGACTCATACCGTTTTTAATTCTATGATACTTATCACAATTTTGATATCTCCCTTTATTTTTTCGATATGGTTATTAAAGTGTTTTTCCCTCCATTCATCTGACGCAAAGAAAAAAAAGAATTTCTTAGTTTTTACAATTGTATTAATAAATTAGTTAACCAATCTTTCGTTATCACTCCAGCATTTCCACATTTCAATTGGGATGTTATCTGGTCCATAGCTTTCCCTTTTGCATCTTGTTAGTGCAAACTTGACTTCGTTCCTCTAAATTTTGCGATAAAGCTTTAATATTTTTAGTCTTTTCCTCTTGAAATTCTAATTTAAGTCCCTTCTATTGGTTTTCGGTAACCAACGTACTAAATTAATTTCGCTATCTTTCTTTTAATATCTTTGTCCGTAACCAATACAATTCATCTCACTTTTTATGCATTTTTACATTTCCTAATCCTTACTCTTTCTTTCTCTAAGCTTTAGCCAGTTTTTAAATATACTCTTATCCCCATCTTTTGTATCTAGTCTATCATACCAACTAGTAAATGATCTATAGTTAGCTTCACCAACGCCTTTTTTGTATCTTTTCTTACCTCCTAATTTTTCAAAGTTTCTCTATTTCTACATTTTTGTCAGCTTTTTATGGCAATTTTTTGTCCTTTGATTTTTTGTACATTTTTATCCCACCACCAACCGCTCTTTGCTATTCAAGAATCTTCCCTTGATTCACCTAATCTCTTTGTAGGGAATAGATGCCCTTGGATCTTCTCCTAACCCCTCCACCCATGTGGTTGGAAATCTCTACAGCTCTCATATTTACTTATATTAATGAATTATATGAGTAATTTCAATTTTTTAGACTTTTAGTAACATGAGGTAACAATATTATAACTTGCACTATTGTTAAAAATCACAAGAGCTACTGATCTAATAAAACTGTTAAGAATGAATTATTAATTTTGGCTAGATTACAAACGAGAGTTTTTTTGTATTGTTTTAAATATTTTTGTCATTAAAATTTAATTATATAGTTATAATCCAGCTTATTTCTTTTAAGAATGTTCAGTCTTATTTTTAAAAATAGGGCTCTAGATAAACTTTTAGAACATTGGTTTTTATTGTGACTCATAGGCTCTTTTTTCCCAACTTGTTTAATAGGTGATGGGAATATATTTCCCATTGGTCCACCCCCATTATTCAAATATATCTTTTCTTTTTCAAATATTCTTGCTTTACTACAATAATATATATACTATATCTATATATATAATATGTATCATATAATATTTTATTTTTGTTTCTCGGCTTTAAACCAAATAGCTAGATAGGAGATGGAATATATTTCCCCCGCGGCACTCCATTATTCAAATATTCTTTTTTCCTTTTTCAATATTCTTGCTTTACACATATATATTCAACTTTACCTCATCTTTCCTTTCTGCACATATCGATTGTGCAACACGTCATGTCACTATCTCCCATAGATAGCAAATAGCAATTCCCCTTTTCCAATTCCACTCCCATTCCTCCCATTTCTTACATCTAATCACAATAAAAAATTTTTTCATAATTAATCACACATTTTAAAAAAAAAAAAACTCCTGATTAAACTCTCTCCCCTCCATCTTATTAATCTTTGCAAGCTATATATATGCGTTCTAAGTGTATGGTTTTTCATTATAACAACACCTACCACAGTGAGCTGCTATTTAAGATCATTGTAATGGTGTGGGTTCTATACCAATTGTTCCAAACTTTGCCCCATTCATGCTTGAAAGAAGATCAGAGGTGGCTCCTTACAGTAACAGCATAGTACTGAAAAGGAGGACACGATCCCTTGAGGAATATCCGGAGAATTGATAAAAAATTTTATTTAAGTGTGTGCACCACACAGTATGCAAGTTTCCGTAATGAGACGAACTAGACTAAACTTTTTATTAAAAGTCGCGTTTAGATGTTCCCCGTGCTTCCCCTGCAGAGACATCGCCTGTGCGAGACACTTGTGTTTTTGTGCACATAAGTACCAAAGGCAACTGTTATTTGTATCGTTGAAGAATAAGCTAGGACATCTATGTGATTGGTGCCTGCATGGTATCCAATCAGCCTAAAGTTACGTTGTTGCGCGCGCGCTGTGCGTGTGTTGTGTGTGTGGGTGTGTTGCATGATGGTTTGAGACTAATTAGCACCTCACTTATTTGCTGAGATAAAGGATGGTCGTGCTCTCTACCCTTTTCTACTAAATACAAATTACTTTTCTTATTAAAGTTATAGTCTCAAAATTATTTGATCAAAATCAAGTGTCCCAATCATACAAAGAGTCTTTGTTTAATCCTCAATTGCAGGCTATACAATTCACCTCTTTAAAATAAAGTCCGAAAAAAAAAAAAAAATACAATCATAGTTACTGACAAGCCTTCTCACTTTTATCACGCTAACATTTTATCAAGTTCAACTCCTAAATTGATTACATCCATGTAGACCTATACATTAAATTGGATAATTATGACGGCTTTATACACTGGTAGGTGTTTGAAAGTACCTAATTCAATCAATTTTGATCGCTCTGCATGCCTGAGATATACTGAATTAATGAAGCTGGCTACTATGACAGTGAATCCATAGGCTATAATTTTGTGAAACTCGTCAATCTGGCTGCTCTAGCACTGCCACATGGAATGATGTTTTTTCCCGACTCTGACGATTGAGGAAAGCCAGGCGTTGCTTAGCTTTATGCCCACTAGCTCTCACTAACTGCACATGCTTGTCAATTATTGGAAAATAAAATATAATAAAAGGCACTTACATATATATATATATCTATATATATATCTATATTATGTACATATATGATAATGGCAAAATGGTGTATGCGATGTGATAAAGTAGTGTCAATGTATGGGGCACCCCAGTGAATGTCAAATCATCACGATCTATAAATAAATAAGATGGCCCATGTTTAGCTTATGTTTTATTTATTTTATATTTTTTTCGTCAACCATCAAACGATAAAATCAAATATAAGCTCAGAATCAGCATCTGCAGAATCAGCCTGCGACACATCAACACCAATTACTGTCCACAAGAAACCCCATTTTTGTTTTTTTTTTTTTGGTTAGGGTCATAAACACCCCCACTTTCCATGTCTGCGCGGTTTGGATTTTGCGATTGAGAAGGAAGATGGGGTGTAAGATACGAGAATGAGTCACTTATTATTATATTCCCATAGATATCGAATTTCCAATGGGCTTGGGCATCATATTTAAAATTAAAATAAATAAAACATCATACAAATATACAGAATCTCTGAAGAAAAATAAAATTAACTGTAATCATTTTACTCAATTACAATGATCACATGAAGTTTTTTTAAAAAAAATTTAAAATAAACAGTGCTTAAAATTTAATAATAAAAGCTACTTACAAATATTTTTATCAGTTTTAAATTTTCAGGAATATAAAAATTCAGAGCCTTTTGAAATACAATAATTAGTACAATAATATTCATAATTTCTATCGCGAGTATGTTGTCTTTATTTTTTTAATTATTCTTTTATTCTAGAAAAATAAATAATTATTTCATCCATATTTTAGTTTATTTTGATTTTTAAAATCTTAACTAACCAAGTTGTCGATTTTCAATTTTTTATTTTTTTTTTCAAATTTGTTTTTTTTTTTTTTTTTTTTTTTTTTTATTTTCATAGATACCAATAACCCAACTTATTTCTTTCCCCAATCAATTCCGAGGAACCAAATGCCTGGTTATAATTCAAAACCTCACAGTCCGTACACCTTGTGTTGGTTGACGAGGCTCATTCATTGCTCCTTGTGCGCATTGCTTCTTGTGTAGGCACTTCTCTTGAGATAAGATAAGGTACTCCGGATTAGATTAGGTCAATACTTTTAGAAATTGCACCGATTAAACTGATATTATGATCACAGAAATATTATATATGGTTTTCTGTATAATCAGGCTATGAAAATACTAGTTTGGTTATTATATATAATGTGTAGGTTGTAAAGGATTTTCCTAATTAATTAAACGATTGAAACAGATGCTTTTTTGGTTTCTTTAAGCAATCATATCTTTTCCCTATAGGTAGTTTATTAAAGTTTGTGTTTATTACCCAAATCGTGTGACATGAGAATAATTTGTCTTTATTGTATAAATGAACCTAGTGAAATATGTATATGCTATCATACAAAAAAGTTAGGGCATTAACTGGGTTTTCTGAAATATTAGAAGAATGTAAATTTGTGTTGAGGCATTATGCCGAGTTGTGTTATGCCAGTATTATACCAAACAAGAAATGACAGTTTTTATACAGTTTTATGAAAATGGAATCAGGTTGTGCAATATATGGTTTAAGCATCCTGAGGGCTAGTGGTAATGAAAGCGCGGTGCCGAAGCTATAGAAAGGAAGTATAGTGCAACCACACTGGTGTGATAGTGTTGGCATGGAATGGTCGATTTGTCCTTAGCAGAGCTCCTCCTGAAGGGTATTCCGGGAGACCCCTCTTGAAGGATTTTCTAGGACAAGGTAGGCAAATCGTATTGACAGACTGGATTATACTTGACTTGGCACTGGTCGGTCGGTCTATTGCTAAGTCCAGCTTTCAGACCACACAACCCACCATGGGGGTGAAACATGTCGACCGCCCAATAAGGAAAGTACTACTATGCAGATACGTGAATTAGTGTGTAAAATGAGCCAAATTTATGAAATAAGGAAAGTTAAGTATTTTAAATATAGGTGTGAGTTATAGTTCATTTTAACCAGTTTCCTTTAAAGTGAAATTAACGGTTATATTATGTCTACACTAGAAACTTATGTTACCACACACTGATAATAATCTATTACGTCTTACTGAAAGGTATCTCGCCCAATCATTAACTAATATTTTTCAGGTATCATAAGGAGCATAATAGTAATCAGAGTAGCGTAGTTGAAGCGTTGGTGGGATAGAAGGTTTTATTTAGAATAGATCTTTAATGAATTATGTTTTTGATGTATTTATAATTTTAAGGGTGTTAATTTTGATATTGGAAATAATATTTTTATATTGGGATAATTAATACTCTGATAATTAGAATTTGAGGACTTCTACTCTATGAAATATTCAGGTCACTACAAGTGATATCAGTGAAATTGAACAAAATTTTTCGGGTCATCGCAGTTGGTATCAAACCTTATGAAATAGGTTCTGTAAACTCTAGAGATGATTATTACCAGAGTATAGGTATGAAGTAGGATGATGATAGGAAAGGGTAGGCTAGGTGTTAAAAAAGTGATCGTGTATAGGATGCATAATGGAGTAAAATACGACGAGTAAATTGGAATTTTGGAGTTTGGTCTCGCAGCCGAAAGAAGAAATTCATCGAGAGTTTTCTATGACGTTTTATAAAACAACCAGTAGTTCCAAAAAAGTCACGGAAAACCATTGTCGTTTTTCTTCCAAAATGATGCCCTATGATCTTATCTTGTGTGAATAATTACTGCAAGGAATGAGCTACCATGTGCAACACTGGAATAGTTGAAATAGAATTTTGTGCATTTTTGGAATGTGCACACCTTTGCACATTAGAGTGTACTCCTAGTTCACTACGGTTCCTTATGATTTAGTGTGCATGGATCTGAGAGCAACTGAAAGAATGTTAGTGGTTATCCTCGGATTTAGATGCTTAGAAATCCCGGGGGATTCTTTAATGGTGAAGTTCTTGGGGATACTGGTTATTCTAAGGTTTTACGAAAAGTTATAGTTTTTTTGTGTATGTTATTCTCTCTTGTGTTTCTTGTACTTAAAGAAAATGTTCAATCTTTCCATATCTCCATAAGTCACCCATGGGACATTGGACATTGCTGGAAGGGTAGGTGTGTTTTGATGCCAGTGTTTTGGGGTAGATTTCAGGTTTTGGTGGTTGTCACTGGGTGTTTTGTATTGTAATTATATTTCATATTATTATAGTTTTCTGGTATTGGGTATAAGACATTTCATAGCTTTACAGTTACCGCTGCTTAGATGTATTTATTATACAGAGTTTCTCTCAGTGCCTTCCTGAGCCTGAGTTTATCAGTAGTATTTCAGTCAGATGATATTTATGATTTGCAAAAATAAAAAATGTTAAATAAGTAGCAGGTCGTTACACTTCTTTTTCTACAACCCACCATAGAACTTCCCTAAATATCCTATCATATGCTTTCTCAAGGTCAAAAAATATCATATGCAAGTCCCTCTTCTTTTCCCTAAACTTTTCCATTAATCTTCTTAAAAGATAAGTAGCTTATGTGGTAGATCTCCAAGACATAAAACCAAATTGATTTTCTGAGATCTTCATTTCTAACCTTAATCTTTGTTCAACTACCCTTTCCCATAGTTTCATTGTATGACTCATAAGTTTAATTCCACGATAGTTATCACAATTTTGAATATCTCCTTTATTTTTCTATATAGGTATTAAAGTGTTTTTCCTCCATTCATCTGGCATTTTCTTAGTTTTTACAATTGTATTAAATAAATTAGTTAACCATATAATTCCGTTATCACTCAAGCATTTCCAAACTTCAATTGGGATGTTATATGGTCCCATAGTTTTCCCATTTTTCATTTTTTTTAGTGCAAACTTAACTTCTTTAACTCTAATTTTGCGAATAAATCTTATATTTTTAGTCTTTTCCTCATTTGAAAATTCTAAGTTTAAGTCTTATATTTGATTTTCGTTAAATAACTTACTAAAGTAACTTTGCTCTCTTTTTTTAATATCTCTGTCCTTAACCAAGACAATATCATCCTTATTTTTTATACTTTTTACATTTCCTAAGTCCTTACTCTTCCTTTCTCTAACTTTAGCAAGTTTAAATATATCTCTTTCCCCTTCTTTTGTATCTAATCTATCATACAAACTATTAAATTATCTATATTTAACTTCACTAACAACCTTTTTTGTATCTTTTCTTACCTCCTTATATTTTTCAAAGTTATCTCTATTTTTACATTTTTGTCACGTTTTATGCCAAATTTTTTTGTCTTTATGATTTTTTGTACATTTTTATCCCACTACCAACTCTCTTTGTTATTCAAGAATTTCTCTTCAATTCACCTAAAATCTCTTTTTCTAGGGGAATAGATGCCCTTGGATCTGCTCCTAACCCCTCCACCCATGTGATTGGAAAATCTCTACAGCTTTCATATATTACTTATATTGATTAATTATATGAGTAATTTTAATTTTTTTAAGATATTTAAGTAAACATGAGCTAACAATATTATAACTTTTCACTATTTTAAAAATCACAAGAGGCTAATGATCATAATAAAATTTTAGAATGAATTGTTAATTTTGGGCTAGATTACAATGAGAGTTTTTTGTATTTTTTCAAATATTTTTGTTCATTAAATAATTTAATTATATATTTATAATAGCAGCTTATTTCTTTTAAGAATGTTCAACCTTATTTTTAAAAAAATAGGGACTCTAGATAAACTTTAGGACATTGGTTCTATTGTGACTCATAGGCTTCTTTTTCCCAACTTGTTTTATAGGTGATCGAATATATTTCCCCCTCGGTCCACCCCCATTATTCAAATATTCTTTTTCCTTTTTCAAATATTCTTGTTTTACTACAATAATATATATATATATATATATATATATATATTATAAACATTGGCTTAAACCAAATAGCTAGACAGGTGATGGAATATATTTCCCCATCGGTCCACTCCCATTATTCAAATATTCTTTTTCCTTTTTCAAATATTCTTGCTTTACTACAATAATATATTCATTTTACCTTAATCTTTCCTTACCCATGCATGCACATATCAATTGTGCACATGTCATGTCACTATCTCCCATAGATAAGCAAAGAATCAATTTCCCTTTTTGCAATTCCCACTCCCATTCCCTCCCATATGCATTATGCTAATTAATTTTTTTTCTAATTAAATTCACAACCTTTTCTAAAAAAAAAAAAAAAAAAACTCATGATTAAACTCTCTCCCCTCCATATCTTTATTAATTGCATGCTATATATATGCGTGCATAAGTTGTATGGTTTTCATTATAAACACACACATACACAGAGTGAGCTTGCTAGCTAAGTTCAGTTGTAATGGCTGTGGAGTGCTATACCAAAGTGTTTCCAAACTTTGCCACCAATTCATATTTGAAAGAAGCAGGGGTGGCTCCTTATAAGAAAAGCATTAGTACTGAAAAGGAGGACACTTCCCTTGAGGAATATATGAGACGAACAACATACTAAAATTTATTAAAAGTCGCGTTTTGGACGTTCCCCCTGTGCCTCCCCCTGCCAGAGACATCGCCCGTGAGGAGACACTTGTGGTTTGCGTACAAAACTACCAAAGGAACTGGTGTTGTGTATCGTGGAAAGAATAAGCAGGGACATCGATGTGATTGGATGTTGTCATGGTGTAACCAACCAAGCAACAAGGTGTGTGTGTGTGTGTGTGTGTGTGTGTGTGTGTGTGTGTGTGTATTACATGATGGTTTGGGACTAATTAGGCACCTCACTTATTTGATGAGATAAAGGATGGGTATGCTCCTCTATCCTTTTCTACTTAAATACTAAAATTATTTTCTTAATTAAAAAGTGATAGTCTCAAAATTATTTGATCATAACCAAGTGTCCTATCAAACAAGAGAGTCTTTAGCTTAATAATCAATTGAGCAACCCTTGGGTGCTATATGACAAGTCTTCTCAATTTAATCATACTAAACATTTTTATCAAGTTCAACTCCTAAAATTGATTACATACATGTATACATATACATTAAATTGGATAATTATGACGAAGTTATAGCAGTGAGTAGGTGTTTTGAAAGTACCTAATCAATTCAATTTTGATCGCTGTTGCATGCCTGCAGGTATATACTGAGATTAATGAAGCTGGCCACTATGACAATGAAGCCATATGGCCTTTAATTTTTATGAAACTACATCAGTCTGGCTCCTTAAGCACTGCCACATGGAATGGATGTGTGTCAACTATGAACATTCAGGATATGCATGGAGTTGCTGAGCTTTATGCACGCATGGCTCTCACAGAACAGTAACTATGCACATACGTGTCAAATTATGGAAAATAAAATATAATAAAAGGCACTTTTATATATATATGATAATGGCAAAATGTATGTGATGATAAAGTAATGTCAATGTGCGGGTGGCACCAGTGAATGTCAAATCATCACGATCTCTATAATAAATAAGATGGCCACATGTTTTATTTATTTTTTATTTTTTTGTCAACCATCAAACGATAAAATCAAACATAGCTCCGACCTCCATTGCTACCATCTCCCATCTCTTCATTCCTTGTTTCCAAATGCTACCTACCCTCAAACTCGAACTGAATACACATTCACCTTGCTGTGGCTGGTTGTGCGAAGGCAAGTGAGTGTTCATGTGATGAATGGATAGCTAATGCTCGAGCGTGCATGATAGATTGCATGGTTTTGTGTATGAATTGCAAGAATGCCCTTTTCACCAAACAAAAATCGTCAATAATAATGCATTTGTACGAACGAATTATAAATTCGTCACTAGTAATATTAAGTAGTAGTGAAGATAACAATTCTTGTTACTAATAAAAACTCAATGGTGACGAATGTAAATCTGCCACTAATACATTCGTCACTAATAAAGTTGTTTCCCGCGACACAACTTTATTAGTGAATATAGACTTGTAGTGACGGTTTTAAAACCGTCACTATTGTCCTCTTCTATTTAGTTGAAGGATATATATATATATATATATATATAGAGTGTATAGTGACGAAATGAGACTAGTGAGTAGCAGCGGACTTTTCTTGACAATATCAAAACCATAACTAATGGTTGGTCATATTCAAATGATAAAGAGAAAATAAGATATTAAGTATTAGTGACAGTTTACAAACCTTCACAATTTCTACCTTTTACTAACTTGTAGTAACAAATTTGGAAGTGTCACTATTAATTGCTTTGATTAATTTAATTATAGCATATATATATATATATAGTGACCAATCAGATTTGTCATTAATATCTTAATTCCCGGAAATCAAAGGAGTTAATGACAAGGACTAAATTTTAAAACAAAAAAAAAAAGGACTCAACAAATGGACTCAATGTTAAAAAGGACTTAATTTTAAAATAAAAAAGACTCAATTTTTAAAATAATAGGGATTCAATTTTAAAATAATAGGGACCTAAAGGGTTTGATAACAAAAGAATTCAATTTCACCTCACAATGACTCATTAAAAGGGACCTAGCTCAATAAAAGAAGACTTATTTTAAAATAAAAAGGACTTAATTTCAAAATAACGAGAACTCAATTTTAAAATATTAGGAACTTAATTTCAACATAAGAATGACTCAATAATAAAATGACTCAATAGATAGGTCTTAATTTTAACATGACCACACTCAATAAACATGCCTTAATTTTAACATAAAAGGACTCAAGAATGTAAAAGGACCTAATACGAATTTTTTTCAAAATGATCCCTAAATTTTTAATTATCCATTATTACAAAGGGTCTCCATATCTACAATGCAAGGGAACAAACAACACAGAACCCATACACTAAGATGAGAAGAAAAGAGAGGTCCTTTAAAATTGGGGTGTCTACATTAGATATAAGTATGAGTTGTGTTGGGCTTTTGTGGAGCCTAATTGTGTTTTAATTTGGATGACGACCTGACCTCTATTTAATTAGAGATTTCTATCTTAAGGCTTAGTCTTTTGGAGCCCATTCGGAACGGAACTCTAGGCGCAACATATAAAAGGGATTGCTTTCAGGTGATTAGTGTTGGTGTGGTTGTACCTGCGAGAGAGCGAGAGTCAGAGCATTGTATCGTCGCACTCTCTGTGTTTTCTTCCTGATAATATTGAAATCCCTACAACTTCGTGGACGTAAGCAAAATTGCCAAACCACGTAAATATTATCTTGTGCGTGTGATTGATTTTTTCTTTGGCGTTATTTTTCTCTGTTTTGTTTCTCACAGAATTCGGGAATTTGTTCGTTATTCCCAACAAGTTGTATAAGAACAGTTATCATATTTGGGTACGGAATTGCTCGGCTCTCTCTCTCCCCCACCCTTCCTCCTTCCTCCTCCTTTCTTCTTATTTCTTCTCCTTCCTTTCTCCTCTTTCTGTCTCTCCCTCTGTTCTGGCTCTAATATCTGTCCTGCCGCCCTTTTCCTCCTCTTCCTCCATCTTCTTCCTCCTATCTTCTTCTCTCTTCTCCTTCTCCTTCCTTTCTCATGTTTCTGTCTCACACTCTCTGTGCTAGCTCTAACTTTGTTCTATCCTGCAGATGTTCTCTCTTCCTCTCCCTTGTTCTTCTTCTCTTCTTCTCTATGTTTCTCTCGCTCTATTCTCTCTGTGTTTATTGCAGTTCTGCATACAATTTGGTACAAGACAACAAACCAAAAACACCACGTGCCAGACTGTTCATCACTTCATCACCTGCAACTTTCCGAGAAAAATTATAGTCGTGCCTCTCAATTTTGAACACTGATTGACTTCCAGGCATTACTTCATCACACCTCCATCAACATCAAAGCAGACACCACCAAAGGCCCTCCCCTAAAATTTCATAGTCATCCAACCACCAGAGAGGCCCCACGAGCAAACTGAAGATGTTTCAGCTGTCGTCCCTTAGAAATCCCTGACTTCCTGTTGTTTTTTCTTCAGACTGTCACCGCCACTGAAAATTACCACCCTTCAATCTACCACCAGCTGGAAGATCAAATGCCACCACCTGGCAACACACGCACCCACACTCCGATGACACAGCTGACACAGTTCCAGATTCTCCCGCATCTTCCGGACTTGCAACAAACTGGTTTCACCTACGAGATTTTAGTTTTTGTTCCAAAGATTGTGACCTGCAGCGTAACATTTTGACCCCAGAGATGATATTTTGCAAACCTGCTATATTTTGATCATGATTGCTAGAGATTGGGCTGCCACTCTACCATCACCATTTTGGAGAGTCAATTGTCACTGCAGCATCAAGAATTAGACTCCATTGCTGCATTTTCCTGCTAGTGCTGGATTCAGGCATACTATTTGTAAGCTGTTTGTGAGGATTTGAGGAATTGGAGTTTTCATGAGAAACTTGCGTGAATAAGCTGACTCATTGCGAGTTGTGCTTAAAGTCTTTGGTGAAGTAACCAAAATTCTCCCACTTATCTTGATTAATTTTTAAATGATTAAGAAAAATAATAATTTTGAAATTTTAGTTTCTTAATTCCATTATTTAAACAAAAAGAAAAAAATGCCTTCTTCATTTGAGTTGCTTTGGTTGATTCACTGCCTGAATCCTTGTTCATACACAAAGCCCCTTCTTGTAATATTATGTAAGACCATCACATCATTCACAGTAAGTTCAATAGCCTGATGTGTGCGCATTGTGGTAATTTTAGAGTTCATATAACTTTTCAAAATTTCAATTATACAATGAAATTTCGTCGAAATTCAAATTAGAGATTTAGGAGTTGATACGTCCTAAATATATCAGCTTATAAAAGGAAGTCAAAACTCAACAATCACTACCCAAGTTCAATCATCTGGTAAGAGCAATTAGTTATAATCCAATAATAAAATGAGAGATCCACGCTGGCGCCTTAAACACCTAGAGTGATCCACGCTGGCGCTTTAAACCTTTGAAATGATCCACGCTCCCACATCATAATGACGTATCACCCCAAGGGTCAATCCTCGTCATTATAAAGAAAGGTGATGCAAACAAGTCAAGGTAACTAACTCGTAACCCAATCTTACTGTTGCATTCAACTCTTGGAAGCATTCCTTAACTTAGGTATTGGAGTAACCCCCCGAAGTACACCCTGGGTCCTCCAAGTCTGCTTTGTTTTCATCTTTTTCAGGTCATCAGAAGTCATAGAGCAACGTCACAGATCATCACAATTTTATCCCGCAACAGGAGTGAAGTGAAATTTCTCTTTTAATTTATTTTATTGAAACAAAATATTATTACAAATGCTTTTGAAATTATATAAAAAAAATAAACTTACAGTAATACTTTCTTTTCTTTTTTTAGTAAAAGAGGGCGACACCTCCTTTCTTAATTTTATTAATAACCCTCACTAATGGTGGAGGAATACTATGGAAACAAAAAGGCACTTGGAGCTTACACAATAATCAAATAAAAAACACCTCATCCATTAAACCAAACAAAAGAAGAAAACAAACTTATACCAATACCAAAAGAAAACCAACTAAACATACCTCATATAAGTCGTACCTATCTTATCCAATCTATATAAACCTTTGATAACTCTAAGAAGTTGACTACTATTTGTAAACAAACTATTCCTCCCCATGACACCTTGTCGAGCCAACACATCTGTCACTTTATTCCCTTCTCTATAGAAATGATTTATAGAAAAATCTACTCCCTCCAATACACCAATAAGTTGCTCCCAAAAATTTCACAAATGTCATACAAAGCATTTACTGGATCTTATCAAATTTATTACAATACTCGAATCACATTCAATGTCAATACTAGTATGGTTCAATTGTTTATAAAGTTTTATTTCTTCCATCACTGCTCTCAATTCAACTTCATTATTAGAATAAGAACCAAAATATTTTGAAAAACCAAAAATAAAAGAATTTGTATAGTCTCTAAGGATGTCACCACCACCCGCCGGCTTTGAGTTCTCCAAGTTGCTCTCATCCAAATTTAGTTTCAACCTCCCTTGCCTCAGTTTTAGCCATCTCACAACTTGCATAACTTTATTCTTTTTATTCACAATCTGCACCTCCAGATTCTACAAGATCAGAACATCAGTATCATTTAAATTAGCCATAACTGTCATGTTCTCACTCAAAACCCCCACCCAATTCTTAATGGACAGCCACACATTTGTACTACTCTTCAATTTCCCCTCCATTCTAACCACACATCTCCTTCTCCACAATCTCCAAACTACTAAACATGGAATCAAACTCATCAATGTTCATTTGCATTAACTGAATATGTTTAATGTACATTATCTTACAAATATGTTTGATACACATACTATTTTACAACTTTTCCACCTCAAACAAAACATAATTGTATTTAATTTATAATATATTACCCTTAAAACTTATATTATTATGTTTATTAACCATTTCTAAAGTTTCACAAAGGATTCCATGTTTTACGACTGGTTTTTGTTATTTTTTCAAATTGAAATCAAAATTGACATCGAAATCAAAATTTCCATGGAAATTTTCGTACTTTTGGAGTTTCAAAATTTGAGTCGAAATTAAAATTTAAGACCTTGTGTGTAATTTCATGTGTTTAATGGATTTCTTATAAATAGTGTGGGAAATCCATGTTGTGAGCAGTTGTTGAATTTGAATTTGAAGTGCTCGTGAGTTTCCACCTTATATCTCCTCTCTCCTCCCTTCTCTCTTCTTCTTCCCTTCTCCTCTCCTCCATTCTCCCATGGCTGCAGACCCTTGATGCTGCCCCTGCATCATTTGGCAAAGAGGGAAGAAGGACGAGTAGGAGAGTGTGAGACTCTAGCCTCATTGGAGGGTTAGCTTAATTTTTGTATACCACATGCATGCAGGTATGTATTGAGATTAAGAAAGCTAAACCCTTCGACAATGACACTATTTGGGAAGCAATTGCCAAACAATTAAATGTATCTAGTCCCACAAACTCTATTAAGTGGAATGGATGTGTGTCAACTGTAACGATCACTAGAGGGTACTAGCTTTACCCTTGAGGCATATTTCATGGTAACGGATGCTTAAGTCACGTACAAACTAGCTCTTTGGACACAACATCATATTCTATGTATACAAATATATATTTATACAGATATTTTAAATATATACATATATTTTTATAGATTTTATATATATATATATATATATATATTTACATAATACAAGATATAATAAATGAGGTTTTTTATATTTTGAAGTGCTCCACGCATCCTGTGTGCGTGTTGTTGAGAACTTGATGAACAGAGGAGAAAAACTGAAAACAGGGAAGGAAATTGGGAGAACTTGAGAGTTTGTGTAATCTGAATTGAACAAAAATGAATTTCTTCAAGTAAAAATACAGGAAGGCCTTTTAATATTTATACTACATAGAAACAATAACACAATAACAGAAATAACAGCTAAGTCTTTTCTGGCTTCTTCTTTGCCTTTAGCTTTTCTCTAGCTTCTTCTGTGATTATATAACATGCGATCAGAGCACTCTTTATTTTACCCAACCTCCTTTAATTTTACGTATTACATCTTTAATTTATCTTTCTTCTAACTTTCATAATAGATCAAAGGTATAAAAATCTATTAGTGTTATTAATTTCTTGACCATCAAGTTCAATATTTTCTCTAATATTCCTCCAATCATGACTAAAATTATATTTCATATATTTTATCATATTTCTACTTATCCTAAAACTTCTAGATTCTAAAATATCTTTCTATAATTTTAACTTATATTCTACTCCACCCTTAGTTCATCAATCAAGACAATATCTTGTTATGAAAAATTGTAACAAAACCAGCAAACAAAAGAAACTAAGAAATTAAAAAAAAATTAAAAAAAAAAAAAAAAACACACACACACACACACACACAACGCCTAGATCATAAGATTTACGAGGTTCAAAAATTTACCTACATCCTTGTAATCAGATGAAGCCACCAATTCCCCTACTCAGCAATATGTACAAGTATAATATCCTAACCTCTTTCCCTCACTCTCATCGTATTCAATTGTTTTTTTTTTTTTACCTTTAATCGAGAATAATATATTTTATATGAGGATATAGGAAAACCTTCATAAAACATAAAATTAGATATGCATCCGTCTCAACAAAATACACATTTCATTTTGTTAAGAAAAAGTCCTACGCATGTAATACTCCATGTACTAGAAATCAGACTCCACACACAACAAATATACCATTTACAAATAAGACAAACTATAGAATCTCATTTTGAATACTTTGATTTGGTACACAAAAATTGAAACTGGACAAAATAAAGATGGTTCTTTTAATACTTTTTATGTAAATTTTCATTCCACTCTACAAACTAAAAATTCAAATTTACTTCTTTTTGCCTATAAAAGTTAAGTCAAGGCAAAGACTCAAGCCTATTCTTCATCTTATACCCTTTCTTATCCTCCCTTTTATTGAATTTTAACGATTTTAATTCTTTATTTTTAACAAACATTTTTTAAAGGATTATTAATTCAATTCATTGTAACAGTTAGTGAGTTTTTTTACACATTGAATTAAAATTAGTGCACTAATTTATACCTAATAAAAATGAGTAAATGTAATTAATTTTACCCTAAAAATTTAAGAATGAAAAAAAAACCTATTTTCCTCAAACTATTATATATATTTTGTCGCTTCTTATTATGAATGCACTAATATTGTTCCTATTTGGCTAACACGTTTTACACATTTTACCATCCCTTCACCGTCCGATCATAAGCATTTCTCTCCTCACCGTCGATTCTTGGACTGTCAATCCTCTGAAATCCACACCGTCGTTTGAGCAATCATTCACCCTGCTTTGTTTGGGTTGCCGTTTGTGCTTTCACCACCCAAAAGCCTTAGGTTTGGAGTTTGGTTTGGATTGCCGTTTACAAATATACCAGCCTTGTGCAATTGGGACCCATGTGGTTGTTAAGAGTAATCAAAACTATTAGACCATATGATTAAAGGTGAGGTGAATTTGTGCCCCTTTCTCTAGGATAAATTTTCTTTTTAAAAGCAAATAGCTGTACATATGATGTGCCCCAAATGGCTTCTTTAATTCGGAGTTTTTAAGATTATCCACTTGAAACTTTTCGGAATTTGAATTTGAATTTTTGAGATTCGGACAAAATATTTTAATAAATCATGTTAATTTTCTTTTAAATCCACACGAAGCCAAATAAAAGCCCGAGTCTATGCTCCAACACTACCTTTATGTTTTTTAAAATATCGCAAAATTATATAGGCATTACCTATATATTTTATTTTTATCATTTTAAATATTTTCACCAACTTACAACAGTAAACCTTTTTAGCCTACATTCAATATTTTACAAAGTAGACAGACAATTTTTTATATGTAACGATGTTAAAAACTGTTTTTCATCAACTTTTTGTTTTTAATCTATGTTCAAACGCTACCTTAATTTTTTTAGAATATCACAAAGTTATATAGGCATTAATTAGATATTTTATTTTGGTCATTTTAAATATCTTGACTGACTTACCGTTAACCCTTTTACCCTACATTCAAAATTTGTATGTTTTTTTTTTCTCTAACCACCTTTTTTTCTTTTTACAATTTTTTCAATGCAATGACGTTAAAAACTCTTTTTCATCAACTTTTTTTCTGGGCATTCTTTTACTTAAAGTTACGCCAAACAAGGCTTAACAAAGCTGAAGTCCCCACCAGCTTCAATCTAGCTCAGAACCAAACAAGTTGAAGTTGGGACACAGAGGGTTGTTAGAGGTACTAATCACATAATTGTTCCGGTCATTAATTGCAATATTGCATGATACTTAATCATCAAGTTCACCCAAGCTCCGAACCAAAAAGGTTAGAAATTAGAAGCCCACCTCCCATTGATGTTTTATTGTCAATCCATCTCATGATCACTCTATCTTTGAGCCCCACACGCTTGTTAAATGTACTGCTTGTTTGTTGCGAGAAATATTAAGTGCAACTAGCTAACCGCACCATCATGCATTCACTTGTGGATCACAACTTTATTTTTTGCAATTATTGGAAAATCTTGAAATGAAAAATTATAACTTTTGTTACAAATAAATAAAACCTTAAATTTTGAGTATCTTGTTCAATTTGAGTCAAATAAATAATTGTCAATTAAAAATTATTAAAAATTTAGAACTTTTCATTAATTATCTAAAATAAAAAATGATTAAGCAACCTAATCTAATAATTTCTCATACGCTTTTTTCTAGTCCATTGTTGTCCCCCGCTTTTTTTGTCCGACTATCGCATTAAGTTTGCTGTCACAGTACCACATCAGATGTGCACTAAGGAGATCTTGAGCTTATAAGGATAATTTGGACTCCAATTATGTGAAGCGTCTTTTATACGACAAACTTGTGACGTCAGTGGATGCCTCACCAAAGTTAAGCCCAAAAACCATTATATTTGATATTAGAGTCACCCTGTGAGTACTATCATGTGAGTGGATCCTACATAGATATATACGCCACTCTAATAAGGGCATCAAAGATAAAACAAGAGAACATGTCATGATCCCACATTGAACGTGTACTAGGAGGATCTGAACTTATAAGGAGGTTTGGCCTTCAACTATGTGAGACGCCTTTATAGGAAGATCATTGTATCCTATCCTATGAAATAGGTATTTCATAAACAAAATATAACATATCAAAAGTCACATTTAAATAATACCATCACATCCACCCATATGAGAGATTGTGAAAGCCTCGAGGAAGAGAATCCAAAGAAGCTTTTTGTTTAGCCTTTAAACTTCACTAAAAATAGTGCAATTATTATCCTCTTCATAAAGTGGTTAAGGTGTCCCATTGAATAATGGATTGAGTATGAAAACAAAGAGCAAGGATGATAAATGTATAAGAAAAAAATTAAGGGGCATTTGGTATTATTATCAAAAAGTAGAAAAACGAAAATCAAAAATTAGAAATAGAAACTAAAAATTAAAAATCAACAAATTGTTTGGTTAACATTGATAAAATTAATATAAATTAAAATTTTAATTAAAAAAATGCTCATTTTCATCTTTAAATTAAATAATATCATAAAAATAATTAAAATAATAAAATTACATAGAGTACACGTTAAAAAATTACTATAATATGAATAAAATTTATTATAATTAATTTACTTTAATTGTTTTCGTTTCAAATTTTACTTTACAATAAAAATTTAATTCGACATGACAATTGATAAAATAGTAAAATTATTTTGTAATTGACTTTATTACTATTTTTTAAAATTTACGTATATTTTCCTTTTAATTATATTTAAATTCATATGATCATTTAATTTTGATTTTAATTTAAAAGTGTATAAAATGAATAGTTTAATCCAAAAGAACTATTTTTGAATATTAAAATTTCTAACAACAGATTGCCAAAACAACTACAAATCATAAAATATAATTTTCAATTTTTTAGCAAGCAGTTGAAAACCGATAATAGAAATAGAAAATTAACAACGTAAACAAACACATTTCTATAATCTATTTCTTCACTGTGAAAAAATAGAAAACAGAAAATAACAACAATACCAAATAGGCCCTAAAAAACTAAATCTTTGTTAGTTTCTTCCATGTAAATGTTTAAAATATTGAAAAACAATGAAACATTTTTGTCATACTTTCAAATTAAAAAATAAAAATTACTTTTCACAATTAAACATGTCCTAAAATTTCTTGAGCAATAGGAAAATTACATTTTCGTTGATATGAGTTTAGTCCCTTTTCCTGGAAGAATTTTTTCTTTTATGAACATAAAATTTTATTTTAGAAGAAATTCGCCCTTTACCATTAGCCTCTCCCGCCCTTTCTTAACTTTGTTTCCTAAAATCTCTTCACGTTCCAAAAAAGGGGGCGTGAAAAAAGTCATACAACCTTTTGAAAAAGAGCCCACAAGCCTCAGGCTCGTAGGTCCGAACCAAACTGCTTCGTTAATATTAAGCCAGGACACCCAGCCACCCTCCCCTCTATTTAAGCAGCAGAGCAAGTTCCAACTTTGCAAGCTGATCACTTTCTCAAGTTTGTAGTTCATATAGTTGCAAGTATGTATCGAATAATTTGTTCCTAGAATGAAATTTCTTGTTTCTTTATTATTAATATATTTATATTTACTTGTCAAATTTAATTGTTTAATTCATTTTATGTGGGTGCTTGATATTTGAGATCATTGTCGCCATGAAAAAAATCAAATGAAATTTATTCTATTCAATTATTGTGTGTCTACACAGGTTTTGTAAGTGACAGGTATGTGCAGGCGAAACGTTTATTATGTGATAACTATACGTAAGGTGTTCTTCAAAATTATGAATATTTTTTGGAAAAATATTTATGGAATAAATTCTTTAATTTTTATAAATATTTTATAGTTGCTTAGTAAAAACATATATAAATATTTCATAGTATTTAGTTTTATAAGATGCGTATGTTCCATTGTTCTATATATGAATTTTTCAATATGAGAGAATTAATTTATACTTTTAATATTAATTCCATAAATCACATGTTTGTGTCATAAAAATAACACATCATCCAATTATCTAAAGAAATTAACACTAGTTAATTTTTAGGACAATTCTCTCCTAGAGTCCTTTGAGGACTAGCCAAGCCATTTATAAGATAGTTTGGCCCATTACATTCGTTTTCCTTCAATGGCCTATCTTACTGTTCGTATACTCACCTATCTTTTTCTCTTGTTGTATATTCTTTGCTTAATAAAATGTCACATTATAACTTAACAACTCTAAAAAATTTATACTCTATATATAACACATAATATGCAAAAATGCCATACTTACCTCCTAAATATCACACACTTATATTTGTGTATATTGTATTGTGTATAATACTATTATATAAAAAATAGTGGATGATTTAAATTGTATGGCATGTGTGTGTAATTATTGTATGCCTATCGACATATATACTAAGACGTTTCAAATTACGCGCGTATCATATGACTAGCAACCAATCCAAACGCTGTAATGGCCGCGGAGTATTCCAAAGTCCTTGGAAAGGCCATCACTGACTCAACTTTGGAAGGACTTCCAGAGCATGTTGGAAAGACGATCACGCAGAGAGATCGAGCAAAGGCAGCGACCCGTCTAAGTATAGGTGGTGGAGTGTTCACAGTGTGTCTAGTTCACAACCTCACCGGAGACACTGTGACCTATGTTGGGTACCATGTTTGGGACGTTCCCGATGTGCATCCTTCCTTCAAAGACATTGAGAATGGACAGACCGCTATATTCATGCAGGGAAGAACCAAAGGCACTGCTGTTGTGTACCGTGGCAAGAATGCCCAACGAGATGAGTGCGACATCATGCTAGCTTGGTACAACGTGAGTTGGGATGGAAAAGCAGTCAACAAGGTACGTGCGCATAGGCATGTGCACTTTAATTTGGCTTGGATGCATAGAATTCATTATATATACAGTCAATTAGGGGTTTATAATTAAACCTAAGTTACAAAATGGGAAGTAACCCATACTTCATCCCATTCTTGTCCTTTTCCACTCTTTCCAAAGAATTGAACACGAAACTTGCACATGAAAGTCCTAAAATCAAGCTATCGTATTTTTCTAATTATTTACACATAGTTATGCATTCATCGATTCTATCTGCACTATATATATACGCTAACTAGGCTAACATCTTGGCTTCAACTCCTTGTGGGTTCAAACTTGTATTTAAGTGAATAACACTGTGAGGATTGTCCCACTAGGTATTTCATACGTAGCCAATGAATTTATAACCAATATCCACCATAAAAATCTTATTGTACTTCATGCTTACAGGTGTATACTGAGATTCACGAAGCTAATCACTTCAACAATGACACCGTTTGGGATGCAATTAATAAACAATTGGATGTATCTGCAGAAAACAACACTTCTGTATGGAATGGATGTGTGTCAACTGCGTCAATTAGCACTGGTGCCAGTCCTACCCTTAATGCATATTTCACACTAGCAGATGCATGATGCACGCATGAGCTTGCTCTTTGAGTACAAGAGAAGCAAATATTTTCTATATATATATATAATAAATGTTTGTTTTACATATTGAAGTACTTCTTGCATCCCACATGTATATGTGGCACTGATGATGTACTCATATATCAATGTTACCGTGTGCAGAGTGGTTTGGATGTAGATGTTGTTGTGTGGATCATATCAAGTGGTTTGGATGTGGATGCCAAAACAACTTGATTTTCATAATAAATAATACTGTTTGCTATATTTATTTCTTTGTATGCAACATTCTTAACCACAACCCTCAAGGCGGGTGAAAAACAAAATTTTCATTCATAATTAATGCTTAAATTTTAACTTCGATTTAATTTTGTACTGTATGTTGTTCGAACCCACACAATTTAAACTTAAATGATTCAAAATCCACAGGGCAGACCTAAGTGTAATGCAATGGAGGTAAGCACCCACCAAAATTTCAAAAAAAACAATATAATGTAATGTATAATATATAAGTTAAAAATATACCAGTAATGTCATTATTCGACGTCCATGTATGGGTATGGGCTACAATTGTCAACATTGTCACCTTCAAACGCAATTTAGCTTGAAGGGGTTTTGCAGAGAATATAATATCCAGAGACCTTGACGGAGAATAAGTTGAATCATCCATCTCAATATCGCAAGAGGTTCTGCACAGAATAAGTTGAACCAGACATCTCAATCACTGGTTTAATTTCTTTCATGAAATCTCCAGATGTGATAATGGATGCTTACCAAATCATCTATTCTTGAAGGAGATCGAATGCCGAAATGCATATATGCTGGAACAAGATCTGAAAACACAAATTCAAGCTAGCAGCCTTATGTAATCAATTAAGCACGCCTGAACAATATATAATTTTCCCTGCAAGATTGAGTGAGGACACAAATTGCAAAGGAAAACTGTAGACATAAACCTTCATTGACATGAGGGATGGCGATAAACTTCCAGAACAAGGGAAGGGTTAAGAAACTGAGGGCCCATTCATTCACAGGAAACTGTTCTCAACTGGCATCTTAAGTTCTCCAAAGATTTACAAATATTAACCTTGTATTCCACCTTAATTTCCAATGTTTTACGTTAAAAAAAAAATCAAAGAAATTTGAACTGTTTTCTAATTTTTCTGCATAACTATAAACTTGGACTGAATAGGAACTCGTTATAAGCACTTGATTTACCTTTCCAAGGTAATGTAAAACAGCATTTTCAAGCTTCCCATATACAAAATACAAACCATCCTCTACAGCAAAACATAGAAGACTCCCTAAAAGCAGCCCTGACAGAGAGTGAGGAAAAAAAAAGAGGCCATAAATGATTGCAGGTATTTGTATTACAAAAATGATGAAATAAGAAACGAAAGAGCATAATTGAAAATGCTAAAGCAATGCTTTTGGGTATACTGTCAACTGTGGCAATAACTCATACAATGCCTTGCAAACAACTTTCCATCAAGTGGGCAAACAGCAAGCAATTCAGATGGCTGACACATTAATCTTTCTGCTCTCTTGGCGCTATTACATTATTATTGGTTTGGTTGCTGTTTACATTACTTCCTCAAAAATACAACAACAACAAAACCAAGCCTTAAGTCCCACTATATAAATCCTTTTCTGCCAATTTATGCAATCATGCACCATTTCTTTTGACAGATTTAGGGCCCTATTAAATACTTACTCACTATCTCATTCAAAATTATTTTAGGTCTAACCCTACCCCTTCTACTGCACCCCACAGTAACTAACTCACTATTTCTTACTAGCGTACTATGTGGCCTACGTTACAAGTGTCCATACCATATGAGTCGTTCCTCACTTATCTTCTATAGGAGCTACACGTAACGTACCGCGAATACGTTCATTCCTTAATTTATCTTTCAATGTTATACCACTCATCCATTACTGAAATTACATTTAATATATTCTGTTTTATTCCTACTTATCATAAAGCCTCTAGATTGCAAAATTTTTCTCCATAATTCTAACTCAGCCTCTAGTATGCCTGTAGTTTCATTAGTTAATACAATATCATCCGCAAAAAAACATACACCATGGAACCTCATTTTGAATCCTCTTAGTCAATTGGTCCATCACTAAAGCAAAGAGATGAGGACTTAAAGCAGATCCTTGATGTACACCTATGGTAATCGAAAATTCTCTAGTTTCTCTATCTATAGTCCTTACACTAGTCATTACCCCATCATACATATCCTTAATGACATCGGCATACCTACTACATACACCCTTTTTTTCTAAACCTACCATAGAACTTCCCTAGTTATCCTATCATATGCTTTCTCTAGGTCAATAAATATCATATGCAAGTCCCTATTCTTTTCCCTAAACATTTCCATTAATCTCCTTAAAGGATATATAGTTTCTATGGTAGATCTCCTAGGCGTAAAACCAAATTGATTTTTTGAGACTTTGTTTTTAACCTTAATCTTGGTTCAACTACTATTTCCCAAAGTGTCATCGTTTGACTCATAAGTTTAATTCCACGATAGTTATTACAATTTTGAATATCTACTTTATTTTTGTATATAGGTATTAAAGTGTTTTTCCTCCATTCATCTGACATTTTCTTAGTTTTTATAATTGTATTAGATAAATTAGTTAAAATTATAATTCCGTTATCACCTAAGAATCATCAAACATCAATTGGAATGTCATCCGGTCCTATAGCTATCCCATTTTTTTTCTTTTTTAGTGCAAACTTAACTTCATTAACTCTAATTTTGCGGACAAATCTCATATTTTTAGTCTTTTCCTCATTTGTCAAATCTAAGTTTAAGTCTTCTATTTAATTTTCATTAAAAGACTTCCTAAAGTAACTTCGTCATCTTTCTTTAATGTCTTCATCCTTAACCAAGACAATATCATCCTCACTTTTTATAAATTTTACATTTCCTAAGTCCTTACTCTTCCTTTCTCTAGCTTTTACTCCCTAAAAAATCTACACCCTATTTACAGCTTTATTGTTTCCAAGTCCTATACGCAAAATTTCCACAATTCTCTCTCATTATTTATGAATTCAAGGTATTTATCCATGCTATGCACATACTAATTGAACCAAAGCAACCCCACACTAGCTCCACATACAGTCTGGAGTTTTAAACTCTTGAAGGCACCATGATAAAGGAAGATATAATTGACGCAAGTACTTCCAATGGCTAGTTTTAAACCATTGTTGTTAGATCCTATGGCTAGTCCATAACATTATACTATTGACAGATGGAATGGAAGGGGCAACTCTTTTGAAAAGACAAGATTGTCCCTCCTCCCAAGTCTGTTCTTTTTCTAAACAAATGAGTCTATTTTTTGTTCTCAACACCCTGAGTTAATTGATATTATACAATTACTTAAAGCTGATTGAAAAGGGAGTGTTAAAATTTTAAAAATGGATGTCTGGTCTAATCTAGATTCGTTTAGAAGTTTATCTGGCAGAGGATCACCTACATCATTTAGGTCACCCATTCAGAATACTTATTTTAGGCATAGATTTAGGAAGCTATGCATGTATTAGATTTTTGTTTGTATTGCGTAATTCCTGTTATGTTAGGGTTTTATGTTTCTATGTGTTTTAGTAGTAGATATAAGTGCTTAGTTTGTGAGTTGTATAAGAACAGTTATCAGATTTGAGTACGGAATTGCTCGCCCTCTCTCTCTCTCTTCCCCTTCCGCCTTCCTCCTCCTTTCTTCTTCTTTCTTCTCCTCCTTCCTTTCTCCTCTTTCTGTCTCTCCCTCTGTTCTGGCTCTATGTTCTGTCCTGCAGCCTTTTTCATCCTCCTTCCTCCTATCTTCTTCTTTCTTCTCTTTCTCCTTCCTTTATCCTCTTTCTGTCTCTCAGTCTCTGTTCTAGCTCTAACTCTGCTCTGTCCTGCAGATGTTCTCTTCTTCTCCCTTGTTCTTCTTCTCTACTTCCCTATGTTTCTCTCACTCTATTCTCTCTCTGTTTATTGCTGTTCTGCATACAATTTGGTACGAGTCAAGAAACCAAAATCACCACGTGCCAAACTGTTTATTGCTTCATCACCTGCAACTTTCCGAGAAAAATTATAGTCGTGCCTCTCAATTTTGAACACTAACTTTCAGGAATTACTTCATCACACCTCCATCAACATCAAAGCAGACACCACCAAAGGTCCTCCCCTAAAATTTCATAGCCATCCAACCATGAGAGAGGCCCCACGAGCAAACTGAAGATGCTCCAGCTGTCGTCCCTTCGAAATCCCTAACTTCCTGTTGTTTTTTCTTCGGACTGTCACCACCACTGAAAATCACCACCCTTCGATCTACCACCAGCTGGAAGATCACATGCCGCCACTGGTAACACACGCACCCACACGCCGATGACACACCTGACACAGTTCCAGATTCTCCTGCATCTTCCAGACTTGCAACAAATTGGTTTCACCTACGAGATTTTAGTTTTTGTTCCAAAGATTTTGACCTGCGGCGTAACATTTTGATCCCAGACATGATATTTTGCAAACCTGCTCAATATTTTGATCACGATTGCTAGAGATTGGGCTGCCACTCTACCATCACCATTTTGGAGAGTCAATTGTCACAGCAGCATCAAGATTTAGACTCCATTGCTGCATTTTCCTGCTAGTGCGAGATTCAGGCATACTGTTTGTAAGCTGTTTGTGAGGATTTGAGGAATTGGAGTTATCTGGAGAAATTTGCATGAATAAGCTGACTCATTGCGAGTTGTGCTTAAAGTCTTTGGTAAAGTAACCAAAATTCTCCCATTTATCTTGTTAAATTTTTAAATGATTAAGAAAATTAATTATTTTCAAATTCTAGTTTCTTAATTCCATTATAAAAAATAAAAAAAAATGCCCTCTTCATTTGAGTTGCTTTGGTTGATTCACTGCTTGAATCCTTGTTCATACCCATAGTATCAACAGTTATAACAAACCCAGGTAAATATTCTTTTTTTCTGTTTTGCAACTTTCTGTTTTGTAACCATTTTTTATTCTCTTTTTTTATTCCCTCTGTAAGTGTATATAAAGAGCTTCGCATATGAATAAAATTAACACTGCACAGCCACTGTTCATTGGCTTCCTTCATGGTATCAGAGCAGTCGAGATCCATGGAGCTATCCTCTTCTTCTTCTATCCCTGCATCTCCCTCAGCTTCTTCTCTCTCTCACATCATCACAACCAAACTCACCACAAAAAACTATCTTCTCTGGAAAGCTCAGATTACAGCATATCTATGGGGCCAAGATCTCTTCTCCTATGTTGATGGATCAACCTCCTCTCTGTCGGAATTTCTCCCTGACTCTGCCGGACAACCACCCAGATCTAATCCTACATACTTGGCCTGGCGATGCACTGATCAGCTGGTTCTCAGTGTTCTGTTCTCCTTACTCTCTGACTCTATTCTTGGCCATGTACTCTCTTCCTCAACCTCTCGAGATCTTTGGTGCTCTCTCTCTACCATGTTCTCCTCTCACTCAAAAGCCAGAGAGTTTCAGGTCAGATTTCAACTCACCAATCTTTCTCGCGGGGACCTATCCATCTCAGACTTTTTGGCAAAGTTCGGTGTCTTGCTGATTCCATCGCTGCAACTGGGAATCCATTTTCTGACAAAGAGCTGGTCTCATACATTTTAAATGGTCTTGGTCCCTCCTATGAATCCTTCGTCACTTCCATTACCACCAGAGCTGATCCCGTGTCCACTCATGAACTATATCAACTACTTCTCATCCATGAAAATCGTCTTTCCCATGTCTCCACAGTCACACCTCAGTCTTTAGAACTCTCTGTAAATTTCACCTCTGCTGCTGGTTCACGAGGTCGCCCCTTTCATCGTGCTAGTAGACATGGTCATGGCCGTGGGAGACATTTCTCTCACAATCATGGAGCTCGCAATACTGTTAGCCACTTATCCCAGCAATTCTCCACCGCTCGCCCAACATGCCAGATCTGCAACAAGCTTGGGCATATGGCACTTCAGTGCCGAAACAGATTCAATCATGCCTTTCAATATGACTCACCTCATGGCAACTTCTCAGCAAATTTCACTGCCTCAGATTCACCTTCAGACAATATATGGTATCCTGACTCTGCTGCCACTCACCATATTACCCATGATTTATCGAATCTGAACCTCTCTGCTGAACAACACCATGGTGCTGACACCATCAAGGTTGGAAATGGCTTGGGACTTCCAATTCACAATTTCGGTGACTCCTCTCTTTCTCCTTCTTCTCCCTTTATTCTCAAAAATCTCTTCATGTTCCATCTATCACCAAGAATCTCATTTTAGTCCTTCAATTCTGAATTGATAATAACTGCTTTTTTGAATTCCATTCTTCTCATTTTTCTATCAAGGACTCGCAGACGAAGCAAATCCTCCTCACCGGGCCAACTCGTGACGGACTCTATGTTTTTCCTCCCATTCCGCCATCCTCTCCTTCCACTTATGTCAGTCAGCACACCTCCCTCCAACAATGGCATCATCGACTGGGTCATCCCTCCTTAGCTCTCGTTCGTCGCGTTCTACACACCAACTGCTTGAAGTATTGCACCTCTAAAGGCTCCCTCTTATGTCCAGCTTGTCCCCTTGCAAAGTCCCACCAACTCCCCTTTCCCCCCAGTCAGACTGTCTATCAGCGGCCCCTTGCATTAGTTTGTTCTAATCTTTGGGGCCCATCCCCCTTTGTATCTCGTTTGGGTTACAAATATTATGTTTCTTTTGTTGATCACTATTCTCGTTTCACGTGGCTATTTCCTATTAAACAAAAATCTGATGTCATTCAAATATTTTCCAAATTCTTACCCTTTGTTGAGCGACTGTTTAACACGAAATTAATTACACTCCAAACTGATGGTGGTGGTGAATTTAAACATGTATCCTCTGTGTCAAAAATTGTGCATTCAGCATCGTCTCTCTTGTCCTCACACTCATCAACAAAATGGACTCATTGAGCGAAAACATCGCCACATTGTTGACACTGGGCTTACTCTCTTGGCCCAAGCGTCACTTCCCTTCACTTATTGGGCTGATGCCTTCAAGACTGTTGTTTACTTGATTAACCGTCTTCCCACCCCCACCCTAAACCATCGCTCCCCTTTTTCAATGGTGTTTAATCATGACCCTGATTACAATTTTTTGAAGGTCTTTGCTTGTCTCTACTGGCCCAATTTTCGCCCATATCTCCCTAACAAATTTAATTTTAGGTCCACTCCTTGTTTATTTCTTGGCTACAGCTCCTCTCACAAGGGTTACAAATGTCTCAATCTTTCAAATAATATACTCTACATTTCCCGTGATGTCACCTTTGATGAATCATCTTTTCCTCTCGCTCACTCTCAGCCCACAATCCCTACCCAGCCCACCTCAACCCCTCCAGGCCCTTTACCCATTCTTTCTCCCTCTCTTCTTGGCCCAGCCCCGCTATTGCAACCTGTCACCCCATCTTCCGCCTCATCTCCATCTATACTTGGCCCAGCTCCCACCTCAAGCCCTAATTCATCTTCCCCGAACTCTTCAACTCATGTTTCCCCCTCACCCTCCAACCCCCCTGTTGCTCCACCCATCCTCATCCCTCCTCGATCTCCCATCATCACTCGTTCCCAAACTAATTCCTCCCGCCCCAAAGTATTCTCTGATGGCACCGTACCCTACCCAGCTCGTCAATGCCTCCTCACCACAGTTCCTATTCCCGACGACCCCTCAAGCTACACAGTCGCCTCAAAATTTTCCCAGTGGCGTGCAGCAATGGCTCACGAATTTGATGCTTTAACCCGCACTTGTACTTGGTCGCTTGTCCCACCAGATCCCTCTTTCAACATCCTTGGTTGTCGCTGGGTTTATCGAACCAAGACCAATGCCGACGGTTCTTTTCAGCGTCGTTGTGTCTCAGCACTGGCCATTACGCCAACTTGACATTGAAAATGCATTCTTACATGGAAATCTCACAGATGATGTTTACATGCAACAACCTCAGGGTTTTGTGGATCCTGCTCATCCTACCTATGTCTGTAAGCTTCACAAAGCTCTCTATGGATTAAACCAGGCTCCAAGGGCTTGGTTTGATCAGCTCAGTTCTTGGGTTTTCAAGTTTCCAAAGCTAATCCCTCCCTTTTCATCTTCAACACCCCAGCTGCTACAATTTTTTTGCTTGTCTATGTTGATGATCTTGTCATTACTGCATCAAATTCCTCAACTATTAACACACTAATTGCTGCCATGAGCAAGGCCTTTCCTGTTCGAGATCTTGGCAATTTATCCTTCTTTTTGGGCCTTTGAGATTGATCAAACTACGGCTGGACTGTTCATTTCCCAGCGAAAATACATCAACAACCTCCTCACCCGCAGCAACATGCTCCAATGCAAACCCATGTCCTCACCTATGGCCGCTTCACTCAAGCTCTCCAAATTTGATTCACCTGACTTTGATGATCCAATCCTCTACAGAAGTCTTGTTGGAGGTCTCCAATACCTCATCTTCACTCGGCCAGATATCTCCTTTGCAGTGAACAAACTTTGTCAATTCATGCATTCTCCCAAACTTACCCATTGGAGTGCACTCAAACGTGTCTTACGATATCTCAAGGGCACCATCAATCATGGACTATTTTTTACCTCTCACTCAGGCCCTGTTCTTCAAGCTTATTCTGATGCCGATTGGGGTGGCTGTCCAAATGATCGTCGATCAACAAGTGGCTTTTGCATTTTTCTTGGCAACCATCTCATCTCATGGGGCTCTAAGAAACAAAAATCTGTTGCTAGATCATCTACTGAGGCTGAATACAAATCCTTGGCATCCTCTGCCGCTGAGCTAATTTGGCTCCAATCTCTTCTCAAGGAACTTGGCATATTTTTACCCCAAGCACCTACACTCTAGTGTGACAATCTTGGTGCTACTTACCTCTATGCAAATCCTATTTTTCACTCAAAAACGAAGCATATGGACATTGACTACCATTTTGTTCGGGATCGTGTTGCTGCCAACAGCCTCAGAATTTCTTTTTGCAGCACCAACGATCAACTTGCAGACATTCTTACCAAGCCACTGGTTTCAGACAAATTCCTTCACTTTACAATGAGTCTCAAAGTGGTTGACACCCCTTTGGACTCGAGGGGACGTATCAACAGTTATAACAAACCCAGCTAAATATTCTTTTTTTCTGTTTTGCAACTTTCTATTTTGTAACCATTTTTTATTCTCTTTTTTGATTCCCTCTGTAAGTGTATATAAAGAGCTTCGCATATGAATAAAATTAACACTGCACAGCCACTGTTCATTGGCTTCCTTCACATAGCCCCTTGTAATATTATGTAAGAGCATCACATCATGCACAGTAAGTTGAATAGCCTGATGTGTGTGCATTGTGGTAATTTTAGAGTTCATATAACTTGAAGTCAAGTTCAGTCCTTCTTCATATCATTGTACCATACTGCTTATCCATGGCCAGCTCCCCACCGAACTTGCACATAGACCGATCATACACTCCCCAACTCTGTAGATCAGGAATTTAGCCATCTCACTGTAAAATTTGCCCAAGTCCTAAGTTGTTGGGTAAATGCCCAGTCAGTTAGGCACCCTAATGAGCCCCCATATTTCGGTAGGGTGAGCCCAGGCCCCAGAGCATTCTTCCCAGCCCAGAAGTTCCTACAAAAGCCCAATAGGGTGAGTCAAGTACTCAAGCAACTCGCCCCTAGGTCACCTAGAAAACTGATGTAGCACAAGATGCAAGACCATGGATAGATCCTTGTTGGAGAATAATTCAAAAGAATTGGGACAAGGATTCTCGGGTTTTGTAGTAATTTATTATGCGTTTAGTTTAATTAGTATAATATTAGGTGCATTTGGGGGCTCATTTGTAAAACAGTAGCACATCCTTGACACAAGGCACCACACCTGTATAAGCTGGGAATGAACCATTCTGGTCACGCTTGTGTGCTGGACCAGACTGAATCTGCACCTGTAGTAATGTGATGAAGGGCCACAACCCCACATCACTGCAAACTTGGAATTTAACCAGAAAAAATCTGAATTCAGTAGCAAAGTCATATACCAAATGTACCTGCCAGCAAAACATTTCAACCACATAGTAACTAGTAAGTTTGAACAGGCCACAACACACAACCACCTTATAAATCAGCAAAAATTCAGACCAGCATGCCAACCTTTTCATGTTGAAGGAATAAAATATTACCTCATGAAATAAGCAGCCCAGTAAACAATATGATGGAGCAGAACCAGACTTGTCTCGGTCCTGGCTCTATAGGGTAGGGTAGGGCAGATAGAAAATGAGGCAGTGCAGAACCATTCCATCCGCTGACTTGTCTCATTAGAAGAAACAATAAAACATCATTTTCCAGCAGGCCTCACAATTAAATACCAGAAAAAATGCAACAATGTAAAATCTGTCTCCAATCACATGGAAACAATGCATTTTCAAAATTTAATTTGCCTTGTAGGAAAAGCCAGGCATGCTTTACACAGTTACACTGTTATGAAACCCTATATGAACCAATAAAGCCCAAATTTTAGCAGAAACTCTAGCAAATTAACAATGCAGTCTAACATGTGAATCCTTTCACCAAACACCTGAATAAATTGCTTCTTCAGAGTTTTAAGATTTTACAAAAATTCAAACATGCTTTACACTTTTACAAAAACATATGGATTCATGCACCTATTCCAAATCTTAGCAGAATCCTAGTTTTTCATATCTTTTACATGTACATGGAAACAATGCATTTTCAAAGTTTAATTTGCATTGTAGGAAAAGCCAGGCATGCTTTACACACTTACACTTTTATGAAACCCTATACGAACCAATAAAGCCCAAATTTTAGCAGAAACTCTAGCAAATTAACAATGCAGTCTAACATGTGAATCCTTTCTCCAATCACCTGAATAAATTGCTTTTTCGGAGTTTTAAGATTTTAAAAAATCCAAACATGCTTTACACTTTTACGAAAACATATGGATTCATGCACCTATTCCAAATCTTAGCAGAATCCTAATTTTTCATATCTTTTAATTAAAAAAATATTTCAATATGTGCAGGCCGACTACTCAAATATCAAGCTTAAGTACTTGATAAGCATCCCAACCTAAAGACACGCACACTGCCTTTCGATGACAACCCCATCAAGTTGAACATGAGGCAAGTCCTTGGAGTCCAAATTAACTAATTTCTAAATTTTCACTGAGAGAATGGCATAATAAATAAACAAAACCTTACTCGAAGCGAATTACAATCAATTGATCCACACGGCATCACCACATCACTCTAAATTGACATGCCAATTTGCAGCAGTTGTTCCAATTTCAATAAACACAAACGCCAGAGATTAAACAAGCAGAAATATAGAGAGTTTCGCGAAGCATCGACGCGCTTCGCAGCCCCTGAACTTCGAGGCATGACGAACATCCAATCGCGGGATCCGTTTCGAGCTCCAGCTAGGGCTCGGGTTCGATGTCGACGGGGCTTCTTGCTCGGAGACGACGGGGTGTCTTGCTCGGAGACGACGGGGTGGTGAGTGTGGCTTGGCGAAGAGAGTCGCGCCTTTTCCGCGCCTGACGGAAAAGCTAGAGCTAAAGCCGTTTCCGCTGGTTGGCAATCGCCAGGCGTTTGAACGGCCGGAGGCGCTCGTAGGTTGCCATTTTTCATTTTTTGCTCGTGAAATGGATTGTTCATTTTCACTGCCCACCTGAATCTTAAAAAACAATATTTTAGTTTTATTACATCGCCCCATCAAATTAATAAGTCTGTACTATTTGTACTGTCTTTTATTTTAAAATATTTCAACATTTTAGATGGTTGATGCAAAAATTTCATTTCAAAATTTGAACTCTTAAGTAGGAAAGAGAATTAAGGTCATATGTCAGTTCAAGATAATTAAATCTTTTTGAAATTATAAATATTCGATCAACAAAGTCAAATGAATTTACAATTCAAATATTTGTTAACAATGATGAAAATTTTTTTCCCCTCTCTTAAAAAGTACAAAACGATTACCTAGCTAACCATGTACAAAGATCTTTTCCATTACTTATCCAGAACATCTCTCTCTAGGGATGGATTACACCTACAATCAATATTTAATTTCATGTCTCTTTCCACTATTTCAATATTATATTTTTTTGTTAGTTAGCAAATAGAGATATTTTTATAGATTTTCTAACTTAGATAGTTGTATTGCAATAAATAGCAAAGGATTCTAAACCTTCCCTTTCACTGCCAATCATATTTCCTTTTCTCGGCAGATGCAAAAATCAGGATAGTCATAGAAATACAAGATTTTCGATCACTTATTTTAATATTTCTGAATCTCACAATTGAATATTACTACCCACCTATGTATTGGTAATAGTATAGATGCATAAGTCGATTCTATGGGTTCTATTTATTCCCTTTCTTCCGAATATCGATCATTTCGTCAAATCATGTCTAGTTGTATTGCAATAAACCAAATGTTTAATTTAGCTTGTGATATGTTACTAAAAGATAAAATTTTAAAAATGGCAATCAAAACTCACTTCTTGGTTTATAGAAGTGTGATTGCACAATTTAAGTGTTGTTTGACATATTGATATGTTTATATTTATTTATTATTACATAGGAACTCCAGCTGCCAACGAGCCCTTCGGACCCCTTAGTACGGCACCAAACCTACGGATCAGTGTCCTCTGCCCTCAAGTCTCGCTGATTAGGGTAAAGTCCAAATACGAACACGACTTATGTGCATTAGTTGACGTTCGGCCAACCCGACCCCCGGAACACATCTCCATTACCATCCACGGTCCCCTCTAGCTCACAGAGAACTCTCACCATCTATGGTCCCCACTAGCTCACAGAGCGAACTCTCACCATCTATAGTCTCCACTGGCTCACAGAGTAAACTCTCACCATCCACAAGTACCACTGGCTCCGTGACTGTTTATATTTATTTTTTATTATTATACAATATATAAACGAACAAAATGTCAACAATAATATATTTATATGTTTGCTATTTTTTTTTATTTTTGTTATATGTTTGTCATGTTCATATTTAAAGATTCAAATTATTTTCATTTTTACTCATATTTAGAACTTGGTATGGCGAATTAGTAAAATAGCATTTCCATTGACTTAAAGTGTTGTGATACAAAATATTTTTTAACAACCTGCTATATTATTGATTAATAATCTAACAATCAACCTAAGCAGAGAAGCTACAATCATATAATCACAACCATACGCAAATATAATACAATAACGTACAATACCAGAGTGCTAACATACTCCCATAGTATAAATACACAGTTGTATCTCCCAAAAATACCTCATCTGAGACTATAACCATACAAAGAAAACCTTCCCCAAAATACTCACTCTAACAACAAGCAGTACTGAAACCCCTCTATCTACGAATTTGAAATGCTCGCCTTACTGGATCACCTGAAAAATATAA
This sequence comes from Malania oleifera, assembly GCF_029873635.1. NCBI lineage: Eukaryota > Viridiplantae > Streptophyta > Magnoliopsida > Santalales > Ximeniaceae > Malania > Malania oleifera. The sequence goes on along the minus strand of NC_080423.1, from coordinate 107,513,434 downwards.
GTTAAATGGGATGAGGCGACGCTTAGTAAGAAGAAACATGTTATTGCTAGTGTGTGGCAAATGAGCTACATGCTTGCAAAATCTGATTTAGAAAAATACCATAAATAACATAACTAAGTGAAACCTGTATACCTGCTGCAAAATACATTATAACTATGTTGCTTAACATAAACTAAGTTTCTTGAATATCTTATTCATACTACTGTTAATAACTATAAGTATGTCTATTTTCTGTAAATCTACTCTTATATATATAATAAATGAGAAAATTCCCTTGATGGATAACTGAAGTCATGAATTAATCCCTCATGACAAGGTTGTGTGGCCCAAAGGCGGGACTTAACCTAGCTAGCCAACTAGGGTAAGTCAACGGAACTCCGACAATCAGATTGTGCCCCCTTAACCAATATCTGATGGGGAGTCTGTCCACAACATAGGCATGACCGACTTCTGTATACCACCTATTATCTGAATAGGGGTTGCACGCTGAACTGAATATAGCTATTGTACCATGCTCTATTGCTGAATATGGTCCATCAGGGTCTGATACTATATACGTAACTGATACTTCTAAAATACTGTTTTTACCATGATTTTGTAACAGCTGAAATAACAATAACATAATCTATACTAAGTTGAATAAACTGTAATAACTGAATATCTGGTATGTCAGCATAACTGAATAACTGAATTTGTTAATTAACTGTATGAACTGAACGTTATGGTTTTGAAATGGCTATATCATAATATTCTAAGAAATATTGTAAAATACGAGTTTCTGTGCGTGTGTTGAAAATCATGGTATTCTAAAAATTATGGAAACCTTGTACTGGGCTAATAATAAACTCATGCCACACCATTAAACATTAATATTTTCAAGCTCTGAAATCGCATAAATAATATGAATAATAATTTGCTGAAATATATATAATTTATACTGAATCATAACAGGTTTGCCTAACATAGCATGTTTCCCTTACCTGATTCTGGTTAAAACCTCCTACTATAATGGGTCCTACACCCGCAGGGCTTCCCACTCAACACCCTAAAAACCATATATCTTAGAACAAAATATTACTTTTTCTACGTCTACTGCATTTCCTATAACTGCTAGAAAGCCAAATTTCAACGAAAAGACCTTACCCTGAATCTGGGATGAAATCCAATTTCGTCCCATCGACGATTCGCTCTGACAGACTTAGGGAGAACTTCCCCAGGAGCGTCGTGGTGGCCTCAGATCATCGATCCGGCGAACGACGGGGCCAAAATCGAAGAGAGATGAAGGAGGAGCCGTAGGGAGAGAGAAGAGAGAGAGTTCGCTGAATTTCTGCATAAAATTATGTTTTCTTATAGGTTTAAAATGCCAACCATTTAAATTATGATTTCTGAGTCTAGGGCTATTTTATTAGTTATGTATATGTGAAAATGGACTGATGAAAGTAAAAGATTTTTCAGGATAATTATATAAGAAATTAAAGGTATATTTTCAGTATATGAATGTTAAATGCAGGTTGACTTATTATACAGGAAATATATGAATTTTACTGCTAAATTGTGTGGCATGAGTAAATGAAAATTTTGTATTGAATTATGTTATGTGTATAAGATACAATTTATACAAGAAATGCAACGAGAATGAAAACGTTATATGAACTATGCTGCATATAATTGTTAATGCAACCATGTAAATGATGACAGCTAAAAGGAGTTGCAGACTAACTGATGACAGTTAAAAGGAGTTCTAGCAACAGATTTAGCACATATCTATGTGGACTAACTGTTGTACAGCTAAAAGGAGCTGTATTACGAATGCATGAAATAAAATGAAAGGGAAATGAAATTGAATGAAATATGAAATGTGAACAATGTAAAATGGGAAAGAGCCACGTAAAGTGAAATGCTATGAAATGTCAAAGTTAAGAACATGAACAAATAAGAGTTGCAAGATAAATGATAGATAGAACAATATATTACAGTAGTATCAGTATGTATACTAGTATAACATGGTACGAGTATGAGCGGGGCAAACTCTTCGCCCGAGGGTTTGCTGAGAAAGGCAAGTGCCCTAATAGGTATCAGATGTAGCAGTAGACTGTATGACGTATTAGGGCAGAGGGAAATTACTTGTATGGGCTGGTAAATTTCCTTATTCTTGGGAGCCTTCGCTGGTAAACCTTTGTATGAATAGTATGAGTACAAGATTACTTTTTCGCCTGAAGGCTTACTGAGTAAGGTTAGTACCCTGATATGCTTCAATTGTGACCATTGGCTGCCTAAAGTATAGAGTAGAGGGGTGTTACTTGTATGGGCGGGTAATCACCCCAATTCTTAGGTATTCTCGTGGGTAAAATAGTTTGCATGTGTATGATCAGGCTTAGAAAAGGATTTTAGAAATTAAGTTAATGATTTGCAAATGATGAATACATATGTTATTTACAAACCTTATATTGGACACACGCTATTTTAATATATTGTTTCTTCCCTTACTGAGATGTGTCTTACTCAAATACAAATCTATATTTTTCAGGACCTTCACGAGATCAAACCTAGAAAGCTCGAGATTATTATAGTATTTTTGGATATAAAAAAGAAAAAAAGGGGTATAAACTATGATGATACTTTTGGGATGTATAAATTTAAGTTTTAAGTTTTATGTTTTGTGTTTTAAGTCTTCTGAGAAATGGGTGGTTGTGCATACTGGATGTTGGAGATATGTATATATGTGAATGCAAGTTGATGAATGATTTATTATGGAATGTAGATAGATGTAGAAAAACTCTGGTATTATATTGATTAAGGATTGTAGTTATGTTTTCCGCTACGTAAATGATAATAGAATTTCAGGTATCAGAAAAATAAATGGATGACGTGGCACCCGGGTCCCACCAAGCAGGTTTGGGGTGCCACGAAGCACAGTCTATTCAAGTATAACGCACCAGACCAGGTTTATGGGTTTGGGGCATTACAATTTGGTATTAGAGCAATAGATTTTGGGTTCTGCAAACTTATGAATGATTTATACTAGAGTATAGGAATCGGTTAGGATGAGGATACTAGATGGAAAGGTTAGGTGTTAAGAAGTATAGGATTTTGTTTTGTAGTTTAAAGGCGGAAATATGTCGATGATTTCTTGTGATTTTTCTAAAGCAGTTGATGGCCTTAGAAAAGCCACAATAAACCTCAGATGATTTCATTTTTGAGCTGTGAGATTGGTCCTAAATTGAAAAGTTGGGTGTATGTTGGATTTAGATTAATGATTATGTTAAGTAGATTATGATAATGAAATTCTTATCTCTTTTCTGTCCTATTTTTAGGATGAATCTTAGGGATGAGGATGTAGAGGTTGAAGGAAGGGATGATTCGAAGACTTCCAGTGAAAAGGACATTAATACCTCTACAATGTTGCGGGGTATAGCCCGACAGGTTAGAGCTGAAATGAGGAAGGATTCGATAGAGCAGAACTGTCCACCTGCAGGTTAGGGCTCCAACATCAAGGAGTTCATGAGAATGAACCCTCCAGCCTTCATATGAGGACCTGATCCAGTGGCTACAGAGAATGGGGTACAAGAGATAGAGGAGATCATGACTGTACTCGACTGCACGGACGAGCAGAAAGTTCGTTATGCCGCATTTAAGATGATCAGAGATGCAAAATGCAAGTGGTTTTCTGTGAAGCTACTAGAGGAGTAGAGGCTGATAAAGATAACACCAACTTAGGAGCGATTTAAAGAGCCATTCTTTGATAGGCATTTTCCCTTATCTATCAGAGAGTAAAAGATTAAAGAGTTTACTAACCTGACCTGGGGGAATATGACCATTGGGGAATATGCAACGAAATTTATGGAGTTATCTCGTTTCGCACCATTTCTAATCCCGAATGAGGTAAGGAAGACTAAGAAATTTGAAAAAGGCATAAGACATAGAATTTATGAACTGGTGGTGGGATTCCAGGTCTAGAATTTCTCAGATTTGGTTAATAAGAGTGTTGGAAAAGAGCATCCAGGGCAGTACAAAGCCTACAGAGCAAAAGAAAAGGCCTGCACAATCGAGTTTTCAAGCTAAGGTCAGTCAGGGATTGGGAAAGAAAGGGAAAGATGCTACAAGCTTGAGGTAGGAGACAAGAGATTGGGGTTATCCTGGTTATTAGGGTCATCAGTTTTTCTCCGTATGCCAGAAATGTAACAAAAAACATAGGGGTGAATGTTGATTCGGGACTCCTAATTGTTTCAGGTGCGGTAAATCGGGGCATATCAAGAAGAATTATCAAGAAACGTTGCATGTTGTACTTGTACCGAGCCAGGACCGGGGGAAGCAGCAAGTACCATTAAGAAGAGGTGGTCCAGCACAAGTTTACTCGTTGATTCAACTTGAGTCTGATGATGCCTAGAATGCAGGTATGGGTTTATGATTAAGATAATTATAAATTAATTCAGTTATGGATGAATTGAAAGTTTATATGTTGATTTTACTTAGTTATATATGATATAAAAGTTTATTTGATGATATTATTGAATTATATGGGATATACTAAATTAGTAAATTGTAGAAATGTAAATGAATGAATGATTAGCAAAATTTCTAGGACGAAATTTTCTAAAGGAGGGGAGAATGTAATGACCCAAAAAATTATAATGATTAAATAATTAAGGAAAATAATATATGGGATGGATGAATAAAGAATAAGGGAAAAAAAGGGGAATTATAGAAAGAAGAACAGCAGACCCCGTCGATGAATCTTATGTCCTCGTCGACGAGTGTTCTTCTAAAAATCGTCGACGAAGAGATCCCAAGTGAGTAAATTTCGGATTTTAAGTTTCGTCAATGAACGCATCCTCTCATCGACGAAATTCCTTTAATGACTTGTTGACGAATCTCGTATTCTCATCGACGAGGCCACGTGGCAACTTCGAGTATAAAAGGTCCAAGGAAGCTTCTTAGTGAAGGAAATCCATTTTTCCTCAAATTTTCTCTCTCTAAAATGCCTCTCTTCCTTCTCTCTAAATTTTTGGCCTGGATTCAGCCTGAATCAACGATTGGAGGCCGCTAGGTGTTATAGGGAAGATTATCTACACATCTAACGGAACAGATTTCTAAATTGGGCTTTTTGAGAAACGTTCCAAAGTTGAGACAAACGTTAAAATTCTTAGTTTTGGGGCTATAAATGCTTATTTGAGGTTTATAGGTTGAGAAAATGTAGAAATAGTAGATTATGAAGGGCTTATCTGATTAAACTAGGGCTTTTGATTTAGGGTTTAGGTGAGCACTATAAGTATCTTTTTGGGATCCTTGTTGGCGTAGTTCAAGAAAGCAGGTAAGGGGGAATATATATTAAACCATGTTTTATCAATTACACGAATAAATGGATTATGTTAGATATATATATATATATATATATATATATATATATGTATATGTTTTCTTATGAGTTTAAAATGTCAACCGTTTAAATTATGATTTCTGAGCTTAGGGTTGTTTTATTAGTTATGTATATGTGAAAATGGACTGATGAAAGTGAAAGATTTTTTAGGATAATTATGTAAGAAATTAAAGGTATGTTTTCAGTATATGAATGTTAAATGCAGGTTGACTTATTTTACAGGAAATGTATGAATTTTACTGTTAAACTATGTGGCATGAGTAAATGAAAATTTTGTGTTGAATAATGTTATGTGTATGAGATAGAAGTTATACAAGGAAGGCAACGAGAATGAAAGCGTTATATGAACTATGCTGCATGTGATTGTTAATGTAACTATATGCTGCATGTGATTGTTAATGCAACTATGTAAATGATGATAGTTAAAAGGAGTTATAGACTAACTAATAACTATTAAAAGGAATTGTAATAGCAAATTTAGCACATATCTATATGGACTAACTGTTGTACATCTAAAATGAGTTGTAGTACGAATGCATGAAATGAAATGAAAGCGAAATGAAATGGAATGAAATATGAAATGTGAATAATGTAAAATGGGAAAGAGTCATATAAAGTAAAATGTTACGAAATGTCAAAGTTAAGAACATGAACAGATGAGAGTTGCAAGATAAATGATAGACAGAATAATGTATTGCAGTAGTATTAGTATGTATGCTAGTATAACATGGTGCGTGTATGAGCGAGGCAAACTTTTTGTCCGAGAGCTTGTTGAGAAAGGCGAGTGCCCTAGTAGATATTAGATGTAGCAGTAGACTGCATAACGTGTTAGGACAGAGAGAAAATACTTGTATGAGCTGGTAAATTTCTTTATCATTTGGAGCCTTCGTTGGTAAACCTTTGTATGAACAGTATGAGTACGAGATTACTTTTTCGCCTAAGGGCTTACTGAGTAAGTTAAGTGCCTTGATATGCTTTAGTTGTGACCATTGGTTGCCTAAAGTATAGAGTAGAGGGGTGCTACTTGTATAAGTGGGTAATCACCCCAATTCTCAGGTATTCTCGTGGGTAAAATACTTTACATGTGTATGATCAGGCTCAGTAAAGGATTTTAGAAATTATGTTAATGATTTGCAAATGATGAGTACATATGTTGTAGTAACCCGACCCCAAAAAAGAAAAAAAAAATTTGGAGAAGATATTTTGAAAAGAGATATTTTTAGATATTTATATATAAATATCTTGGAGGAGATATTTATTTAGATTACTTAAGGACTAAGTAAGGATTTATTCTATAAATTCTCTTATTCTCTCTCATTCTCTTATTCTCTCTCTCTCTAAGATCCTTCGCCGTTTGTCATCCGTTTCCAAAAACGAAGGGTATTGCGTGGATCAGAAGAGGAAACTCTACACTTTTAGTGGATCGGATTGTCGTTTCGCAGAGTTTTGGGTTTTCCCAAGAATCAAGGTAGGAATCTAATCCATTTTTGATTGGATATTTGGATAGCAGTAGAAAACATAGTAAGGTTATGTTCTGTGGTTTTAGGTTTTCAGGATCTCGGGTTGTCGTTTTGGACCTTTTTCGTACGAAGTTTCATTTCGAATATAAGGTAAGGGGAACTTGATTACAATAGCATTTTTGGAAAACTAAACCGCTAAAAAGATAGTTTATGTTATTATCTATGATTTAACTACTTATTTGTGAAATTCTACCGAGTAGAAATGCCGATTTGACGATTTTACGATTTTTGGTAAAAACGAGGATTTCGACGTATGATCTCCAAATTTTACAAACATCTTTATTTGTGTTTATACTATAGTAGGAGAGACTCGATTCCTTTATTTATTTAGTTAAAATATGTATATTGAATTTCTATCATTTAGCGGGTTTTTGTATTAAACTTGTGTGATATATGTTGAAATGGAAAAAAATGTATTTTCTATACTACTGATATAGAATATGGGAATGAAATTCCAATTTGTTATACTGACAATGTGATAAACAGAGGCTGGTGATACACCGAGCCGCATCAGTAAACAAAGAGGGGTAAACCAGGTGGAAAGACGCCGGTTTGAACCCGTTGGAATTATTTCTATACTATTGATATAGATTATGGGAGATAAAATCATATTTGTATAAATTGAATTTATGATACACAGAACCACAGCTTGAGAGTCCCGGGAGGGTTGAAAAATACTTTCTTTGCAGGGTGAAAAGAAACCACTTTTATATGATACGGCACGATTTCGTAGCTAGATGTACACATGCAACCACACGTACTAAACGATGTGGGTACCAAGATGGTCGGCTAGCAGGGTGAAACCATTGGCTGATATTGAGCCAATGGAGGCAGTCGGATCGTATGTAGGTACTCGGCAGTGTCTACATGAACAGGGCATTGGACGAGTACCAGTGCACAACCCGAGCCACGGGGTAAAACTGGTTATAGGGATATTTTACTGTTGGTCATCTGATAAATCATTAAATGGTCGAAAGACAGATGTGGAAATTTTGTAATATGAATAATGATATACCTGATGCATTACTGTATTGAAAATATTTGATTTATATTCCAGATGTTGAATGAAAATATGCATGTATGCAGTCACACACTGTTTTAACTCTTTCTTCCTTATTGAGAGGTGTCTCACCCTATCTTACAACCTTTGTTTTCAGGTCCGTCCGTGCGTCGGTCCTAGTAGATAAAGGGACTGGGGAGGTTATTTTGGTTAGCTTACGTAAGCATCTAAATTTTGTACTAAACTTGATGAAAGTCCTTTTTGGAGGGTTGTAATATGACGATTACTCTAAGTCCGAATGTATGTAAATTATGGATGTATTAGTGAACTCTGGTATAAGGCTAGTAGTAATCCCAATGAATGTTTATGTTTTACCACGACATTTACATCATGATTATGTATGATTTACACTCGTATGTCCCTGTTTAGAGCCGATTGTTTCCATATCTTGAATAGGTATAGGTATTTGATGTATGTGAGTGACACCTGAGTCTGTGTAAAGGGTCGGGTCGTTACATATGTTATTTACAAACCTCATATTGGCCACATGCTGTTTTAATATATTATTTATTCCGTTACCGAGATGTGTCTTACCCGAATACAAATCTATTTTTTCAGGACCTTCACAGGATCGAGCTAAAAGAGCTCGGGATTATAATAGAATTTTTGGATATAGAAAGGGGAAGAAAAAAGGTCTAAACTGCGATGATACTTTTGGGATGTATAAATTTAAGTTTTAAGTTTTATGTTTTGTGTTTTAAGTCTTCTGAGAAATGGATGGTTGTGTATACTGGATGTTAGAGATATGTATATATGTGAATGCAGGTTGATGAATGGTTTATTATGGAATGTAGATAGATGTAGAAAAACTCTGGTATTATATTGATTGAGGATCGTAGTTATGGATGACGTAGCACTCGGGTCCCACCAGGAGGGTTTGGGGCGCCACGAAGCACGATCTATTTAGGTATAATGCACCAGACCAGGTTTACGGGTTCAGGGCATTACACTTCTTTACCACAAATCTAAATTCCTAGTTCCATTAAAGTTGACAACGTCAAATTTCTTAGATGAAGATTTAGAGGTCATTACGACAATACTTTGATACCAATCTGTTATGTAAAACCCCCAAATATGCATAACGGAATATACATATTTGTGTATAAGTATCAAAACACACACTACAACAATCTAATGATTAAAATACAGAACAATCCACAACCACAACATATTGAAGGAAGCCATAACAATCATAAAGACATAGAAAATTACGTAGTTAGACAATGCCTACATCCATGAGAGCAAACGACAAGGATTCGCTATCTTCTTGTGTAAATTACAAGAACAATACAACAATCCTCTAAATTCTCTCAACAACTATCAACCAACTCTCAATATATATCAAATATAACATATATATATATATATATATATATATATATAGAGTTCCTAGAGGTTTTCCCTCTAAACCCCAACCATACTAATGTCCCCTTATTCAAAATTCAAAATTTGCATTGGTCCTCGAGCGAAATGTCGACGGTTTCAGGCATTTCATCAACGGAAAGATATCGAAAGCAAACCTTCTTTGAATTTTCAGGCAAACTGTTGACGACAACAAGCAAACAGTCGACAGTTTTATCCTAGCACACTAATTTCACCATGTTTTCCCTTAGAATGTGAGCCACAATTCACAACATGCAATAAATAGCAAAGGATTCTAAACCTTCCCTTCTACTGCCAACCATGCTTCCTTTTCTCGACAGATGCTTGATTCGGGATAGCCATAGAAAGACAAGATTTTTGGTCTCTTAGTTTCGTATTTCTGAATCTCACAATTGAATATTACTACCCACCTATTGACAATAATACAGATGCATTAATCGACTTTGTGGTATCTGTTTATTCCCTTTCTTCCGAATATATATCCTTTCGTAAAATCATAGTTGTATCGCAACAAGCTAAATGTTTGATTTTTATACTAAGGCCAAATGAATACACAGTATTACAAAAAAAAAATACAACAAATAATGTTGATTGCTGTTTTCACTAAAACACAAAATAAAATAGGGCAACCAAGACCCACTTCTTGGTTTATAGAAGTGTGATTGCACTATTTAAGTGTTGTTTGGCATATTGATATTTTTATATTTATTGATTATTATTATACGTTATTATTTTATTTTTGCTCGTATTTTGAACTTGTTATTGTGATTTATAAATTTACTTACATTTCCTTTGACTTAAGTATTGTGATACAAAATATTATTTTTAGTTCTTCAAAAAATTTACAAAAAATTATTTTATATTTTTTGTAAAAATAAAAAAACTTACATAACCTTACTTTCTCATCAAACTCGAGATTATATTGAGGGATAATTATTTTTTCAAAAAAAATTATTTTATCCCAAAAAAAATACATTCAAAAATTATACTTAAGATTTAAGAACATAATTTAAAATTTAAAATTTAAAATTTAAAATTAATATAAATTTATATTTTATTTATTGAAACATATACAAATCTAAATTTGTTATTCAAAAATTTCAAAACCCCAAAAGGGGAATTCCTACAAAGTAGAGCAACCGAAAAAAAAACAAAGTTCAATGCTAACCAGGCAAAAACAAAAAGGCGAAGTTCAAATTCAAACCCCACGGGTCCCACACGTAGGAAAATTATTACGATCGTCCCACACGTAGGAAAATTATAACGATCGTGCGGCCAAGGACGCTCCATCAAATCAGAAGCCACCAACCTGGCCCCACCAGATTGGAAGTCCCGGTCAGCGTTTGCCTTCTTCACTACGCCCATCACTGTACAAAAAACCCACAACACAGCAACCTTCGCCGCAGGTCCCACACTCTCCTTCTTCTTCTTCGGCGCCGGCGACCAATGCCTCTGTTTTCCCACAACGGCGGAAACGTCCGCCGCGGAGGCTGGGCTCACTCTCTCCTCCCCTCCTCCAACCCCAAATCCAAACTTCCGAGGAAGCCTCGACGGAGATCCCTCCTTCGAGACTTTGTCTCCGCCAATTTTTTCACCCTCGGCCTCTTGATCTCTGTCATTCTCTTCCTTGTTGTCGTTCTCCGCCACGGCGTGCCGAGTCCCCTCTCTTCCCGCTTCAAATCGCGGGGCTCTCGCCTCCCGAAACCGCGGAAACCGGTGCTCCGGCGAGACGACGGCGTTCCGGGAGCCTACGTTGACATCACCACCAAGGATCTGTACGACAAGATCGAGTTTTTGGATGAAGATGGCGGACCTTGGAAGCAGGGGTGGAGGGTGAGCTACGAAGGGAACGAGTGGGATTTGGAAAAATTGAAGGTTTTTGTGGTGCCACACTCGCATAACGATCCGGGATGGAAGCTCACGGTAGAGGAGTACTATGAGCGGCAGTCAAGGCACATACTTGATACGGTGGTCGATACTCTTTCCAAGGTGAGAAAATGAGCTTACAATGTGTGTTTCTGATTCTGCCCTTGCTTTTAGCTGAATTTTGCTGGGGCTTCGTGATTTGTGACTCTTTCCAATGCGAAAATGGATGTGATTTGAGCTCAAATTGTCAAAAATATGTTGGTCTCCTTAAATTTTTTTATGTTGTTCTTTCGTCACTTTGTTTTTCTGATCTGATAGATGTACTAGGTCTACATGTGAATTGAAACAATTTAGAATATACGGAGTGAACACATTAGAAAAGAAAAAAATCAGAATTTTTTTAGAGGTTTAGTGACCAACTGAGCATTTAACTTTCTGACCGCTTAGGATCTTCATTTTACTGCGTCTTGGATGAAATGTTATAATATAGCTTTGATCTTGCGTTGTTTGTTTCCTGTTTTGCTTTGATTTTGTGATTGAATTTTGGGTCTGGGTCCTTTGTGACTTGTTTTTCATTAATTAATCAAGTGATGTTTTCCTTTTTGGATTTTAGTGTTTATTTTTGAAGATATATATATTAATCAACCGAGCATTTTTAGGTGAAGACCTGGTTGCTTAAGGTCATTTTGTTTAATGAACTTGTGCTTTTGGTTTGGTTCTGCTGCTGCTGGGGTTACAGTTAACGTCAGATTTTTATGTTTTTGTCAATAAAAATCAAGGACCTCAAATATATGGATGTGATTTGGAAGTGATGTCTACTCATTTGTGAAAGTTAAATAAATTATGACCTTTTTTAATTGTTGAATTGCCTTTTTTTGAAGAGTATGTTTTGATCTTACTATGAATGACTGGATTTATAGGATTCTCGACGGAAGTTTATATGGGAAGAGATGTCTTACTTGGAGAGATGGTGGAGGGATGCCTCAGATAGCAGGAAAGAGACGTTCACCCAGTTGGTGAAGAATGGGCAGTTGGAAATTGTTGGAGGTGGTTGGGTAATGAATGACGAGGTAATATCTGCGAGCTTCTCTAATTTTATTTGTAGTCACATCAGAGTCAACCATATTTCTTCTGATGCAGGCATAGCCAAAACCATAACATTTATATAATGACTAAATTTGTGATATCATTTAGAACATCTCTTAAGCAGTCATTACTACAAGTTGTCCTCCAAAATATTTTACAGATGTCTATTTTGCTACTCATCCCTTGTCTTGAGGAACCAAGCGAACATAAACTCCACACATTTTACCATACTAACATAATTATTTAAGTGTTTCCATGGGAGATTTCCACTTTATAATTTTATTGTTCCCTTTTTGTCCAACAATTGCTTGCTTTAATGGGATTTTGATTAAAATAGAAACAACAAATATTTTTTCATGATGGAGTGCCATTGAATCTTAAACAACAACACAACAAACCAAGCCTAAAGTCCCACTGGGTGAGGTTAGATACATGAATCCTTTTATGCCATTTACACGCTACGGGTTCTTATATTGATATATTTCATAATGAAGTCCAATTTATTGTTTTGCCACACTAAATTCTTGAAGTTGAGGTTCAATACCAGATTTGTTAGGCTAATGCAGTAACTTATTTTTAGTGGATTGTTATAATGCAGCATGAATTTTATGCCTAACACTCTTTACCCCCCAAAAGGATGACACTGGTAGTGTTCTCATTCTTAGATGCTTGCAGCCAGAGAAATTTTTGAAATTGCTGGAATGGAACAATTGAATCACTCCACCTACTTGTGTTTCATTCAGCAGTTCTACTCTTGGTTTGGATATATCCTTACTATTAACTATTTAAAAAAAAAAGATAATCACTATTACTATCGTTTTATTTTTAGACTAGATATTGGAATTGTAGCATGACTGTATGCATCTGCGACAATTAACAAATGAACTTGAAATTTGAGAAAATTAATCCTCGAAAGTTTCAAAGCTGAGAATGAAATATGAAATTTGAATTTTGAAAATGAAAGGTGAATTTTGAACTTTGGAAATGGGTATTGACAATAAATTCTGAACCTTGAAAATATAAAAAAAGGAATTCTGAAAAATGAAAATGAATTTTGAAAATAAATTTTGAAAAATGAAGGGGGATTTAAATGAATTTTGTAAAATGAAAATGAATTTTGAAAATAAATTTTGAATCTTGAAAATTAAAAAAGGAATTCTGAAAAATGAAAATAAAATTTGAAAATAAACTTTGAAAAAGAAAGAAATTTAAATGAATTTTGTAAAATGAAAATGAATTTTGAAAATAAATTTTGAATCTTGAAAATTAAAAAAGGAATTCTGAAAAATGAAAATAAAATTTGAAATTAAGCTTTGAAAAAGAAAGGTGGTTTAAATAAATTTTAAAAATTGAAAAATGTATTTTGGAAATGAAAAGTTGAAGGAAAGAATTTTGAAATTGAAAGATGAATTTTGAGAAAAAATTTAAAATAAGAAAATAAATTTTGGAAAAGAAATTTCAAAGGAAAAAGAATTTTGGACAATAAAAGAAAAATAAAAAAGAAAAATAGTTGGGCGCATGGGTTCATATGCCTGCGTGTGACTCTTCACGCCCAGGTGCTTGTAGAAAACGGCACCGTTTTGATTACTAAAACAATCAAAAATAATAAGGGGTAGGAGGGGTCGAAAGGATGTCATTTCGAACTCCCATGTCGACTTCTTCGTGTCAATTCCCCTCGTATGCCGGATCCTCTGACACCGGCTTTCTTTGCCATTTTTCCTCGCAGTGAAGCTGTCGCTACACCCTCTACCACCTTAGGCTGCCCCCAAAATGGTTGTACCTCCCATACCTTTCTCCTCTCTCATCCCCAAGCTCCCTCGGTGAAATCACTCTGGCTAAGGCCTGGCTCGCAGGCCAAGCTCTTATCCAGTGACCCTTTTTTATCGTCTGGTTGAAGAGGCTTCCCCTGCTCCTGAGTAGCCACACATAATGGAGAGAAGGCAGAGTAGAGAAGCAAGGAAGGGAGGCAAAGGAAACCCGTGGGCGTCGTCTGCAGATTTCGGCCAATCTCTGGCCATTCTCAGAAGTTCACCAATGCTTCTCCAATCCCTCCACTGTTCGCTTGTCTCTGTTCCTCATTCGAACCCCAGCCACCCCAATTTGGTTGGCCATCATGTGGATGTGAGTGTGGGAGCAAGGCATGAATGTGAGTATGTAGGCTGCGTAAACGTAGAAGAAGTAAGAATGCATGAATGGCGTACAAGCATGCATGGGATTATGTGAGAAAATGCATGTGCAGGGGAAATTTTGATCAGTGCATGTGAATAGGTTAGATGCATGGGTTAGACTGGGTGGAAATGAATAGAGAGTTCGCTGTGTGATATTGTGTTCCAATGAGTTTCCCCATGCATACATAATTTTGCCTTTTGCATGTATTCACATGGATGTATATCCCAACTTACCTTAAACATGCATCATTGGGTGACTCTGTATGTCGTGTGAATATGTATGCAAATAAGGTTTTGGGCGAGGTTTGGTCTTTCCCAACTTTATTATTGTTATTATCATTATTATTGTTATGATATGAGAATATGCATATGCTTATGGGAATATTGAATTAAGAGTCTTTGGACATGATTAATAAAATAATAAATGTACATCATATGGATATGTGTGCATGTGTATGCCTAAGTGTATTATAGTAGTATGTGATTGTTAGTGTTTTGATTATCTCCAAGAAAAAATGTTTTGATTATTTCTTGAAAATTGTTAGTGTTTTAATTTTATCTCGCTTAACAAAAAATGGCCATTATTTCCTTTATTTTCAAAATCCCGCAAGAGTGCTCAACATAGTTTCAAAAAGGTAAGAATTTTGTGTGCTTTGCATGGTCTATTTTTCTTGCATGCACATGTGTTTGTGCTATATTTCCTCGGTGATTGGAAAACGCCATTAGGAGATGGGGAAATATTGTCTCTCCTATATGCTTGAGGGGAGGGTGCTTTGGCGTCCTTTACATGATGTATTTTGCTTGTGTCCTTTTAAGGATATTGATTAAATTAATCTGATGACGAAACCTTGAAGTGGGGCAATGGCGCCCTTTTGGGATTTTAGAGGTGAGGATAACCCCTACAATAGTGGGAATGTATCCAATATTTAAAGGATCAATGAATAACATATGTGAAATAATTATGAGTCTTGATTGATAATTAAATTAGGTAATCATAAGCTAATTAGGTACCGTCCATTAGGACGGGTGTATAGGGGGTGCTGATACCTTTCCCTGACATAACTGTACTCCCGAGCTCTACTTTAGTTACGCAAACCCTGACTACAGGTTTCCTTGACCTAGGTCTAGTTTAGAGACCAATAAATCTGTAGTAATTAGGTGATCTAACCACACTTAGGAATAACAAATTAGTCGTAACTTTGTTGTATTTTTTTAAGACCTCTTAATCTCAAAATAAACTACTCTCCCGGTTCGCCATCCGAGTCGAGACCCCTGATCCAATACGTGTAAACACTAAACACACCCAATTTTTCATTTATTTCAATTATTTCATTTGTATCATTGTCATTGTTTTGTGTTGTCACAATTATAAGGTCTAGCTAGGCTCTTGATTATGTGAAAGCTTATCAGAACACACCAAACAAGTTTATAATTTTGACTTCCTTTGCTTGTAAGGATCATTGCCTGTTTTGTTACTGCACAGAATATTTCTATATCAGAATACATCCAGGATCCGATTGTTTTTTAACCCAGTGATTGTTCTCTAGGAAACCCTCATTCCCATTTCACCACCTTTTGCTTCTTTCCCCCGAGTATTAGTTCGTGAATTCTCCAATCTGCATTGCTTGTACTGGTCCAGCTAACCCAATGTGTGAATAGGTGTCTTAATGAATGGATATTATTAGAATGATAAAATGAAGTTCCTTTGATTATCTATTTTTATGTTTTAAAGGGATTAAGAATCTTTGGATGCTCTTTGAATAATAAACTTATTACATAAAATGTTTTGAATTTAGGGAAGCTTGACTGACCCAATGTTGTTCTTGTCTTATTTTGCAGGCAAATTCTCATTATTTTGCCATACTTGAGCAGGTGTAGTTGAAATTCTCTGGCTACAGTTATTACAACTTCCTTTTCATTTTAACACTAATTTTGTTCGACATTCATCATATAATTGCCATTTCTGAAACAAAAAGCCTTCAGCTCATCCCATGTTAAAGTTGATAATTATGCGTCACATAATACTCCCTCAATGTATGCCTTTTTTTTTTTTTACATCCCAAAAGGCAATCCATTGATGTTTTAAGGGGGAGTGGGAGTTGCGTTCTAATTAAATTTTAGCACTAATTCTAAAATTAAAGCAATAAGGTGGAATAAGTAGGATATTCAAACAAATACATACAAATACAAATAATAAAGAGAGGAAGATGATCAAACTCTTTTATGGTGGTTCAGCAACTATCCCAAGTCCACATCCACTCTCTCAAGGCATCAACCACCTTGACATCATTTTGCCAAATGCTTCACAATCCCCTTGCTTCCAATCGGAGGTAAGACGACCAAATAATGTTTACAATGTATTATAGAATATACAAGATCTTAGAATCCTCACTTATGGGTAAACGAGTACATGCTCAAAGATGCTTGAACTCTCAAGCAAAAAATATCAATATGGCATAAGAATTTTCTTGAATATATATCTCTTAGAAGAAAATGAACAAGTGAGAGGAACGTGGACAGATTGAGAGTGAGGTAGTTTTTCAATATGTGTAGCCAGGAGTGTAAGAATTACTCTTTGAGGCTTCGGGGCATTATTTTGGGATTTTGTGGTCAAACAAATACATTTTTGCTGAGATCTGTCAGTTGCATGACTGGTCAGCTTTGCACAAGGTATGGCTGACCTTTATTTAACCATTAATGCTTGAAATCGAAATATATCTACCACAAAAGCAGAGGCAGAGCGACCTTGCATCGAGGAAAGCCCATCGCTCTTCACTTTTATCTAAGGCAACTGCCCATGTACATATTTGCATAGGGTAATCTCTTTTGAAGCTAAGACAGTCTTATTTACTACTTTTGAGGTTTAAAAGAATCTCCTTGAGCCATGTGATGATGATTCTGCAAGGAATATGAGAGTGGAGAAATTAAAATACAACTTTTTATCTTCAAGCTTGTTCAACTCAACTGTTGTAAGCCTTATGAAAGCCCATCTAAAACTCAAAACACATATAGTCTAAATAGTTTGTTATCTTTGCAACTGTGTCAGTGAAACCTTGGGGCATACAATCTTCTCTGATGATGACAAACTAGCATCAAATTACAAATATTCTCCCTCTAAATCATGTATAGTGGGGCAAACAATCTTCTCTGATGATGACAGACTACCATCAAATTACAAAATATTCTCCCTCGAAATCATGTATAGTGAAGAGTGTAGGCCTTAAAGAGAAATAGCTAGGGTTAAGAGCAGCAATAGTACCCCCAATATTTCTAAGATATGCATTCCCAATTTAACATTCCAAAAACATTCCAATTTCAATCATAGATACATTGATGCCTCTCCCCCTTCGTCATCATCAAAATAAAATTAAGGGAAGTGGCAATGACAACCAAAAGGTCACAAATCCATGAAGTACATGTGTAGAGCGTATACAACCCATATAAACACAACCAATAAGGGGAAAAAAGGTCCAAAGGAAGCGGCAGCAGAGGGAAGTGGGGCATAAGTTGCTCCATATGGTCTATGTGCTTAGATTGATAGTCATGGCAGCGAGGAGGGATGCAAGATGACCCAAATGATGCTGATGAGTCTGTACGTAGTCACTATGTAGAGCATATACAACCCATAGAAACACAACCAATAAGGGGGAAAAAAGTCCGAAGGAAGCGGCTGCAGAGGGAAGTGGGGCATAAGTTGCTCCATATGGTCTATGTGCTTAGATTGATAGTTATGGCAGCGAGGAGGGATGCAAGATGACCCAAATGACGCTGATGAGCCCGTATGTAGTCACTATGAAGGTGGTTCTTGAATCAACAAAATCCGCTGATCTAGGAGATGAACCTTTTCTTCCAAGCAGGAGAGAATGCTACATTTTTCATCAGTCATCATGATCATCTAACACTGAACCCAACCTTGCTTCCACACTGGCAGCCTCCTCTTCCTTAGCCATGGGAAGATTTGGAACAGGTTGTTGCTTTCAGGTTGTTGTGTTGGATGTGCACGTAGGTGGAAATCATCATGACCAATGGGCTTGCTTGCAGGTGGTCTCGGACATACCATGTGGTGGGACTTGGAAGTGTTTAGAAGCACAAATAAGGAACATCCCATAAGGACCTGGATGTGTTTAAAAATGTTTATTGTCGTCAAAAAAGAGGGGGGGGGGGGGGGGAATTGTTAGCCCAAAGATTTCTCCAAATCAACTGATTACAAACTGTTTGGACTAAATTGTTTTAAGTTTTAGATGGGTTTTGCAGATTTTACAGTTGTTTGAGTTGAAAGAGCTTGAAGATGAAGACTTTTTGTTAAATTTCTTTACTCTTATATTTCCTTGTAAATGTTTAAACTTTACGCATAATCATCATAAAATGGCACAAGGAGGTCCTTTTAGAGCTAAAAACAGCAAATAGGGCTGTTTTGGCTTCAAAAGGTGCTGCTCTATGCAAATATATACAATGGCAGTCAACCTCCTTGGGCGAAAGCAAAGGAGAGGTGGACCACCTTTCCTACAAGGTCAATTGGTTCCTGCTTTTTTGATAGATATCTGTTGCTTTCAAGGATTAAATACTGATTGAAGTTTGACCACACCTTGTGTTAGGTTTACTCACCATGTGACCAACAGCTCCAAATGAATGTACTTGATTGATTAAAAAACTATAAATAAGCCCCCAAAGCTTCAAAGAGTAACTCACACACTTAACTAATCATATTGAAACTATGCTCTCTATCTCTTCATACTCCTCTCACTTGCTCATTTCTTCTAGGAGACATATCTTCAGAGAATTCTTTTGCCATATATTGATCTTTTTGCATGAAGTTTTAAACATTTATGAGGAAATATAGGAATAAAGAAATTTGAATACAAAGTCTTATTTTCAAGTTCTTTCAAACTTAACCATTTGTTAGAACCTTGAAAGCCCATCTCAAACTCAAAAACACATCAGTCCAAATGGTTTAACTTCATCAAAACTAAGTTATGAAACCTCAGGGCTAACATCTTTTTTTTGGTAATGAGTCATTTCCTTTCTTTTCTAATAAACGATAATGAGACGAAAAATTAACATCACAGCCCCTATGGGAAAATAAGTTGGTGGGTAATTTTAAATGCAACATAAAAAATTATAATTACATTTGGAAGTAATGCAGTGTACTAGGATTGTGATTGTGGATTGATAGATTATGGTAAATAGGTATCGTTGCACATACATGCATAGAAAATGAAAATTTATTTTGAGAGGAAGAAATAATTACACATTAAATGAGGAATTTTGATGCATGATTGCCTTCATAGCATTATTGAATGATTAAAATTTATATTTTCATCATTTAATTTTCCTTTTAAGTTTTGATCTAAAAGGATATTGAGCATGTCGGATATTTGCACGCACATACGCGCACATAGAAGTGGTGTGCAGTTTTACAGCTCCAGTCATTAAAGACAGGTTTATATTTTGGTTCAATGGGGAAAAAATAGGTTGATTACTTGTTGCTGTATGCGAGCATGTGCCTTATCAGTAAGATTGTTGCATTGTAATCTGGGCACCACGGGCTCAAGTTGTGGAGAACGTCTGATGCAAAACAGCTGTGAGGGTTGATTGCAAGAGACAATAGAGAGGGAACTAGAGAGAAGAAAGGAGGAGGAAGAAAATGAAGAAAGGAGGAGAAAGAAGAAGATATGAGGGTGAGAGTAAAGTCTAAAGCACATGTTAACTTCTAATTTCAATTTCTCAAAACTGTCTTTACATGATGTCCACACACTAATTTATAAGAAATACTAAAATACAATAAATTACAAATAAACCACTAAAAAGACATATCTATTAGAAACAAACCCAACGTACACATAAGCCTAACTACTGATTAAACTAAACACACATAATAACTACTAATTAACTAGGCACATTTGGGTTTAGGACCCACAATCCCTTGACCCTAATTGTTGATATCAGCCTCTAAACTCGCTCAAAATAATCCACCCAATTACCCACTTCCCATCCAACATCAAGTCCCTGCTTACAAAAAGAACTTTATTCTGTCGAGTTGGAAAAAGCACCAATGAGTCCATCATTAAAAAAATCATTGCCCTTCATAAGAAAGGAACCAGCAGTGCACTTCAATTTGGTCAGTGAAGAGCTTGAGATGGCATCAATTGATACCTCTTCTTATCAAGTAAGAAGGTATGTGACTTTTCATAAGCATCGTGCTCAATCCTCCTATCTAACAGCCATGGACGTCCCAGGAGAATGTGTCAAATCTTGAGAGGAAGGATATCACACTGCACTATCTACATAATCAAACTAATCTTGGAGGCAACTAAGTGATGATAAGGGACCTTCAAGTTAGTGTTGTTCACTGCACTTTGTTCTGAGAGGAACAAGCATGGGTGGAAAAGTCCAGGAAATTGGAGATTCACAGTTCCCCTTGCAGCAGCTGGTGCCTTGGGCTACAATGGTACATGCCTTGTCCAGATGGTGATGAAATTTGGGGGAAGGTCGGAGTAGGACTGAGCAACTGAGTATGGTTGGTTTGTGTTGGTTTTACTACAAAATCAAAACCAAACTGATCATTGACAGTTTTGAGAAATTATGGATTGAAACCAACCATAACAGACCAAATGGTGAACCGTCAAATCAAAACTTCATGTTTAATTTGGATAAACTTGGGTCAACAGTTTAATCTTTAAAGTTGAATTTTACTTAAATTGGGCATGCAAGATAAATCAATATAAAAATAACGAACTCTAAAACATGTAGTCTACAATCAAATCTTGTAAAAGATCATATTAGAGTATAAAACTAGAAAAGATAATAAAAATTAAAAAATATATCGCCAACATGAAAATGATGAACTACAAAAGTTGGTGTGATATAGTTAGCTCATACTGTGCTACTATATGTTATACATACAATATATAGAATTAATTAATATATATAGGTACTGCGCTGGTAGTTTGGATCAGTTTTTACATGTTCCACACTACAACTCAAATCAAAGTGCTGTTTCGTCAAATTTTTTAATTCCAGAAAATGTTGCAGGCATTGGACAGTTCCATGAGTTCAATGTTACTGATGAGACCCTATGATGGTTTGTATGTTGGGCCTGATAGCAGGAATTATTGGATGAATTGCAGCAATTAAAGCCTACGGAACTTGATACAGTCCTGTTCTGGTATGGGAGGAAGTTTTGCAGCAGGGGAAGAATGTGGGGGGGAATTGGTACTGTTCTGATACTAAATGATGCAGAACAGTGGTGAGGATTTACTGCAGGAGAGACATAGGGATAGAATTATAGTGAAGATAAAGGAAGAATAAGGAGGAGGAAGAAAATGAATAACAGAGTAGGAAGAAGATAAAAAGTTGTGGGTGAAAAGGCACGCTAACTTCCGCTTTCAAATTCACAAAACTGTCTTTGCATGATGTCCACACACTTATTTATAGGAAAGACCAAAACACTAGCAGATCATCCTCCCTAGATCCTGCATTGATGGGAGTCTTGTGCACTGGTCTGCCTCTTTTGTTGCTCTGCATTTAATGTTTGTGTCCATTTGATAATTAGAGATGTTTCATCTCGTAACATCTTTTTTCTCAGTTAGCTTTGATAGTTTTATGCTTATTTGAGTTTCCTTGTTAATTTTCTTGCCATTTATGCTTCAGATGACAGAGGGAAACCTGTGGTTAAACGATACCATTGGGGTTATTCCTAAAAATTCTTGGGCAATAGATCCATTTGGTTACTCACCTACGATGGCATATCTTCTTCGTCGCATGGGTTTTGAGAACATGCTGATTCAGAGGACCCACTATGAGCTGAAGAAGGAACTTGCTTTGCATAAGAATTTGGAATACATATGGCGTCAAAGCTGGGATGTTGATGAAACTACTGATATTTTTGTCCACATGATGCCTTTCTATTCATATGATATTCCTCATACTTGTGGGCCAGAACCTGCTATTTGTTGTCAGTTTGATTTTGCTCGAATGCAGGACTTTCCTTATGAACTCTGCCCGTGGGGCCAACATCCAGTGGAGACCAATGAAGAAAATGTGCAGGAGAGAGCACTGAAACTGCTGGATCAGTATAAGAAAAAATCAACACTGTACCGTACAAATACACTGCTCATTCCTCTCGGAGATGATTTTCGTTATGTCGGCATTGATGAAGCAGAAGCACAGTTCAGGAATTACCAGTTGTTATTTGATTATATCAATTCTAATCCCAGTATGAATGCAGAAGTAAAATTTGGTACTTTGGAAGACTATTTTCAAACCCTTCGTGAGGAGGCTGACAGAATAAATTACTCTCGTCCAGGCGAGATTGGCTCAGGTCAGGTTGCAGGTTTTCCTTCTCTAGCAGGTGACTTTTTCACCTATGCTGATAGACAACATGACTATTGGAGTGGCTATTATGTTTCAAAGCCCTTTTTCAAGGCTGTTGATCGTGTCCTGGAGCAAACACTTCGTGCAACAGAGATGATGATAGCTTTGTTGCTAGGGCATTGTCAAAGATCGCTATGTGAAAAGTTGCCTGTCAGTTTCTCTTACAAGTTGACTGCTGCAAGAAGGAACCTAGCTCTTTTTCAGCATCATGATGGGGTAACTGGTACTGCTAAGGATCATGTGGTGATTGACTATGGATCTCGAATGCATACTTCTTTGCAGGACTTGCAATTTTTCATGTCTAAAGCTATTGAAGTGTTGCTTGGAATCCGCCATGAGAAATCTGACCTAAATCCATCTCAGTTTGAGGCGGAACAAGTGAGACCTAAATATGACGTTCAACCAGTGCACAGAGCAATCAGTGCTCATGAAGGAACATCACAATCAGTGGTCTTTTTCAATCCTTCAGAGCAAACAAGAAAAGAAGTTGTGATGGTCATTGTTAACAGACCAGATGTAACTGTTTTGGACTCCAATTGGACATGTGTTAAAAGCCAAGTTTCTCCTGAATTTCTGCATGATAAAAGCAAAATTTTTACTGGGAGGCATCGTCTCCATTGGGAAGCTTCTGTTCCTGCCTTGGGTTTGCAAACATATTATGTCGCTAATGGGTTTGTTGGATGTGAAAAGGCTAAACCAGCAGAGTTGAAATTTTATACAAATTCCAGCTCTTCACATTGTCCTACTCCATATGCCTGCTCAAAACAAGACGGTGATGTGGTGGAAATTCGTAATCAGCATCAAACACTGATATTTGATGGTAGGCTCGGTTTGTTGCAGAAAATAATCTGTAAGGACGGAGCCCAAAATATTATGGGTGAAGAAATAAGTATGTACTCTAGTGGCGGAAGTGGGGCCTACTTATTTAAACCCACTGGGGATGCTGAGCCCGTCATCCAGGCTGGTGGGCAACTTGTGATTGTTGAGGGCCCTTTGATGCAGGAAGTTTATTCCTATCCAACAACAGCATGGGACAAGAGCCCAGTTTCCCATAGCACCCGTATATATAATGGAGAGAATACCATACAAGAGTTCATTATTGAGAAGGAATATCATGTTGAACTTCTTGGCCAGGATTTTAATGACAGAGAATTAATAGTCAGATACAAGACGGGCATTGATAACAAAAGGATCTTTTATTCAGATTTGAATGGCTTCCAGATGAGCCGGAGAGAAACCTATGATAAGATTCCTCTGCAAGGAAATTACTATCCAATGCCCTCCATGGCCTTCATGCAAGGACCGAAAGGTCATCGATTTTCTGTCCATTCCCGACAGTCATTAGGTGTGGCAAGCCTTAAAAATGGATGGCTAGAGATTATGCTTGATCGTCGTCTTGTTAGTGATGATGGACGTGGTCTTGGGCAAGGGGTGATGGATAACCGCCCAATGAATGTAATTTTCCACATCCTTCTTGAGTCCAATATTTCTACAACGCCCAATTCTCTGACCAGCCCTCTTCCACTAAACCCCTCTCTTTTGTCTCATTGTGTTGGTGCTCACTTGAATTATCCACTACATGCATTCATTGCCAAGAAACCACAGGAGATTTCTGTGCAGCCACCCTCAAGATCCTTCTCCCCTTTAGCTACTTCCTTACCGTGTGACTTGCATATTGTGAGCTTCAAGGTTCCTCGCCCTTTAAAATATTCTCAGCAACCTCTCGAAAGCCCTAGATTTGCTCTGATCTTGCAGAGGCGAAAATGGGATCCTTCATACTGTCGAAAGGGCAAATCACAATGCTCAAATATAGCTGATGAGCCTGTAAATCTGTTTTACATGTTCAAGGGACTTGAAGTCTTAAATGCCAGAGCCACTTCTTTAAACCTTTTACATGAAGACATAGAGACGCTTGGGCTCACTGAACAGTTTGGAGATGTTGCTCAAGAGGGCCATGTATTTATTTCACCTATGGAAATACAGGCTTACAAATTGGAAATACGGCCCCATCAATGAAAATGAAGTCTGATTTCTAGTACTTCATACTTGCTGTTGGGGATTGATCTGGGCTGCTGGGTTACTACCAAAATATACACTGTTTGCTTTCATGTTCCACAGACAATTCAAAATTTGTGAGGGTTGGAACCATTTGTGTGCAGCTATCTCATGTGACTGACCACATTGAAGCTATAGATGAATATTGACAATTAGTTGTAGTAGTAAGACAAGGTATATACAATGGCCATGGATCACCCCTGTCATAGAAGATATTCAAAGATGTCAGTGTTTTTTGCTACACAATCCATTCTGCAACTCATTTTTCCCGAGTCTTTGGGCGAGATGTTGTGTCAAGACTTGCGAGTTCATATCTTCTGTAAATACAAAAAGACCATTACCTTCTTCCTTATGTATTGTTACTTCAAATGGGAACAAGTCAAATGCATTAATAGAGTTAACAAAGAAGATTATACCGTGCTCTTTTGGTTTAGTATGGAACGAGTACTACTTTTTATACTTTTATTTTATAAAAGC
This sequence comes from Malania oleifera, assembly GCF_029873635.1. Lineage (NCBI taxonomy): Eukaryota > Viridiplantae > Streptophyta > Magnoliopsida > Santalales > Ximeniaceae > Malania > Malania oleifera. The sequence goes on along the minus strand of NC_080423.1, from coordinate 107,488,069 downwards.
TATTTTGGTGTCATGTTTCCATTGTAGTTGTACAAAAACACAACGACTGGTGCACAAGGCTCCAATGCCATACTAGGGTTCGGGAAAGGGCATGAACAAAATATGTATGCACGTGTGTAAAAAGAAACAAGTGTCTGCACAAAGTTTTATGTTGATTTTCTTCGTTGATGTCTGCAGTTCTAGATACAAACCAGAATTGCATGTTCAGCTGGGAGCCCATGTTAGTACTTCAGAGTTACGAGCATGGATGACCCTTGTATAACTCATGCACCTATTGGTCCTTGTCTGTGTAAAGTTAGTTTTCATTTAGTACGGCTGGATTGGTTGAATGCCCATATGATCATGCTCAATGCTACTTAAGATTGGACCGGGGTATGCACAAATAGATATATTGAAGAAAGAAGTGTAATGGCAGAGGATGTTGAGATGTTTCTAAATGTGATCGAGATATTTTGTTGAGAAACGGGTTAATAATTATAGAAATAGAATTAAAATGTGATGATTTCTCACTTTTAACTAATAAAACGACATGTGATGTGAAAATTATTGAGTTAAATTTTTGAATCATTAGATTTAGTGCTTCAAAACAAAAATTTCACTCGAGTGTTCATGCTTTCTTCTAATTATCATCTTGCTACTTCTCTATATTTATTTTGCCCACCAATTTTCATCTGATTTTTCATTCACAAAAGTTGACTCGGTTACATATGGCAGTTGCTGCTCTACTAGCTTTCTTGTAAAGCACCCTTCTTGATTTTATACACAAATAGCACCCTCCCAATTTGGAGTTTGAATTTTACTCCTTAAATTTAGATTTGTTTGGGTTTAGGTAAAATATTATATAAAATTATATTAAATTTTATTCAATCCACGTAAGTCCAAATTCAAAGTTACAAATTTATGCTCCCAAATTTGTAATGAATCTCTTATGGATGACCAAATTAAGATGACAAATTTGCTGTTTCGAATATAATTATTTTCTTGTCAGTATCTCTTTATTAATTGCCTTACTGTAATTGATTATGCATCTTTTAAAATTATTGGTAATTGTTTAACATTATTTAGATAAATAATAATATAATTTCAAAGAGATAAATTTTAAGAATAAAATTGTAAACCTAAAAGTATTCTCCAAATAATAAATTTTAAAAATTTATTAGTTGATCATTTAATGAATAGAAAATAAGGCAAAAGACACTCACCTCTCTTGAGCTTTGGTAAAACAACAAATACGTCTCCTGAGATTTCAAAAATGCATTGACTTCCTTTGGGGTTTTAAAAATACTACAAACTTCTACTAGGTTTGCCAAAAATGCATGGATCTCTCCTAAAAAAACCTTATCTTTTTTACAAAATATAAGGGGAGACTTGTGTCTTTTTGATGAATCTCAAGTAAGGTTTGGAAGAATTTTAAACTTTAAAGGAGTTCTTTAAAATTTTTGAAATTTCAAGTAGATCATTGATTTTTGTCAAATCTTAGGAAATGTTAGTATCTTTTACTTTAAAAAAGACAATTATTAAGAGTTGAGGTTGTAAATCACAATTTAAAAATTATAATAAAATTATTAATATTCTATGGGAAGAAGTCATATATTTTATTTTTAAAGATTTTTTTATATCCTATATTTGTATAATATTATATATGTATTTTATAATTTTAAACAAAGTACTATTCCTTATAAATAACTTTAAATATCCACACTTTAATATTTTTAAAATTAATCATAACAATATAATTTATTTTTATAATATATTTAAAATATATTAAAAATTATAAAAAATAATTTATACTATTATTCACATTTGACATATTTGCTAGTAATAATAAAACAGGCACATTGTACCCTGTTTTCAAAGAGGTCAAATTTTTCTAGGGCACAAGTTCTTCTTCTTCTTCTTCTTCAACGGACAAGCTAGGGTACAGAGCAGAACAACAGCAAAAATCAAATATCCACCCTCAATTCGTGCATCATATACAAAATTCATGGATCACACGATATGGGGTCATCTGCCACTGCTGGTGCGATCTAACTCCAAAGACTCGGTGGAGTACATTCTGCAAGCCCTCTGGAGAACCCGCAAAACCGGCCTTGACGCCGCCGACCGCGAGATCATCGTAAACATGCTCCAGCTCCAGAACGACGCAGACCTCGATCCTGTAATACCCATCATCTCTCTATCTCTCTCCATCGTTCTGTGCGTGTTAATCTATTGCAATTAGTTTAGCATTTCTCTGGGGAAATGCTGACTTGTTTTAATGTTTATAGTGAAATTATGCATTAGAAACTTAGGCTACATTTGGGAGCATCGAGTTCAAGTCCAGTCCTGTGTTGGGGAGCTTGGAGTTCGCACCTTGATTAGGATCAATCGCTCAAATACACAAAATTATCCAATTTCTTAGATGCATGCCCTCTATCCCAGTGTTAGATTGAATTTGTGTGAAATTTGCAAAATTTAATAAAATTTTATATCATGCTTTACCCAAATACGCTTGACTTTAAATCCAAGGCTCAAACTTTATGCTCCCAAACATGAGGTTAGCTTGCGCACTGTTGCATATTAGGTTGAAGCTTTCAGGTGTTTTTATCATTGGCACTTGGAATTGGTTGTTGGAAATGCTTGAATTTTTTTTTGAACTTGGAAACAAACAAGCTGCTATGGATCAGCAATGACTGAACCTTGTGTTGGAGTATTCCATCTTATATTGAGAACATGAAATTAAAAAGGAAAGAAGAAAGACTTAAAACAGAAAGGAAATTAGAAGAGAAGAGTTAGTTAGCTGAGATTAGTTAAAGAATTAGTTAGAAGAGTTAGTTATTAGTTTATTTTGTTATTTTGATGTATTATAAATAGGACTCAAGTTTGATGTAAATTCATTCATTCAATTACAATTTAGTAGTGCTGTTTTTGCCATCTTTGTTTTCTTCACTAAATTCATATTCTCAACATGGTATTAGAGCAATTGCACAAGAACAATAGTAGCATCTTTCCTAAATTTTGCAATCTGCATTGCAAATTCTGATCAGGATTTTTTTTTTTTCTCTTCTTTTTCTTCTTGAAGATCCTATGTTTCTTGCATTTTCTTGAATAAATTCTTGAAAATGAGTTTTGGAAATTCATCTCCTGTCAACCCTTCAGATGACTCATCGAGTCCATATTATCTACATCCAAGTGATAATCCTGGTGCTTTGTTAGTATCAGAAATTTTCAATGGAGAGAATTATGTTGCATGGAGTCTTTCGATAGTCATTGCATTAACAGTCAAGAACAAGGTACAGTTTATAGATGGTTCGATTGCTTCTCCCCCTTCTGATCAACTTGTCAAACACACAGCATGGTTAAGGGCAAATAATTTGGTTCTTTCTTGGTTGATGAATTCTATTTCAAAAGAAATACGAAATAGCTTGCTATTTGTGGTTTTTGCTGTTGATCTTTGGAATGAGCTTAAAGCCAGATATCTCAGGAGTGATGGACCAAGGGTTTTCTATCTTGAGAAATCTTTGAGTTGCATCAATCAGGGTGCTCTTTCTGTTACTGAATATTTCAGTACCTTCAAGTCTCTTTGGGACGAGTACATTAGCTATAGGCCATTTCCAACATGCACATGTGGTAAGATGGCAACATGTACTTGCGAACTTTTCAATTTTCCACAAATCAGACAACAATCTGATTATGTACTTAAATTCTTGGTGGGGCTAAGTAATTCTTATGCCTTTATCAGAAGCCAATTGCTACTAATGGTTCCATTACCACGCATGTCCAAAGTTTTCTCTCTACTGCTTCAAGAAGAAAGTCAGATGTAGCTTACAAATTCTGCTACATATCACGAGACTTATGCTTTGATGGCAAAGCAATTTAATCAACAGAATTACCAGCCAAAATCTTTCAAAGACAAGCCAAAGAAATCTACCCTACAATACTCATTGTGGCTATAATGGTCACATAGTGGATAAGTGTTTTCACCTTAACCACTTGGCTGGAATAGACCAAAGGGAAGAAGAAATGAGGCTTTTGCTCATGCTACCATTACAACTCCAGAAGTCTACAATCAAAATAGTAATGAGCAACAAAAGTTTAGTTTCTCTCCAGAGGAATTTAATAAACTAATGGCACTTGCAAATTCAGCACAGCCCAATTCTTCCAACTAGAATAATGTCCGACCAGCTGTTAATCTTGTCACCACCTCTCAATTTTCTGGTAAAGTGCAATCTACACTTAAACCAATTTTATTTTCTTGTAATTCTGTTGCTTCTAAGCCAAATCCCAGTTTATATTGGATTCTTGACACAGGTGCAATAGCATATGTTCTGCTCACCACTTTTATATCATTCTATACCTAAACCAACTAATGCATCCATAAACGTTCCGAATGGTACTACAATTCCAGTTACACATATTGGTACTGTATGTCTCTCAGATTCCTTATTTTTACATAATTTCTTGTGTGTTCCTCATTTTTCATTTAATCTACTATCTATTTCCAAACTCACTAAACAATCTAATCTTTCTCATACCTTTACTGCTTCTCATTGTCTTTTACAACACCAGTCAGTGGAGAAGATGATTGGGATTGCTCTTGAGAAAGAAGGACTTTACCATCTAACTCAAGCTTCATCAAAAATTAAAACCTGCAATTCATTTCAGTTTAATTCTACAACTTTTGCTTTATCTTCTACTCACAAACCATTAGATATATGGCATTGTAGATTAGGACATGTATCTAGTTCAAGATTACATTCTCTCAAACAGATTGATTCTGCTATTTCTTTTGATTGTACAAATGTTTGTGACATATGCACTTTAGCAAAGCAAAGAAGGCTTCCTTTTCCTGTATCACAAAGTAATTCTAATAAAAGTTTTGATTTGATCCATTGTGATATATGGGGTCCTTTTGGCACTACTTCTTACTATGATTTTAGATATTTTTTTACTATAGTCGATGACTTCACAAGGTGTACTTGGGTATACATGCTTAAAGCTAAATCAGAAGTGTCATCTTTAATCAAAACTTTCTGTAAAATGATAGCAAACCAGTTTTCTTCCTCTGTCAAAGCTATACGGTTAGATAATGGACCAGAATTTTTACTCTCCAAATTTTATCATAATATGGTATTTTGCATTAGAGAAGTTGTGTAGAAACTCCACAACAAAATGGTGCTGTAGAGAGAAAACGTCAACATCTACTAAGCACTGCAAGAGCCTTAATGTTTCAAGCAAATCTACCATTAATTTTTTGGAGTGACTGTGTGCTTACTGCAGCACACATAATCAGTCGAATTCCCACTCCTCTACTTCAAAATAAATCCCCTTTTGAAAGGCTTTTTAACAAAACACCTAATCTTTCTCATTTTAAAGTTTTTGGCTGCCTTTGTTTTGCATCAACTTTAAATAGTCACAGACAAAAATTTGATTCAAGAGCCACAAATTGTATATTCCTAGGATATTCTTTTGATATTAAGGGTTATAAACTCATGGATCTGAACACCAATAAGGTAATTGTTTCTCGGAATGTCATATTCCATGAAACAATTTTTCCTTTCCAAATGTTACCACCAAATCCTGAACATCATTCTTTTATGTTTCCTATTTCACAAACTTTTTCAGATTCACCTTCTACCAGCTCATTCTTCAATTCATATTAGAATATAGAATCTGCATCACCACATAATAATTCTACTCTTTTCTCTGAACCTCATACACACGTTGATTTAGACTCATCTACATTTCCATCTCCTTCCAATATGGATTCAATATTTGATTCAACTAACCAAGAAGTCCTACAGCTCAAAAAATCAACCAAAATTAAACAAAAACCTTCACATGTACAGGATTATTATTATGGTAATATCTCTTCATCTCAAAGTGCAACTCAGGCATCTACTTCAACTAACTCTCTTGGTAATTTCTATTCTCTTCACCCTTTTCTTTCTACTAGTAGACTGTCCACATCACATAAGGCCTTTTTAACTTCTATCTCTAACTCTTCAGAATTCAAAACAGATCAACAAGCTTCTAGACTACCTGAATGGCATGCTGCCATAAAACATTGAACTTAATGCTTTGGAGTTGAATAAAACTTGGGTGCTTGTTACTCTTCCACAAAATAAAAGGACTATTGGTTGTAAATGGGTATTCAAAATAAAATATAAAGCAGATGGAACTATAGAACGACGTAAAGCTAGATTGGCGACCAAAGGATATACTCAGCAAGAAGGCCTAGATTTCTTTGATACTTTCTCTCGTGTGGCCAAGATTACATCCATTCGATTATTACTTACTATAGCTGCAGTCAAACAGTGGCATCTCCATCAACTAGATGTCAATAATGCATTTCTGCATGGTGATTTACATGAAGAGGTATACATGGACTTGCCTCCTGGATTGGCTGTCCAAGGCGAACAGAAAGTTTGTCGGCTTTTAAAGAGTCTCTATGGCTTAAAGCAGGCTTCTAGGTAATGGTTTGCCAAGCTATTTGATGCTCTTATTTCCTATGGATTTGTTCAAGGTAATTCTAATTGTTCTTTGTTCATTAAGAAATTTGACAGTTCCTTTATGGCCTTATTAGTTTATGTGGATGATGGGCTCTTGGCAAGTGATAGCATTCAGGAAATTGAAAGGTTGAAGTCTTTTTTAGATACAAAATTCACTATTAAAGACTTTGGACAGCTAAAATACTTTCTTGGCTTGGAAGTTGCAAGGTCCAAAACTGGTATCTCTTTATGCCAACGAAAGTATATACTTGATTTTCTTGCTGACACTAGTTTAACTGGTTCAAAACCTGCTGCCTTCCCTATGGAATCTACTCTCAAGTTATCAGCAAATGGTACCAATTTATATGGAGATCCATCAGGTTATCGAAGACTTATTGGCAGATTACTTTACTTAAATCTCACCAGACCTGACTTAGCCTATTCTGTACAAGTGCTTAGTCAGTTTTTAGCAAAACTTGCTGTCAGTCACCATCAAGCAGCCATTCGGGTATTGAGGTATCTAAAGGTTACTCCGGGGCAAGGTCTCTTCTTCCCATCCTATTCAGATTTTCAATTAAAGGGTTTTTCAAATAGTGATTGGGCAGGCTGTGTAGATACTCGAAGGAGTGTCACCGGTTTTGCAATTTTTCTTGGCAACTCATTGATTTCATGGAAATCAAAGAAACAAGTTACCATCAGTCGCTCGTCTGCAGAGGCAGGGTACCGAGCCCTTGCTACTGCAACATGTGAAATTCAATGGCTTCTGTATGCCTTACAAGACCTGGATATCAATCATTCCCAATCATCTGTGTTATATACTGACTGTAAATCGGCAATGTCCATAGCCACTAATCCTGTTCAGCATGAGAGAACGAAGCATATCCAGATTGATTGCCGTCTTATTAGAGAAAAATTGCAGCAACGTGTTATTTAGCTTTTCCATATTCCATCACGATTACAGCTAGCAAACATATTTACAAAGCCCCTCGGATCTTTATCTTTTCATCATAATCTTCACAAGATGAACATTCTTAACATCCATGTTCATCTTGAGGGGGGGTGTTGGAGTATTCCATCTTATATTGAGAACATGGAATTAAAAAGGAAAGAAGAAAGACTTAAAACAGAAAGGAAGTTAGAAGAGAAGAGTTAGTTAGCTGAGATTAGTTAGAAGACTTAGTTATTAGTTTATTTTGTTATTTTGATGTATTGTACATAGGACCCAAGTTTGATGTAAATTCATTCATTCAATTACAACTCAGTAGTGCTGTTTTTGCCGTCTCTGTTTTCTTCACTAAATTCAGATTCTCAACACCTTGTGATTGTGAACAAGATTTTTTGTTTTTTTTTTTGGAACTTCTCATTAGTGATGGTGTTACGGCAGTTGTTTCCTGAATTAAAAATTGTGCATTTAGTGCTTCAGTTTGTTAAGTCATGTTCCCAAATTTCTGTTAAATGTTCATTCCTCTCTTTTGTTGTAGCACAGACTGCTTGAATTTAATTGAGAAAACTGCTTAGTAGACTGCAAAAAAAGATCGTGTGTCAATTTGGAATAACCCTCGCTAGTACTATTATGAAGTCATCCCATACCAACTATAATTTGGTTTCAAGCTTAAATTTCTACAAAAGGGAAGGAGACTGCACATGAGATTGCAATCTGTTTCATAGCTAAATAGGTGTTTGTCCTTGTAACTTCGTCCGCCGGCTAATTGTCAATGACATTAAGTTTTCTTTTTGCAGCTTTTAGTTTGCCTCCGGATGTTGATACGGCGTTCTGTATATGACAACATTGGTAAGGATGAGATTCAAAAGCTGTTTCCTGATGAGGTCCTTCCTGAACTGCAAAGATTATTGACACTTTTGTTGCAAAAATTTCAGAAAGAATGGCGGGAAGATGTATTCAAGGATCAGGTTAAAAAGTTTGTAGCAGTATGTGTCATTGCATTCGCACTGTGGACTACATGGCCTAACTGACCTACTGTTTTTCTATTTTTTATTCATACCAGGCTACTGTGCCCCGCTTAAAGGCAATGACATGGAATATGGCAAATCAAGATGCAGAACTGACAGAACCTGTGGCTGTAATTAACTTAAAAGTATAGCATCATCGATTTGAACTTTTAGTATGCCACTATAAATAAATTTAGACCAAACTTTGAAAGTGAAATAAATGTTTAATGAACATTATAAACTGCATAATATTGAACCTGCAGGATGAACATCTGTCATTTTATATGCCCATTATTTATTAATGCCTTTTGTGCAGCTCCAAAATGATGCACCATCTCATTCAGGAGAATTGGAAGTGAAGTTCCAATTGGCTAAAGGCACTCTAGAAACAATGCTCAGGTCCATGAACTCTATTAGAGACCAGTTATCTAGCACAGTAAGTGTTATCCTTGAAGCTTGCTAGCTTTTAAATGCATATACATTTTCAAAAATGTAGGTATTCTTCTCTTGGTTTTTGGTTGTCTCATGACAATTTATTTTCATCTTCTCAGTGTGAAACATCAAATGGGGATGTACCTCATGAAACTAACACTGCTTAGCTTAATTGTATGCCCCAACTGAAAAGGTACAAACTGGCCCTAATTTCTGTTTCAGGCCTTTATTGATTTCATTAATAATGCATTCATTCCTTTTAAAATTTAAAGGCTTCATTTCTCTGGCTTCTTAGGTTAGAGTTGTGTAATAGAACCTTTGCTGACATTCAGCTAGGCAAGGAGTCTACTTTTTGTGTGTGATTTTGTATGCATGATTTGGTTTTCATTTTCATTATTTACCATGTATATGCTTGTATATGGTTTGTGGCTTTGCTTTTTGTTGCTATTCATGTATTCTTGTTTTATACTTTTATCTTGTAAATGCACATTTTGACTAACAAAAAGGGGGAAAAACATTTTTTTAAGTCATATGAAATGGACATGTTAGTAGTCAGCTTGTGGTGTCAGAAAAATTATCACAGCTATTCTGGATATCTGTATACACCTAATACTTGTATTTTCTTGACTGCATATTTCCATAGTTACATAGGTGATGCAACTACCAGGCAGCAACCCAGTGATGTATAGGATTTTGTTACTTGTTAAATTCCTACTTTTTTTCTTGTGTGCACTCATGTTGTTTTGATGCTAGCAAATCTAGTAGACTGATTCTTGGAATTTTACTACTCTTAGGTTACGTTTGTTTTGTGAAATTGTTATACTTAGGAATAAGATGGAATTTGGAGTACGGTTAATAGTTTATTCCTTAACTATTTTTTATTCTTCCACCAAACATGGAATATGAATGGAATAAACATTCTCACGGTGAGATTTGAGAGTAGTTTATCTTGTCTATTCCTTATTTTGGGTTCATAAAAAGTTTTAGATTGTTACTTGCTTTATGTTAGTAACATATTTTCTTTTTAATATAAACTATTAAATTCTTCTATTATAACTACCTCTATTCCTAGGCATAGGCATTTTGGGAACCAAAAGAAACCTTAGTGTCATAGAGAATCAGATGAAGGACTCTATCAATTGCTGTCATGCCTCGTGGATTTTATTAGTGGTGTTGGCTTTTTATATTGCTTAGTTATCCTAATTGCAGATACTGTTTCAATGCGGAGTCGGTTAGATGGATCTTCATCAAGTGGTACCATCATGGATGGGTCTCACCCAAGAAAGTTGGGGCGGGCCTGAAAAATGAGTACATCATGTATGTGTTGAACTTGAACGGTCCAATGATGGATGGGAAAAGTAAAAGAGAATGATGATTAGGCAAAGGAAAGAATTTACTTCTGCAGATAACAATTTTGGGTACGATGCCGTTTATGCTGACCGTATGTTGAAGAAGTATGCGATTCTTCCTTTCTTCCCTTCCCACTTCCCAAATTCTTGTTCTATATGGAATGCTTGTTTCGTTGGTACCTCCGGGCTCCAACTTTGCGCGTCATGACCGATATCATCCAGAAGCTTGGCAAAATGATGTATTCCTTTCAAGAATTGACTACCCTATTTCCTTTAGAAGTTCAATCCCAAACAGGAACTAGGTCGAGTATCATATTATGTCATCACATGTCATGTTTTACCCTATTCTACTGAAATTTTCTCCTCTTTGGTAGAAAATCATTCCCTCAACATGAAGAGAAGCACATATGTTATCATCTACCTTTTCTCCCAATTCAATGATATCACCTTATTGTTATGTTGTATGCATATTTTTTTCTTATGAGTATCGAATATTCGGTTTGAAGTTGCAGAAAATCAACATGGATTAGGCACTCTCATGGTCTAGAAAGTGAGAGGGCTGGGTGGTTTAACTGTGGAAGGCTCACACGATGTTCAAACTTGGGAAGTTGAAAGTTGAAACAAGCGTCTTTCTCTCTAAAGAAATGCTTTCTTAGCGCATTTAATGGCTGTGATGATCCAAGCTTTGTGGACTTCCTCGGTCTGCATCTTTCCTTTGGAAATATATATAATATTAAAACTTGAACTTCAACTTAATTTCAATTTATTTGATTGCAAAGTTATTAAATTTATTCAGAAACATTATTAAAATTGAATATTATTTGTACAATCTAGAAATTAAAATAACAAAATCTTGATGGTGTTCGATTAAGCTTACAAATTCGAGTTTTACTATATAAATAGAATTAAGTTGAATTGAGTTGAGTTTTCAAAGTGACTGTTGAACTTGAGTGGTAGAGAGTTCATATTTTGGTAGCATCTTTTTTTTTTTGGCCAAGCGCCTATTAAAATAGTGTGATGTTTATGCTAGATTATTTCTCTATTTTTGTTTAATTGAGGGTTCATATTGAGCTTGATTCGAGCTATGCGATGAGAGATAATCTATTTGTCATATTATACTTCTTCTCTTCCCTTCCAAGATTCAAACATTGCGCCTAACAAACCCACCAAAACATATTTCTTGTAATTGTATCTTTTGTACGAATTCAAATGCTGACATAGTATTGCCCCACAATAAAATTTAAAAAAAAAAAAAAAAAAAAGTGTATACATAGTGATGCTACATCGCTTTTGTGCAACACGAATCACATGTAAGTTCTTAAGGCGATTGAACATATGAATTGCAACATGCGAGTTACAATAAAGTGAACTTAAATGTCAACATGGATAAGCATGATTAACATGTCGTAAAAATGATATGACACCATTACCTTATCCAAAATTTTCTCAAGAATATCACATTACAAATCTCTTCACTAATGGTTTAAGATTAAAATGACCGTAAACAATTGCTAATTTGTTATTACACTTTTATGTTTTGTTTAAAGAAGTTAAATATAATATTTAAATATAAATATCCAATTGCCACTAGTAAACTACTCCTTCAAATGACATCATTTATCTTGAATTAATAGACTAGTTTCATTATAGAAATAATTTCTATTTTCATTTTCAGTTATCTAAATAACTATAAAAATATCATCCTATTTTTTAATTTTCAAATGATAGACAACCCCTTGCCTCTTCTTCTTTACACATTAATCATTAACTATATATATTACCACCATTAATGTTTCTTTTTGGAAAAGGGTATGATCCCATTAAGGTGGGGGAGGTGAGGTCAATGACTTGGGGCAAGGGTGAAAGGTCCAAATTGGGTCTCCCACCCCTTTAGTGGGCTATTAGGAAATTTGGAGGACAATGGTCCACTTGGCTTATATAGTCTATAAGCTTCTTAGATATTTGTGGGTTGCATTGCAAAATGCAAATGGTCAAACATTGTGGGGTTGGGAATTGAAGATCACACAAATGTCACATGCAATATGACATAATGAGAATAGTGACTTTCCAATCAAGAGGTTGGTGTTCATGTCACCTCACCAAATTAATAAATAATTTTTTGGAGAGAGAGAACAATTCAATGACTTCAAATGATTGGATAAGATTTTGTTTCTATTATGGATATTTTCGTGGACAGCATATTACTAGTCACCAAACAGCCACCCAACACAAGTTGTCCTACCCCTTTTCCCCCTTTTTTTAAAATCTTGAGATGATGTTTTAATTTTTTATTTTTAAAGGTATATACTCTGATTTAAGAGAATAAAATTTGATATGTAAATTAAATTTATCTATCTAACAATTTGTATTATATTTCATTCAAATATAAATATTTTTAAAATCAAATTTAGAAATATTTTTAAAGCTATCATCTCTTTTTTCTTTTTAATTTTTTTAAAAAATGAGAAGGGGTCAAGTCGACTCGGCTAGCCAGATCTGAGTTGACATAATTGACTCAGATGGAGTGGCTTCTCTACGACTAAGAAAGTTGGCAGTAGGACGAAACCTAAAAGAAATTCATCTTTATATATGTTGTTAATTCTCTTGAGACATATTTTATTTATTTTGTTTGAAGGTATGCATGCACTATGCTCCAGGAGAATAAAATCTAATCTGCAAATTAAATTTTATTTGAAAGTTAATGAAAGTTATTGTATTTAATTCAAAAATGAATGTTTTTGTATTGGATTTAGTAACCTTAATAAATTTATAAACCTAAATGATGGGATTGAGCATAATTAGAGCAGTTAATAAATACTTAAAAATGCTAAAACTATCAAGAATTAGGAGATATTTGAAATACTCAATGAGTCTATTTAAGCTATGCATTAGTTTTGTCTAATTAATGAGATAAAATGGCCAAATGACCTAAAAAGTAATTATAAAAATTTTGATATTATAGCATTTATTATTTGCTTTTCATAACTTAATAATTATAATTAGATCAACTAGGGCATGCTCTCTATAAGTAGAATAATTCTTTTAATTTACTTAAGATTATGCAATTTAAAATAATTTTTAACCCAAAAAGCTTTTAAAATAATTTATGGGATTGAACCTTTGACCCTACCTATTTAAGTGAATTTATATTTTTAGAAAAAAAAAATGAATATTAGAAGAATCAAGGAAAGTAAATGATTATAAAATTAATAAAATTACCACTGCGAAAAACGGTCTCTCAAATATCAAAATCAAAACACATGCTTAGATGATATCATTACAAATCTATTTTGCGATAATTAAAAGTTCCACCACTAACTCAACATATTTCACCGAAAGTCATATAATTTGCTAGCATACACCCTATTAGGAAAAAGAAAAAAAAAAGTTAGATAATAAAATATTATAATTTATGAAAAAATATTTCTATAAAACCAAAACAAGTCTTGTCCAGTTAAGTTTTAAGTAAGACTTCGCAAAATCAATCAACCCAGTCAAAACCCAGCTAAACCAAAACACACCAAATTAATTTGACTTATTTTTTTGAATAATTTAATATATTATTTTCATTTAAAATAATCATAAAATATTATACAAATGTTTTAATGTTAAAATAATATACAATATTTGTATTTATTTTTTCAAAAATATGAAAAAATATTTATATATAAAACACAAACCTAACATCACCATTTGTACCAAATTAAATATATCAACTAGTGAATCGATTATCAATTCATTCTTCTTCTCTCTAATTTTAAAAAGTTTAATCCTTTTCAAAATAATAAAAAGTAAAAAAAAACTACCCACAAAAAAAAAGGACTAAATCCATTATTTGACTTCAAAAAAAATATTGAGGGTGAAAATCTAATCCCAAAAGGACAAAAAATAGGTGAGAAAGGGGCAGGATTGCTTCAATCTTATTGGGGAACCGGACGGAACGGTAACCGTACTGGATAGCTGCCCACTTTGAATAATTGAATTGAAGAATTGAACTGCCAAAATACTCCAATTACGACATTACGTTACTCGACATTCGCTGAACCCATTTTCATTTTTCACTCCCCCAAACACGCCACCAAACCAAGAAGAAGAAGAAGAGGAAGAAGAAGCGGAACCAGCAGCAGAAGCAGAAGCCGAAAAAGCACAAGCAGAAAAAGTTGGAAGTAAAGCCACAAGAAAATGGGAACTCCAAAGGTCTGAACTCTGAAGTCTGAACCCCTCTATCTTCCCGCTCCACCACAAAAGCCCTTTTCCCCTTCATCTCCTTCCGTCAGTTTCAAAACCCTAACCCTTACAAGAGAAGACTCAGATGGCCGCCACCGTTGACGGCGAGGACCGCGTCATGGCCACCGCCCAGCAGATCGTCAAGAGCCTCAACACCTCCAAGGACGTCACCGACGATATGATCCTCATCTTCTCCAGCTTTGACAACCGCCTCTCTAATATATCCACTCTCATATCCGGCGACGCCGCCTCCAAGCACGACCTCTTTGTTGCCGCCGAGAAGGTCATTCTCCGTTGGGACGCCGCCCCGGAAGACTCCTCCCGCCACTGGGAGGACTCCCCCGACGACGCCGCCGAGTACCTCTCCGCCGTAGACGACATCCTCCGCCTCACCGAAGACCTTTCGATTAACTCCGACGCCGCCGGCGAGATCGCGGATCGCGCCGAGACGGCGCTCCAGCTCGCGATGTCGCGGCTCGAGGACGAGTTCCGGCTTGTTTTGGTTCGGAACACGGTGCCGCTCGATGCCGACCGACTGTACGGCTCGATCCGGAGGGTTTCGCTGTCGTTCGCAGCGAACGATGGGGAGATCGAGGATTTCGAGAGCTTTGCCGACAATGATCAGGACGTTTGTTATCACGAGAGGGGCGGAAGTTTGGGGGACGATGTGTGTGTCGATTTGGTGCATCCTGACGCTGTGACGGAACTGAGGGAGATAGCCGACAGGATGATTAGGTCTGGATACGAGAAGGAGTGCTGTCAGGTTTACAGCAGCGTTCGTCGCGATGTTTTGGACGAGTGCTTATCGATTCTCGGTGTGGAGAAGCTAAGCATTGAGGAGATTCAGAAGATCGAGTGGAGGACCTTGGATGAGAAGATGAAGAAGTGGATTCAGGCCGTGAAGGTCGCGGTTAGGGTTCTTTTGTCCGGCGAGAAACGGCTTTGTGATCAAGTGTTCAATGGATCGGAACTAATAAAAGAGGTCTGCTTTACTGAGACTTCGAAGGGATGTGTGATGCAGTTGTTGAATTTTGGTGAGGCTGTCGCGATGGGGCGGCGATCATCTGAGAAACTGTTTCGGATACTTGACATGTATGACGCATTGGCGGATGTGTTGCCGGAGCTGCAAGCTTTGTTTATAGATGAGTCTGGGGAAGTGTGTGGGGAGGCACGAGGAGTACTGTCCCGACTAGGGGAGGCAGCCAGAGGCACTTTTGTAGAGTTTGAGAATGCAGTTCGGGGTGAGACATCCCGAAAACCAATTCAAGGTGGTGAGATTCATCCATTGACTCGGTATGTAATGAACTATATTAAATTGCTTGTTGATTATAGTGATACCCTGAACTCGCTTTTAGAAAACAGTGAGGAAGAAGAGGATCATTTGCAGAATGGTGATAATGTGCAATTAGGAAGCATGACACCAATAGGATGTCGCTTGCAGTCGTTAATTTCATGTTTGGAGTCAAACCTTGAGGAAAAATCCAAATTGTATGAGGACATTGCAATGCAATATGTGTTCTTGATGAATAATATACTTTACATAGTACAGAAAGTGAAGGACTCTGAGCTTGGTAAGCTTTTGGGGGATCCTTGGGTTCGTAAGCGTCGTGGCCAGATACGCCAATATGCGACAAGTTATCTCAGGGCTTCTTGGGTCAAGGTCTTGTCCTGTTTGAAGGATGAGGGGATTGGGGGTAGCTCGAGTAACGCATCCAAGGTGGCTCTGAAGGAGAGGTTTAAGAATTTCAATGCAAGTTTTGAAGATATTTATAGGATCCAGACGGGTTGGAAGGTCCCAGATCCTCAGCTTAGGGAAGAGCTCAGAATATCTATTTCAGAAAAAGTGATTCCGGCATACCGTTCGTTTATGGGGAGGTTTGGGAATCAGCTAGAGAGTGGAAGGCATGCTGGGAAATACATAAAGTATTCACCGGAGGATTTGGAGAACTATTTGTTGGATTTATTTGAAGGAACTCCCAATGTTCTGCACCACCTGAGAAGAAGAAGTTCATAGGGCACATGACTTCTGCAACAGGTAAGATCCCTGCTCTCATCAAGGACTACTTCGAAACAGCTTAGCTAAACACCTGCTAAATCAAGCTTGATGATATGCTCTATGAGTCTATGTTTTGTTGGTGTTAATTTTATAATCACAGGAATTTTTTGGGAGAATTTAGTCATACACTCTTCAATGTACTGTAATAATCTTGTACATGTCAAATAGATTCTGTATGTGTGGAACTTTTCATGGTTCATGTACTATGAATCGCAATTTAGAGTTTGTGGCCATGATTTTGTTAAAGTTGCAAAGCTACCTGATGAACCATTCACTGATTTGATTGTTATTACATTTTCCAGCAGCTTTTTTTTTTTAACAAAAAAAGAGAGAAAAAACAAAATTCTCTGCTTTTAAATATTTGCAGAGATGACTAAAGTTTTGCTGGAGGGGGGAAAAGTCTGTTCAACTACCCACCCCACCATCCCCTCCACCCCCCTCCCCTTTCCAAAAAAAAAAAAATACACAAGATTTCAAAGCTCAAACAAATCCTAACCAAAATCCCTGACTCTCTCCCTCTCTCAATTTGGGGAAGAAAAAAAAAAAAGGAACCTGGTTTAGGCTATTAGCGTTGACCTCACTTGTCACTACCCTCCTCCTTTTGGGCTCTTCCTACAATTCAGGTGGTGCTGGGACCCAGCAACCCCATGGGTTTTGTTGGGCATTAGTGCCTTCCGGCTGTCCAATGTAAAAATTTCCCTTTGCCATCCTCCTCTTCCTCTGTTATTATTAAAGTAGTCTTTGGATTGTAGATGAGATTTGGCATATTCTAATTTTAGATCAATATCAAGGATGGAATCAGTACTTAAGTCAGGTATCATCTAAATACAGCAAAGTTTTCTCTTTTTTCCCCTATATTCAGACTCATGCAAATTCAAATTTGAAAATTTGATGAAACTCTCTAGGTAAATGATTTAAATGACCATGATATATTTTACATGGGAGCATCACTTCTTTTGTTTAATTTATTTTATGATCTTATTGAATCTTCAGTCCTATTCATTGGCACCCTCCTATATTGAGTTTTCTTTGTAAGCATTGGATGGTTTGGTTGGAGAAGAACAGTAAATTTTGGCATAGTTTCGTGATGTGGAAAACAACAAAAAATAAATAAATAGATTAGTTCATATTTTATCATCCTGAAAAATAATTTAATTTGTAATGTTTTTTTATTTTACTTCTGAACATAGAGAACCTATTGGAGCAGGAAACAATTTTCAAACATGAAGATTTTTTTATGATGATGTGAATTAGGAAGGTCACAGAAGAGGGTTTTGATGGCTTTGTATGGAGCAAGTCTCATGAATATTAATTGGGGGTATTATGTTTGAAGCAATAGAATTTGATATTTTGGAGGATTTGATACGATTTGAAGGATTGAAAGTGGATTCTTATGTCTCCCTGTTGAAGATGTAGGATATTACAACTAGGGCACATTTTGTTCTGGGTTATTGAAGGATTTTTAATTTGAAGTATTTAGTAGTTTCTGGAGTTCTATTTGGCCTCTCGAAGGCACCAGCTATATGGAAGCTCTGAAGCTCTAATAAACTCTTATCAACTAAACCAGCCAACCTATTAAAACGATAATATTCAACTCTTCTCAACTCAGGCCTCCTTTTTAGACTTTGTTTTAATTCTTTTGAAGCTGGCTACATGAAAACAAAAGTTGATCTGGCCTACCACCCCTATGAAAGAAGATTACTTGCCATCCTTGTTGGAGCATTTAATCTTTGTTGCACATATCGAAACAATGGTTTCCTTCCTTATCTTCAGTAGTTGCTTCTAACCTTTTGTGTATTGATCCTACTCGACATCGTCATTGTCATATTGAACACTCTTCTTTGAATCGTCATTGTCATATTGGACACTCTCCTTTGAACATGGAATTTTGTTTAATTGCTGTCCTTGCTGTCTATATATTATGACAGATCTTACAGTTTTAATGAATTTTCATTTCAAGTTCATAGGTATTTAATAATCACAAAGCTAATTATTCCTTCCAAGAATTTAGAGTGTGAGAAAATTTAATTAGCTAAATGGAGGAAAGGGAGAAATGCAAACATTTGGGATAAAGTAGTGGTGGGTGGTGGTCCCTTGGGAGGGAAAAAAACTGTAAGGAGCATAAAGGAGAGAGTGAGTTGCTTAGCATTGAGTGATGGGTTATAACAAATGTCTGTTGCATGGCTGTCTAGTGTCTGCTATTTCTTGTTCCAAAATTGAAGGAAAATATCCTATTTGAAAGGTGTCCTGATGGAGTTGCTCAACTAAATGCTTTCAGATGAATTTACAGGATAGATTTCAAGTCTTGCTTTCGTATTCAGGTAGATTTGGACCCATTATTGTAGTGCATTATTTTTGTCTGTGTCACTAGGAGGGTGTCTTGTTTAAGTTTGGGTCCATGAGTTGTAATGTGATGCATGGATATGTGCACTCACACAATGTTTGATCTTGAAGTGAACTTCTATTTAAATTTGTAATTGGGTTGAGAGTAGTTGATTAGATGTGGTGGCTACTAAAATTTAAACAGGGCAAATTGCACAATTGGTCTTTGAAGATTTGCTTGATTGCCCGATTCATTCCCTGATATGTTAATTTTGGGATTTCATTTGTTGAACTTGCAACTGTATTGCAGCATGGTCTTTGGCTGTCAAAATTGGCTGACAAATGTTAATTGAGTTGACAATCCCATGACCAGAATCTCATATAGTACTCTTTTTTTGGCCCCTCTTAATTGCATAATGGCTCTGATCTGAATTCAAGTATGAGGCGAAGGACACAAGGCTGTGACAGCAGCAATGAAGTTGCCGCCATAGCTGCAAGAAAAGCTACTAGATGTGGATGTGTTATTACAGCATAGAGGGGTGGAAAAGTAATTTACAATATCCTAGCCATGAGTTTGCCAAGTGAGGTAACATCTGTTAAGCAGTTTTGACAGTTGTGGATGATGTTGGAACTTGATAGGAGGTCCAAGGAATTGAATGCTAAAATTACAATTGTGAATTGAAGTGCAATAGGGCAAAATTTCATTGACTAATTGTTGCAATTATCCATTTAAATATTAGATAGAATACTGATACTACACTGTAGGGTTTTCTCTTGGTTGAATTGTGTTAGGGGATTAGTTTTAGCCATATTTTTGTCATATACAGATTAAGTTGCTGTGTTAGATGTTAGCATATGAACAATCCACTTGGAGCATGCAAGGCATAAAGCACATCCATTTTAAGAAAATTATGCATTTAATGAGAAAATTTTGAGCATTTGCCGAAGTAAGAGCAGGGAAATGGAAGAATTTGAGGAGCCATATTATATCACTATCAGTTCTACCTATGATCTTGGTTTCGCATTTGTTTTACACCCTTAACGTTTGCTGTGTTTGGTAGGATGGAAAGCCAAGGGAAAAGAATAAAAAAAAAAAAAAAGAATGAAGAGACTCCCCCATTGTTTTCCTTGTACAAAACACAGCTGAGTAGATTATACAGCAGTTGGTCCTGGTCCAAGGTATGTAGTAAGATGGAAAAGTGAAGGGAAAGGATTAATGAAAGGAGATATTCCACTTTCCTTTCTACCTCTTTGCTTCTTTCCCCTTCCTAGAAAACACCGAGCATATTATAGCTGTCCGCCCTGTGTGTGATATGGGTTTTGTGTTTGGTAAACACCCTTAACATTAAGATGTGTTTGGTAGGATGGAAACCAAGAGTAAGGAAAAGTGAAAAAGAGAATCTACTGGTTTTTCCTTTCTCCCCTTTTGTTCGTTTCTTCATTCCTTCTCACTAACATATTGGATAGATTGTACGGTAGTTGGCCCAAGGTTGTGTGCGAGGGAAAGGAGAAAAACTGAAATAGACTTCTCGCTCACTTTCCCTCTCTCGATTTGTTTCTTCCCCCTTTCCTTCTTACCAAATAATCTGAGCCAAATTATATTGTAGGCAGTCCTACCTGTCTGCTCTTATTTCCTCCCTCTCCCATTGTTTCCTCATTCCTTGCTACTAACAGAGTGAGTAGATTGTATGGCAGTTGGTCCAAGGTTGTTTTTGGTAGGACACTAAAGTGAGGGAAAGGGGGAAACAGAAATAGGCTTCCCACTCGCTTTCCCTTTCTCCCTATTTGTTTCTCTCCCCCTTTCCTTCTTACCAAACTGGGCAGATTATATGGCAGACAGTCCTATTAGGTGTCTACTCCTTTTTCCTTTCTCCCCCATTGTTTGTTTCCTCGCTCCTCCTTCCACAGCGAGTAGATTGTACGGCAGTTGGTCCAAGGTGTGTTTGCTAGGATGGTAAGCGAGGGAAATGAAAACGGAAAGAGACGTTTTTCACTCACTTCCCATTTTCCCCTATTTGTTCTTCCCCTTTTTCCCTTCTCACCAAACAGAATGAACAGTTTACATGCTGGCAGTCTCAAGGGGTGTTAATGGATTTTGCATTGTTAGCTCCCTTCATTTAGGATGCCTCTACTACTGCGGAATGGAAATAATTTTTCGTTTTCCTGCTTCCTTTTTTTTTTCTTTTCTCTTTCTTTCCTTTTCGGAATAGAAATAGCGTTAGGTTTAGGTTAACACCTTTCCTTTAGGATCCAATCTAACATTTTTTTTTTTTTTATTTAAAAAAAGTTGTCAAAAAGTCAAAATCAAAAGTGTTGATTTTTTGGCTGCTAAAATTCAGCATTGCAAATCTATGGTTCTTAATCTCTCCATTTAGGTTTCTATCATTTTTAATCAATAAACAAAAATGCATTCTTAAATTCTCTCTGTTGTGTTTGGAAGCATGTCTTTCGAGCTTTGAATTTGAATTTATATGGATTTGGAGAAAATTTAATACAATTTCATATTATATTTTGTTCAAATTTATATAAGTGCAAATTCAAAACTCGAAAATTTATATTTACAAAAGCAGAGTCAAATATCTTTACCATATGTGGTTCTAAATCTTCAAGATTGGAACATATGAAAAATATGTTGTTTAGGGTTTTATGGTGAGAAGAATGACTAGCTTGATGTTATTTATTTCCCATTTTATTCTCTTTTTTTCCTCTCAATCTTTAACCTCTCCGAATATGGATGTCGATGATGATTCTTAATATTTAAATACATATATACCAATACTTCTAAGGCTGAGAACTATTTTATAAAAATTAAATTAACCAATGGAACTAATTGAATTCGGGTTGGTTAATGTTTTCAATACATGGTCTCAATGAGGACAATGAGTAGTTTGTTTTGTGTGTGTGTAAATATATTCTAATTTCGAACGTTTATGTTCCATTTGGAACTTGAAAAATATTAGCAAAAGAAAAGTAAATTTTGAAAGAATCAATTTTCTATGTTTGATTATCATGGAAAAAGAGAGAAATACAATAAAATATATAATAAATTATTTAATAAAAATTTAATTTTACACATCATTAGTATTTGACTTTTTTTAATATTTAATCTTGACAGAATAAAACTTTATGTTTAATAATATTTATTATTGAAACAAAATATGATATAAAAAAATGTATTTTTTTCTCATTTTCATTTTCTTTCCTTTCTTCTGGCGAAAGTCTTGACCCAAAATAGAATTTTAATGGTTTAATTATAATTTTACCCTCTTATAAATAATTGTTAACTTTGGTGCAATCCCAAGGGTGAATTGGAGATTTAAAAATTTTTCTTAGGTTCAACTAATACAACAACAGTATTACATAATCTAGGGGCAGTCTAAATATGTATGAAATTACAGAGATGATATACTTATTAATTTTCAGCACATGCAAGGCAATTCTAGTATCTCTCGATCAAAAACAATAGCTTGTCAATTTGATATGTAATATATTCAGTAAGGAAATTAAACCAAGCACAAAGTAGAATACATCAGGTCAAATTACTAAGGTTGACATCAACTTTTACACACTCTCCTTACGGGACGGAGAAGACCTTATCGATCCTTACGAGTTAGATCAACACCCCTCAGGCTATGCTTAAAATACAACAGATGATAACAATTTTTGCATACAATTCAAATGCTTCTACACAAGCAGATATGTATCACTATGCACAATACTGCTAATGCACTCATAGATGATAAGGAATTAATGCTCAAGTAAGTATATCAAGTATATCTCTCAATCAAATAAATTATATGATAATGTGAGAGATGTTAATGTGAAGTTATATGACAACTCTCAAGAATGTGTGTGTGTGTGTATATAATCAAAGGTGCTTTATAAAACCCTAAACAAATGTTTCAAAATATTTTATCAAATATCCAAAAAACAATAGATATTAGGGTTTAAACTTGCAAAAATATTTTTATCAAAAACACAAAACAAGCTTTTGAACCTTATAATAAGGATGCCAAGATTTACAAGCAAAGAGAAGTTCTTCCCGAATAATATTTATCAATATAATATAATGGGAAAAACTTTAGTTTACTATCAAAAATCAAGATCAAACAATACAAGTATGTGAGAGTAGTTAGCTTAATCATAATGTATAAATGCCCACAAGATATGAGTGTTCACTCAATCCTCAAGTTGCAATAACTTTGCAAATGAAATGAAGAACACAATACACTCTTTCTAAAATATGTAATCAATAAAGTATGAGAGAGAGTTTTAACAATGAGCTTATGAAAATGTGGGAGTAAAAAAGATTTTAGCACAATAAAATTTTCAAGGATTTTTGGCTAATCACTTGCTAATTATAACAAATGAAGGGGTATATATAGAGTTGGACGAAAATATAACCGTTGGGGACATCAAGGGTATTTTGAAAATTGTTTAATTGAGTTTAATGAAAATTAACCCTGATTTACTGCGATAAAAATTTGTCAACCCAAGAGGTTTTGGTCGACCATTTTATTGAGTTCAATCGACCATGACCATTTTGAATTGGAGATTTGGTCGATCGTATCAAGGCGATTTCGAACCCTTCGAAGTTCGATCGACCAAAGCAGGTTCGGTTGACCAAATTCTGAGGTTCGATCGACCAGGTCAAATTTGAATTAAGATTTCAGTTGACCAGGGCGTTGGGAATTCCCCACGTGTCAATTCGGTCGACTATATGTGCCCAGTTCATTTGAAAATAGTCGACCAACCAAAGTCAAAATGTTGACTTCAGGTCGATCGATCGAAGCTTCTGTATTGCTTTAGGTTCGGTCGACTGAGACCACTTAAGATGTGAATTTAAGCCCTGTTTTGGTCTCAATGATTCATCAACTCAAAGTACTTATGCATAAGGCATTTCAAGCTATATGGGTGATGATTCCTATGGTTATTCTAAGGCCTTTTGAGAGTTAACCCCAAAAATCCAACGTCGGTCGACCGGTGATCCCTAAGGTCAAACTATGGTCTTAAGCATTTAATTCTTATCATGCATGATATGCAAATAGTACAGACCCAAAATATAAAACAAAATGCATTTTACAATAAGAACAAATATCTTAAATCTTCTTACTTGTGTGTCTTCATGGAATGCGCCAAATACATATGATCTTAGAGTTTCTTCTGACTTCCAAGCCCCTTGATCTTATGTGTGCTGAAATTTAGACATGTTCACATACTTAAACACACATAAGATACTGGTACTTTATCAGCATCAAAACAGATATCAGACTTAAAAAGTCAACAATAATCATGTAATTAAATTATTATTTTTGCTAAAGAAAATTATTTTGTGTCAAAAAGTTGTTAGAATTGAATTGGTTGTAATCGTCAATTGGTTATTTTGTCTATATTATTGTATGAGATTATTTACTAAAACAGTGATTTCATTATTATCTACTATAGCAAAACTATCCATTAGAGTTATCGTTGGTAGAAAGTAAATTAACAATTTCATAACACTATATTTTTATGAGTATAAAATAAATAATTTAGAAAACGACACTTTGTACATATGTGAAAAGTAATAGAGTATTGTCTCCTTACACAATTGCATATGTTCTTTTTAAGAAAGGAACGCCTAAATATATTAATTTATTTATTCTTTTGCATACAAAATAATAGTAATTTTAATTTATACTTTTTGTGTGAATTTCAATTTTCAAAAAAGAAGAATAATAAATTAGGCATAAGAAAGAAATAAGTAGTTGTTGGATTGCTCTGATTTGTTTACAAAGGTTATGTTAATTGACAGAATATTTATTTTTTAGAATAAGATGGAATATAACAATAACTTTAGAAATAAAAATAATAAATATTCCTTTTATATTCTTTATATTGACTCATCTTCTTAAAAACTTCAAACCTTATCTGATGTTTGGATAGTCTTTGAATTTATAGTTATATTAAACTTAGATAAGATATAATATAAAATTATATTAAATTATTTTCAAATCTACCTAAATACAAATTTAAGATCCGAATTTCTTACTTGCAAGTTTAACATTATGATCTTATCTTACAAAGAACCCAATTATAGTTGTAGCACAAGAAATAATTTGTGTACATACAAACACATGTATATAATTTTAAATTGAATAAAATTTATTATTATTATTATTATTATTATTATTACCACCAAATACAATTATTATTTTGATAATAAATTTCACAAATATTTTAATAATAGAAATTGTAAATTATTATTATTATTATTATTATTATCACCAACTAATAGAAAAAAAACAGTACAAGTTTTTTTGTGCTGATAATTATTTTTTTATTTTGACAATTATAATTTATAAAAAATATTTTTATAACTTGCACACACACACACACACTTGATATAAAGTTGACTCACTGATTTGACCAACTTCGGCGACTTTGTTGGATTGATATTTGATTTTTAGATCAATGAATAAAAAATTTTAAAAAAAAAATTGTTACAAAATGTCAAAGAAACACTAATTAAAATTCCTATTTTAAAAAAAATCTCTATCCAAATAAACACCTAGTGTTTAAATCTTAAGAGTTACGACTTCCCATTTGAGATAATACTTTGATATTTAAGTAAAAAAAAAAAAAGTAGACTAATGATCCCATTATTTGAATAGATTAGTTGAGTATCAAAAGAATCTCGAAAGCCATTATTTTGAAGAAAAAAAAATTCCTAGCACACCAAGCATTACTATTGTTGTTGCTGTTGAGACGCTCATTTATAAAACCCCAAACAAAAAGAACTCAAAAAAACATAGTAGAAATAGGAAGTGCAACTTCAAATGTAGACATCCACCTTTCTTACAGCAAACTCACATTCATGTTAAGGACGAGGAATTGATCCCAACTGTTAGTTCCAAAGCACAAGCTTTGGGGCAAAAAATAGAAAAACTCAGTTCAGGGGTAAGAACCAAATATACAGATTATTAAACCTCGTCAAACTCAAACTACTTACAAGAAACTTGCCCATGTTACAATCACCCTATCCAACCAGAGCAGACAAGACTTCTTTTCCTCTTACACCCTGCTGTTCTGAGGCAGAGGCAAAACACCATCGAAGAAGTCCCCAAAGTAGCCTGGGGGCTCATGAACTAGCTTCGAAATTATGTCTCTAAGCGTGATCACCCCTTCCAGATTCCCGTCACCATCCACGACATATACTCTATGGATCTTCACCGAGTCAAGCTTTAAAATCAGTTCTTTCATTGTGTGATCTCGGGTGCATGTGATCATGCCACTCAACATCGGAGATGCCTCTTGGTGCTGCTCCAAGTAGCTTCTAACTGCTGTCAGGAAGTTTTTTGCCGTGATGGATCTGTAAATAATATGCCAAATGAGTGCCCCTGGATGAAATTTTTAACTGTATAATAATGTCTATGCATTCATTTTATGCAGTTGAATGGCAACCTAGAAAAATTCAGTCTTGATGCGAAACTAAGATCCTATAATCTGGAAAATAGCATAGCCACACACCTAAAATCTTTGTATATCTCTGGCGCAGTCAGGAGGAAATGAACGTCTCTGATGCTAATATTACCCACTGCCTTTCTCCCACCACTTTGAATCACAGGAATCCCTCCAACCCTCTTTTTCCTCATCAGTTTAAATGCCTGCAGGACAGGTTCATCCTCATACACCTGCAACAGAAGGCATTTAGGACAAACTGCCAAAATTACAAGCAAAGCTGTTCATTTTAAAGTCATTATTGAAACAGGACATTTTTACAAATATTGTGGCAAGAGGAAGGAAAAGGCTAAGAAGCACCATATGCATTAATAGTGGCAACCACCGGAGTAATTGTGTGGAAAATTTGAGTAACCAAAGCACAACATCAGGCTACATAATTAAAGAACGTGGAGGAAAACGCTTATCGAATGCTACATGCTAGATGGGCAGTTCCCAATGATGGTCGGCTAATGCAACAAGGTTGGCAAGCAGGAAGAACTGACAGTTGCTCTACAAAACTAAGAAAAATCAAATCTAGAAAAGATTGTTAGAAGAAGATAAGAGCACTCCTGCAAGGAATAAGAGTGCTTAACAAACAACAACAAAGACATCCCTTAGGATGTTACATTAAATGAATACAATATGGGTCAGACATGAATCCTCTAAAATCCCCAAACCATTCCCCGCAACACCCCCCCCTCCCCCCAAAAAAATGCCCTATCTGCCAGAGGAGGAAAATCAAGAAGAACCAAAAACTAATCATAAAACTATAAAACACATTACAGAAACATGAAGGAAGTATTCTATTTCTGTTTTTTTCAGTATCCAACCATACACTAACACACTTACTACTTCACTTTGATTTCTTTTTGCACAATCACCACATTGAATGAAGCACCATAGATGACTAAGAGTTCAAAATCTTGCATTCGCATAAAGGAAATTTCCATCAGAAGGACTCACATAGCCGCACCTGTATCATTTGACTACTCTTCATTGAAGGAAGACGGAGTTCAGAGAGCTTCTTGGTGCCCCAGCTTTCAAACCAGTGAAGCCCAGCGCATTCTGCTAGCATGTGTATAACAGCAGCCTGTGTGATGATGTTATCAATCTTCCCTTCACCAAGATCAACCACAGGAACACTCTTCATTTTGTACTTTGAAAGCAGCAAGAGCATTGTCAGAAAGGAGTTGGATGTCTGTAAAGCCAGAAACGGAGCCCAGCGAAATGACCCTGATATATCTCGAACCTGTATTCTCAGAAGCCAAATTGTGGAAAAAGAATTATTCCACACAAGAAAAACTGGGATAGTTCGGATGGAATGTGAACAGTCACTTTTTTCTAAATTGAAAGCTTCAAGTCAAATGTACAACCTTAGTACTCTTGTAAAATTCAGAAGTTGTCAGAGCCTCAAAAAAGTTTCCAGAAGTTGTTGCAGCAGACTCGGGGCCTAAATTCCCAAGTCCATTCGCAGAAGTCACACCGTTAGCTGCTGCAGCAACAGCAGTTCCAGCAATTGTCGTTGATCCACCTGTAAACAATTCTCGGCCAGTTGATTCACCATTCTTCCTGGGTGATGCACCTTCAGACTGCACAGAACATGAATATATATTGTTTTCAATTTCTCCATTGGGATTTTGGGAGTAAAGCAAACTCAAAAGACTTGGCCGAAGAATTTCCCCGGTTTAAAATTATAATATGTGCATGCATTCATCTAGCTTTGTGTTCATAACAGCACAAAGGATTCACCATGGTGAATTCCAAACCAATATTCTCGCTTCAGGCAACCAATCACATTCCTACATCAAACAACACTCGTATGTTTAAAATAGCAGAGTTTTGCCATACATTTTGTTCTACAATATTGAATAATTAATTCTGCAGAAGATTCAACATTCTGATGTTCTGGAACTCTTATGTCCAAAACTACTGAAAAATGGTCCCATAAGACCCAACCAGAGATAAAAAACTTCTCTCCACCCTTGAACCCACTAACACTGGATGTAAGGAGAAAAATAAACTTTCCGCCCCAAAAAACCCAGCTGAATTATTTCACAAGTCTTCCCTAACCTTGGCCACTCATTAAGGAATGGAATCCCACTAAAAAAATATTTTAACCTATGCAAAAAACAAGCCCAAAAACTAGTAAAAGCATGCCTTGATTCATCCTTTTGTAGTGGCAACCTGAAAGGTATATATTTTGTTTATTTAAAAGGATGGCACACTAACCTGATGCAGAATCCATACGACAATGCCTGCGAACTCCACAATGCCAAGGTATCTGTCCATCCAAGTGGCATCAGCAGGTGCAGAAACATCCACAACAGGTGCACTAAGAATTTTGTGTTGGGACAATATCTGAACAGCTTCTGCCAGACTGGCATCCGAGCTTATCTCGATTACTGGATATAAGATTTGCAAAACCACACAACAAATATTTGAAACATGGACAATAGAATATTTTAAATCACCAGTATCGCGTGGCAAAACTAGTAAATCTAAATGATCACATGACAAATAAGGAAAAAAGCATGCATTGATGGATATAAATATGCCTAAGAAAGATTCCTGGGGATAGCATACAATAGCTGGGAAAAAATCATCTCTCCTGCTCCCATATGAATGAAATATATCCCCTATTTATAATAGAGCAACAGTACGCAAGCCAAAAACAATAAAAAAGAAAATACAAGAACCTAGAAATATACATGCCATCAACTTATCTGTCCTTTTCAAGACCAAAGAGATCCCATTATATACTACTTTCAAAGGCAGGTATGCCTCATTCCCTTTTAAGATACACTTCATAGATTCAAGAAACTCTTAATTTTTAAAAAACAAAAATGTTGAGAAGGGCCTTTTCAAAAAAAATGTCAAGCCTTTTATGCCTTTAAAAAAATGCAACCCTTTATCGGCTAAAAATAGTCCAATACAACATTAGTGTTTTACGTTTTTTTTTTTTTTTTTTTTTGAAATAAAACGATCCTAAAAAAAAAAAAAACCATTTTAGGACCTAAAAAGAGTAGTAGCAAGTATTTTCAATTTACAGATTCAATATTTGCCAATTTGGGAGCTGAGAATGCAATACTTATCATTTGACTGAGCCAAATAGGACCATTTGGCTTCACTTTTCTTTTCTTGGAAACCAAACACCATTGATTCTACAAATTTACAGTTATGGGTGGATGACTTCATCACTCCGCATACACCACTTTCAAAGGCAGGTATTCCTCTTCCTTTTTAAGATACACTTAACAAAAATCTTTCAAGAAACTCTTAATCTTTAAGAAAACAAAAAACTTAAGAAAGGCCTTCTCCAAAAATAAAAAAGTCAAGCCTTTAGGTTTTTTTTTTTTTGTTTTGAAATGATGGTGTCGGAGGCCCTTTGGATACTCAACTAATCCACCTGGATAATGGATCCATCCCTCTACCCTTCTCCACTTAAATACCAAATTATCATCTCAAATGGAAAACCATAACCCCCAAGACTCGAACCTTAGTCATTTAACAAGGAAAGCCTTGAGTTTACCACTTGATTGGACAAAAATAGCCTAACACAATGGAAGTGTTTCAGGTGTTCTTTTTTTTTTTTTTTTTGAAAATGAAAATAGTCCTAAAAAATACCCTTTTGGGACCTGAACAGAGGAGTAATAAGTACTTCCAATATACGGATTCAACATTTTCTGTGCCAAACTTTTCGTTTAGCTGAGCCAAATAAGACCATTTGGCTTCATTTTTCTTTTCTCGGGAGCCAAACTATGCTGATCATGCCAATATACAGTAACTGGTGGATAACTCCATCACTCCATATCGAAAAAAATGAACACCTCCAATTATAGAAAAATCACTTGACCTGAGGGTGATACCCAAATTTCATGATCATAAGCTTTAACAGTGAAAACTTGTTGATCAGCCAAAAAGATAATATCAATGATTCCTAAAGTTCATTCCAAACAGAATAAATTATTCAAACAGAGACAGCAAATCTTACAGCGTAGAATAAATATATAAGAACAAAACAGAAATAAGACTCTCATTGCCCAATAAATATTGATCAATTCCAAGATATAAGTAATAGATAAAAAGACACTTGACAAGTGGCTTCAAGAGATTGACTACTTTCCCTTTCTGCCATCTATATTTTAATATTTATGAAATAGCATATCAATGACACTAAAAAAGAGATCGACTACTTTCCCTTTTTTACCGTCCATATTTATGAAATAGCATATCAATGACACTAAAAAAAAGTCTGAACCTTTTTTTGAACAATATTTATTTTAATTAATTAATTCATGCATGCCAAAAAAAGGAATAATAATAATAATAATAATCAATTTTTTAAAGCTACTTGATGGCAAATTGACAAAAGAGGCATAAAGTGTTTTAGAAATCAAATATAAAGGAGGTTCGTGTGTATTTGCCAAACTCAAAACGGGGTCAGTGTTTTTCGCTTAAGTACTAAATAGTTAAAATATTAGAAACAACTACATTTACTACAAGCAAGTATGGCAATGAAATTTTAATTTGACAGCAGGAAGAACTGCACGGTGGGTACAGAGATATGCCCTGAAAGATTTACCGATTGAAATTGAGCTTTCAACCATTCCTAAAATTCATTCCAAACACAAGACACGATTCAGATGTACAAATTAAAAAAATCAGCCTTGCCCTACAGCATAAAAAATAAAAGAACGAAAACAGAAATAGAGACTCAAGAATACACATAACACGATTCATTGAACCAAAAAAACACACAAAAAGATCCACAGAAAGAGAGAGATTGATTAGAAATTGAGAGGAAATGAAAATTAAACCTTGGGAAGAAGGAGCAAGGGGGAAGGAAGAGACGGGGATGCTCTCGAAGCAGGCGTTGAGCTTCTCGGTGGGAGTGAGCTGAGGTTCCTGCACGTCCCACAGATCCTCCACCTTCATCCCCAATTTCGCCTCCGGACTCCTCGGACTCTCCGTCGTCGACTGTCCCTCCACCACCGCCCGCCCCACCACCTCCACCATCCCCATCTCCCTCTCTCTCCTCCCCCCCGCCTCCACCCTCTCACTCTCTCTCGCCACCTGCGCCATCTCTCTCTCTCTCTCTCTCTCTCTCTGTCCCTCTCTCTCTCTCAGCTGACGAAGAAGAAAGGTCTGTTGATTCGAGCAACAGTGACATAAATAATGCAATGGCAGGAGAGTTATCCGGTGCAACCTGCCTTCGAACTTTGTCTTACATTCGCCCGTTCATATTTAAATTATTGGCGTCTTGTTTGGTACCGGTTTGTGCTCCTCCGTTGATCGGTTCCATTTCGACACGTGGACGGCGAGAGTTGGGGAGGTGCATCAGCGGTGATGTGCGCGTGCGGTCAAAGTAGGGAAGTCTCTAAGTAGTACTCGCGCGGTTCTTATCCTTTTTGTTTTTTTCTTTTGCAGGAGAGAGAGAGAGAGACGATGAGAGAGACAACAGTAATCCGATTTTTAATGAAAGCCACCAGGGTGGAAGTCTACTGTGCGCCGTGGCGTCTTTTGCGTACCCTTCGCTTGACGCCTGTAGGCTAGGCTGATGGGGTCAAGAGGGACACGTGGCAAATTGTAACGAAATTGTTTAACATTTTGCGGGTGGATACGTGTCAATATTTTAGAGAAATTTATTTTAAAATAAAACATATTAATAAATTAAAAATGCCCATGCTCTCTCTCTTTCTATTTTTAAAAACTTTTAAAAATTATTAAAAAATAATTAATAAAGGTATTTTGAGATAATTATAGATAGTTATAAGAATTTATTTGAAATAATTATAAGTAATTATAAAGATAAATTTGATATAATTATAAGAGTATTTTATAAATAGTTATAAGGATAAATTTAACATAATTATAAGAATACTTTGAATTTGTTGGGACAGTTAAAAAAGTATTTTGAAATAATTATTGGTAATTAAATTATGAAGATAAATTTGACATTTTTAAAAATAACACCAAATAGAAGAGTCGTCTTTATAATAATATAGAAACAACTAATAATTTTTTTATAAATGCATCTTAATGAAGCGTTTCGTAGTCATTAAATCTTTTTTACCAAATCTCTTTTGTTTAGAAAAATCTCCTCACTCATGTGCAAATTTTGAAAAGTGGGGAGAAAGAGGACTTAGTCATTAATATTTGTTATTAATAAATAATGCACAAAAAGTTAAAGCTAAGATTGATCAATGATTATGAAAAATAAAAAATGAATTCTCCTAAAATTATGCACATATCAGTGTCTTACACAATTAAAAAAGGAAGGAGGGGTAGTAAGAGGTTGTCATAGTTTAGATAATTATACTCTTAACACCTTTGTTTTGCTCTATTCATTGTGATATGCTTGTTTTGGAAAATATTTTATTGCTTAGGTGTTGTAAAGAATTGAGAATTTTAATTTATATTCATTAAAGGATATGTATTTATAATCTTTCTTTCTTTTAAATACTTATACTAATTTTATGTTTGGAAAGACCTTAAACTTGAATTTGTATTGATTTTTTTTTGCATAAGGCGTAATTTGAAAATTATATTGAAATTTATTCAAATTCAAAGTTTGAAATTCATGTTCTCAAACGCAATGTGTATTTGGGAAGATCTTGAATATGGATTTATTTTGGATTTAAATAAAATATAATATAAAATTATATTGAACAATGTTCAAAACCACAAAAATCCAAATCTAAGATTTACAATTCATGCTCCTAAGTTTAAAGTTAGTATATCTAATTTTAGGACAAAATACGTTAATTTTCTATAAAATTTGATAGAAATATGTGAACATCTCATAACTTTCCCTACAACGTCAATTCAAAACTTTCATTGATATTTGATTTTTGATATACTTCTGCTCCCTTAGCAACTTGTCACATTTGCCTAAGTATTAAAGGAAGGTTTGTATTTTGTTTCTTGGCAAAATCTCATTAGAGTTTTTTTTTTTGGGGGGGGGGGGGGATATTGTTTGTGCAATTTTTGTGCATCCTCTCTAAATGTAGTAATAGTCGTCTGATCGAGAAAGTTGTCTAGGTACAAGGTAGCCACCTAGGCAGAGCAAACTACTCATCAACAAACTATTCAAAAAATCACAATATTGTGAATTATGTCTCACATACTAAGGGAAAACATGAAAGAAATCAAGGTGCAGCGGAGCAAATGGAAACTATCGACGGTTTCCAAAAATTCTTTGACGACTTGGCTGAATTTCAGAGAGTTTGGCTCGGTACAGACTGCGCAGATTTTTGAATTTTGAATATTTGGACGTTATTTTGGTTGGGTTTCAGGGGGAAACCTCTAAAGAGGCTTATATATACATAGACTACGTTGTATATTATATGCCAAGAAAGTCAAGTGTGGTTGAAAAGAGAATTGAGAGAATTCATGTATTGTTCATGTAATTTGAACAAGGAGATAGTGAATTCTTGTCATTTGCTCCTGTGAATGTAGGCTTTGTCGAATCATGTAATCTCTAGTATCATTATTCTTGTTATTGCTTTCTTTACTTGTTGTGGTTGTGGAATTATTCTGTATATTCATCATTTAGATTGTTGCATTGTTTATGTTTGATCTTTCACACAAATTGTTATTCCGTTGTGCATTGTTTGAAGGCTTTTACACAACAATTGGTATCAGAACATTGTTGTAATGGCCTCTGCATCTTCATCTGCGAAATTTGACGTTGTCAAGTTTGTTGGAACCGAGAATTTCGATTTGTAGCAGAGACTGGTGAAGGATCTTTTGGTGCAGCAACACATGATGAAGGTTTTATACAGAATTCAATCGGATAGCATGGATGCAGCAACTTGGAATGAATTGGGGTAATGGAAGTATCAACCATCTGACTTTGTTTGACTAATGATGTGTTGTATCACGTCATGGATGAGGATTCTCTAGCATTAGTTTGGAAAAAACTGGAATGCCAATATATGTCTAAGGGTTCGTCAAAATCTGCAAGTGTAGTGGAGGAAGATTGAGAATGTAGTGATAAAGATATGTTATGTGTTTCATCGGGTTCGGAATGTCTCATGGGTGATTCTTGGATCTTAGCTACTGGATGTTCTTATCCTAGAAAATGGTTTGACACCTACAGGTTAAATTATGCTAGTTGTATTTTGATAGAAAATGATATTTCATGCAAAATATTTGTTATTGGAAATGTCAAAATCAAAATGTATGATGGTGTTATAAGAATCATATGTGACGTAAGGCATGTACCGGGTCTAAGGAAGAATGTTATTACATTGGGTACTTACAAGTCTGAAAGTGAATAAATGAAAGTGTGTGAAGGTGACTCGATAGTGATGAAAGGAGAAAATGTAACAGGACATATCTATGCACTGCAGGGTGTTACGGTTGTAGGTGGAGCTGCAGTTGTAGAATTTGAGTTAGATATTTCGTGGCATATGTGGTTAAGGCATATGGGTGACTACATGTATTCAGATGTTTGGGGACTGGCGATGATAGCATTAGGGAATAGACATATGTATTTCGTGGGTTTATCACGAAGGGTCTTGGTGTGCTTCATGTAGTGACTGAGGTAGAGAACCAAACTGGGAGAGAAATCCTCAAGTCAGACATTGGGACTGAGTACACTGGTTTCATTCATGAAGTTTTGTGAGTAGAGCAGGTTACATGCAGGGCTTGCAGGGTACTTCTTAGTGAAGTAAGTGAGTATGGAGCGTATCTCATGTAACCAATCACCAAAGGTATCGCTAGATGGGAGAGTTGCAAGTGAATTGTGGGCAGATTTTGTGGTAGACTACTCAGTTGTAAGTGGATGTCCACTGGTGCACTATTCTAGTGATGGAAGATCTAGACTTGGTGTTATTTTTAGATAGTACATCTTTTTAGGGTATAAGAAATGTGGGTGCAAGCTGGGTGATCCTATGGCAAACAAAGGGGTGATCGAGGAGATGAATTTTGGTGAGAAACTCATGGGGCAGCGTACTCATGTAAAAGTAGAGAAACAAGTGTCAGAAAAATGCAGTAGCAGCAATTATGTAATTCAAGTGGAGTTAGATACTCAAGGCAGAAATGCAGGGAGTTCTATCTCGAGTCAACAAAATCACAATATGAATGGGCATGTGAAGCAGGTGGAGGAACAGACTTAGGGCATCATATTGCGGGAAGTTTAAGCTCAGAAGACCATCAAAGTCACAATGGGCCCATGTGCACTATCAGACCACCACTCAAGTATAAATTTGGCATTCTGAATTTTATGCATTCATTACTACTAGCAGTAAGGTTTCTACTATTTTTCAAATTGCAATGCACGGCAAAGGGAAAAATAGGTGGATGAGTGTTATGGTGGAGGAAATAGAGGTATTACATATGTACCAAGTGTGTGAGTTAGTGAGGTTTCCAGTGTGGAAGAGGGTGATAGGATGTAGTGGAGTGATGTTTCTGTTGTGCGTGGATGACATATTATTGGCTGGGATGGCTTTGATTGAGACTGATAAGTTGAGAACTCTATTGAAAGGTTTTGACATTAATATATTGGGTACAACCAATAAGAGTCTTAGTTTGCTGATTCACATGGATAGGGCTATAAGGAGATTGGTGTTATCTCATGATGGCTTCATGGACGGAACTGCAGAGAGACTTTATTTGCCATCTCAAGGGGGTTATGTGGAGAATTAATATGAAATGTCTACCACTCGGTACCCAATGACGGGTTGTGATGTCCAGGATATGTCAAAGGTCCCTTATGATAATGTAATGGAGTGTTTCGGTAGGCAATAGAGTAAACCGTCAGTTGTTAGTTTTGTTGAAGACTATGCAAGGGACTTTGGTGATATAAGGCTTGCAGCAGCTTTGTGGGAAGGTCTTGTTGGAAGCTTATGGTGAAGTCTTTGGGTGTTGCATCTACAACTGTATCGAAGTTGATGGTAGAAGATGAAGCTACCATGGACAAGTTCAAGCGGTGTTTCTTGAATTTGGTGTTTGTCTCCAATTGCTAGATGGGAGACGGTCCCAACCTAATGTTCCAAAGTTCAAGGTGGAGCAACGTGTTCATGTTTTTGTAGTGATTTCAATAATAATAATAATAATAATAATAATAATAAATTAATTATTAATTATTAATTAAATAATATAATTATATTATATATTATATATTATAATAATATAGTTAAGGCATAATAATAATAATATATATTATAACATAACCTTTCCTGAAGAATCAGGAAAGGTTAAGAAGGTTTAGAAGCCCCCCCTTCTCTCACTGTCCAAACTCTCTCTCTCACTCTCTCTCCCCAACTCACTTCCTCTCTTCTCAATTTCTTCGAAGAATCGTGCACCGATTGAAGACCGAAAAGTATCCCTAGGTTCCAAATTCGACCATCAATATTTTAACCGGAGTGGATTCGTGGTTTGGGCATCGTAGGCACCACTCCTGTGATAAGGTAAAAAGAATAAATTATGTTAGTTATTTTAGATATTCACCCGTTTAAATCATGGTATATAATTACTGGAATATTGTATATGGATTTTAGAGTAATTTTATGGGTATGAAAATTATGGTTTATTTATTAAATTATAGTGTTTGATTAAATTAAATTTCTAGGAATATTTTGGAATTAAATTAAACTGCGAGGATTTGATCCTATTGGTGTTTTTAAATGTGTTAGAAATTAAATTTAAATATAGGAAGTGGATCATACTTGTGTTTTTTTAGAATTTAACTGGTTAACGAGAGCGCGTGAGCTTAGGAATATTAAGATAATTGTAATTCTGGGATTGGGCTGATTAAATTGAGAAAATATGATTTCAAGGTTTTGAGCACCAAACGCCGTGAGCGTTGGTTTAGAGATCCTAGTAGGCACCCTCTTAGTAAGCAAGTAAGGGGAACAAATTATAACAGATATTTTTGGAAAATTAATTGGTTGACTTAAAGTATGTGAAATTGAGAATACTGTATATGGTATTGGAAAACTATGAAATGGATATTTTTCCTGTGATTATTATATTATGATTATCAGTCTAAAATTGTATGGCATGAGGAAAATGAAATAACAGTTTTATATTGGGAATGTGATTGATCCTGAAATATGTGATTTGCACTGAGAAATGATGTTATGAGAAACACAGATATGATTTTATACAGTAATGAAGTTATGAGATATACATATATGTTTTTATACAGATATAATAATATGAGATATACTGATATGTTTTATACATATATGAAGATATGAGAAATACAAATATGTTTTACATAGAAATGACGATATGTGATATACACAAACATGTTTGATATAGATATGATGATATGAAATATACACAAATAAGTGTTATACAGATGTGATGAAATGAAATGTATACCGATATGATGACAATTATACAGAAATGATGAAATATGAACACAGATATGTGGAAATGAGAACCCTGATAGACTAGAGATATACAGAGAGCACGATACCATTAATAGCATATGTGTTAATGCAACTGCATGTCTTAGATGGAGTGTGGCAGTGATGGTTGATTGGGCCTGTGAAGAGTAGAGTTAACCCCTGGGGTCCAGACCAGGATCGGGTAGGTCAATCGTACTACAGACGTGTAACAACCGAATTTAGAATGGTATTTAAATAATAAAGAGAGGGAAATGGAGACCGAAAATAGAAGGAAGCAGTCGACTTCGTCGACGAAGGCTTAAGAGAATTCGTCAATGAACACAGGGGCTCGTCGATGAGAAAATACTGAGAGGGGTTCTGAGGCAGCCTGAATTTCGTCGACGAATACAGGGTCTCTTCGATGAAATTTGTGAAGGACTCGTCAACGAAGGACGGGCTCATCGACGAAATCCCCTGTTTAATAAGTATGAAAAATTCGGGAAATATCTCATTTTTAAGAAATCTCTCTCTCTCTCCTCTCTCTCTCTCTCTACGACTCTATTCATTTTCGGCCCCACCAGTCGTCGGATCGACAATCCAAAGCTACCACGACGATCCTGGCGGAGTTCTCTACAAGTTTGCCGGGACGGATCGTCAGGAAAACGAAGTTGGATTCCATTCCAAATCCAGGGTAAGACATTTTACTCAATTTTTGGATTTTTGATAGTTGAGAGAAGTGTTGTACGCGTTAAAATATTAAAGTTTAATACTGTGAGTTTCATTTCCAGGGGTATTGATTAGGAACGTTGGGAATCATCCCTGAGTTGAGGTAAGACTTTTAAGCCGAATTTGACTTAATGATAGTTATAGAAAATGTTGTACATAATAAAATACTGAACTTTAGTTCTGGTGAATTTCATTTTCAGGGTATTGAATCGGAAACCCTGCGGGTGCAGGGAAGAGTTTCTTAGGGGTTTTGCTGGAATCAGGTAAAGGGATAAACTAAGTTAGTTTCTATTTTTGAGGAAATGCTTATATATATATATATATATATATATATATATATATATATATATATATATAATCTAATTTATGTAAAATGTATACGTATATATATATATATATATATATGCTTTATATTTGCAAAATACTGTGAAAATGATCGTATGATTGAATATGTGGAAAATTTGTTCAGTGTGGCATGAGTATAAAAATGTTGTGAAATACTGTTTTCTGGGAATGTGGGTGATATGAATTTTATGATGGAAAACCGACATACGGGCCGAGATATTTTGTATACTTATGATTTGCTAGCGTATGGGCTGGGCTATGTGATTTGCCGGCGTACGAGCCGAGCTATGTGATTTGCCAGCGTACGGGCCGAACTATGTGATTTACCGGCGTACAAGCTGAGTTATGTGATTTTCCAACGTACGGGCTGGGCTATGTAATTTGTCAGCATACGGGCCGAACTATGTGATTTGCCAGCGTATGGGCTGTGCTATGTGTGGCTGGCGTACGGGCCGAGCTATGATAAAATGTGTAATACCGGCGTATGGGCCGATGATTTTCATGATACATGTATATATGTGAAATGATATGATTGATGTGAAAATAAATGATATGAGATATTTACGTATCACGGTTTTAGTATATGTATATGATATCAAAACCTGGTTGGCTTGGTTTAGGCTAACACTTGCACGGTACCGTTGCTATGTGTCCATGGTCTTCGTGATCATGATATCTGTGTTAGCGCTGCCGTACGAAGTGGTGTGAGATTGGATGGTCGATGTGGTTATTTTCAAGAAGTGTGCTGTTATCGCCCCTGGTGTACGGACCAGTCTGGGTAGACCCATCGGACCTACATTCTAGATTATTGACTTGGCAGTGGTCAGCCAACCATTGTCAGGTCCCGCCTTCTGGCCACACAACCCAGTCACGTGGGGGTAATACATGACAACAGCCAGCTAACCTACCAGGGATGTTTTATGTTATTATTATGATATGAGATGAGATATTATGTGATGAAAATGTAGTATGTTCTGCCATGATTTGATATACTTATGTTTTCTCATATTTGATAAATAGTATTGAATATGTTATGAATGATATATATATATATATATATATATATATATATAGAACACGGATTACTCATGTTACCACACACTAGTATTAGTTTATTTCCCTTACTGAGAGGTGTCTCACCCCTAAATTTCATAAACTTTTCAGAAGCCCCAGATAGGAGAGCAGGAAAAGCCCCACTGATATAGAGTAGTTATCTGCCCTTGTTGGAAGGGTGAGTCTTAGTAGGGACAGTTAGATTTTGTGGGAATTGTCCCTGGATTTATTTTTGGGATGTATATATATGAGAGATAGAGTTTTTAGTACTCTGGTATATGTTATGCACATTATGATGAGATGTTTATGATTTTATACTTTCTGCGGCGTAGGCTTCTACTGTATGTTCTGTTATATCCCTGGTACCCACGGGTCCAGGTGGATGGTGACCTGCTGAGCTAGAATATGAGATATGTGATGTTGATGTTGATTTAAATAAAAATAAAATAAAATAAAATATGTGAAAAATGAGCAGGTCGTGACAAGACGCGTACAGTTTGATCTAACCTAGTAGGCCAGCCATGATTAGGTCCTGCCTTCGGGCCGCACAACTCGGTCATGTGGGGTGAATACATGACGATGTGATATAAATGTCCTTAGGATGGTTCCTCATTACAGACGCAATAATTTTATGTTACATATATGATGAATAGCCATGAGTTACAGACGCGCTGTGTTTTATACATGTGGATACTCATGAGCTAGAATATGTTTATGAAAAATGAGCAGCCATGAGTTACATATGAGTTGTGTTTGATATTTGTGGATACTCATGAGCTAGAATATATATATATATATATATATATATATATATATATGTATGTATATATATATATATACATGGTTATAAGTACATATCTGTATGTTTTTTTCGGTTGACATAATTATTTAAATGAATGTGTTATGAAACACCAACACTCATATTGCCACACACTGTTAATAATTTATTTCATCCTACTAAGAGGTGTCTCACTCCTATAAATTTAACATTTCAAGGAATACCAAGAATCAAGTCTAGAAAGCTCCAGGGCAGGCCTGGTTGGTTGTGTGTAAGGGTAAGTATTGGTGAGATCTATCTTGTGAGTAGTGGTATTTTGAGGACTCCTGGTATTGTATTAAAGTCTAGATTTAGAGAGAGAGTCACTGATGTGTTTTGATGATGCTAGCACTCTGGTATTTTGTTTGGGATTGTATACATGTTTGTGTCCGCTGCTTGGTATTTTTATAAGCGTTGGACAGATTACCCAGTACCCCACTTCGAGTCGGGTCATGTTTATTTATGATATCGGAGATATTTTGATAGGTGATTGATTATTATTGTTCATTATTAAAAAAAAATGGTAGAAAAATCAGGGCATGACATTTTCAGTTTCTCCTAAGAGGCGTATGTTCACCAAGGTGGAGTTTGTTGTGAATTATGTTTCAAATACTAAGGGAAAGCATGAAAGAAATCAAGGTGCAGTGGAGCAGAGGGAAACCGTCGACGGTTTTAGGAAATTCGTCGACGGTTTGGTTGAATTTCAGAGAGTTTGCTCTTGGTATCTAAAGCCGTCGACAATTTGGCTTGGTACAAACCGCGCAAATTTTTGAATTTTGAATTTTTGGATGTTATTTTGGTTGGATTTCAGGGAAAACCTTCAAGGAGGCTTATATATACATATAATACGTTGTATATTGTATGTGAAGAAAGTCTAGTGTGGTTGAAGAGAGAATTGAGAGAATTCATGTATTGTTCATGTAATTTGGACAAGGAGATAATGAATTCTTGTCGTTTGCTCCCGTAGATGTAGGTTTTGCCGAACCATGTAATCCCTAGTGTCATTGTTCTTGTTATTGCTTTCTTTACTTGCAGTGGTTGTGGAATTATTCTGCATATTCATTATTTAGATTGTTGCATTGTTTATGTTTGATTTTTTACACAAATTGTTATTCTGCTGTGCATTATTTGAGGGCTTTTACATAACATACAAGGGTGATGGTAAATGAGGCACAAGACAAACAATATATTGCCTAAGGTGGGAGTTCATCGTATAAGCAAAATGAATCACTTGTCCTCTAACTATTCACAAGATGTTACCCATAAGAGTTTCCTTATTATCCCTAGCTCCATTTACTTCGGCAAAACATCACTCCAAACAACAGTTAAGTTAATTGTAAAGACAAAAAGAGGACTAGGTGACTTAAAGTCACCATCCACCTTTGCATTGCTAGACATTCATTTGGCAATATCATGCTCACTAATGAAAATTTGCCTTTACTCATTAGTCAAAGAAGGTGAACATAGGAACAACTAAAGATATTGAACTGAGTGATGAACCCTCACATCAAGCACATTATTTAAAAAATATGATCAATAAAACTACCACAT
The DNA here is from genome assembly GCF_029873635.1 of Malania oleifera. NCBI lineage: Eukaryota > Viridiplantae > Streptophyta > Magnoliopsida > Santalales > Ximeniaceae > Malania > Malania oleifera. Next base: position 107,445,947 of record NC_080423.1, on the reverse strand, counting down.
GGAGTTCATAAGGAGGGGGGGGGGTGGGAACCAAGAGTCGAGCACCAATTTAGGAGTTAGAATTGAGGGATTCTATTTTAGTTTGGAGTATTAGACAATTACAAGTTGATTTAGTATTTAGCTCAATTTAAGAGCTAATGTTTTGAGGAGTTTATATAATTTTAAGGTTCATTTGAGACTGAAGAGTATAAACAGATGTTTGCATCATTTCTTGAATAAGTTTTTTTTTTTTAATTTTATTCAATTAACATAATGTGACAAATAACTGGTACATTTATTTGTGTAAATGGATTTTTTTTTTTTAACTCCCTCTTCTAATATGTGTTTGCTTCCTATTATTCTCCCTCTTTTCTACAATTTCTACAAATTTTATGCTTCTTCTATTCCCTTCTTACAAACCCTATTCTACAAGGCACCCTCTGAGAACTATAGAATTTATCCCAAAACTTCTAATGTGAGTTGGCATTACGAATCTATTTTGTGCAATTCACCATTTGCTTATTTCGAAATTCTTTATTTTTAGAATGTGTTTCACTTTTGGTCAATTAAGTACCAACGAAGGTTTGCAAAATTTTAAAATTTTCAAAATAGATATCTACCAGTTACTAATAAAAAGAAATGAGAAAAATATACTTATACTCTCTAATCTATCTAATATGTTACAAATGCCACTATTGACTCTTAAAAGTAACAACGAAAATCCTTAGGGTTTGAAGTTACTACAAAAAAAATTTATAAAACAAAAATTAAAAATGAAAACTAAAGTAGGAACAAAAGGTAAAAATTGAAAGCCAACAATATATTTGATTAATATATCTAGAACTTTAAATAATTGGGATTTTGATTAAACAAGTGCTCATTTTTGTCCTAAAAATCATAGAATAATTACAAAATATTACTAAAATAATAAAAGTATTAAAAATATTATATAAAAATAAAAAATATTATAATTATTATATTTCAAAATCACTTTACAAGAACAATGTTATTATATATGATTGTTGGAATTTGTGTGAGCCCAAAAGGTGGGGTGAATTAAAATATTTCAGCTAATTTAGACATTTACACCGATTCACCACAGTTCATATCTCATTCATAATACAAACATGTATGTAAATTAATAAAACGATAAATACAGACATATACGTAAAACATATCTCATTTGAAATAGAAGTGTGGATGCAAATAATTATAACTATAAATGAAAGCATACACATGAGAAAATTGAAGTGCATAAATATAAATATGATAGAGAGAGAGCGACACAAGATTTGTTATCGAGTTTTTGCCAAATCAGCTTACATCCCCGCCTTTGGCATACCCCCAAGGACACTAAACCTGCTCACTTAAATGAGCGTAGCAGAAGTCGTTACATCATCTTCTTACAGGGCGAGGAAAACCCCAACTCAATTATTAGGCTGAGCCTAACTGGTCTCACTTACGAGGCAGGGACACCCCAAATCAATTTTTAGGCTGAACCGAATCGGTCTCACTTACGGGGTTGAGACTCTCCAGTTCAATTTACGAGATGAACCCAACCAGTATAATGAAATATTTTTGTACATATAAAAATGCTTCTAAATATAAGCATGAATGTACACATTAAAAACCACAAATACATGCATTCTCTAATGATATGAAATAGTGCTTAGTAGAGTAAGGGTGTATTTTTCAAATAACTTTCTCAAGATAATATTTTCAATCTTTGAAGGAATGATATATATATATATATATGATAAAACCATTCAAAGATTTAAACCCTAATAAAGTTTCTCCCAAAAAGATATTTTTTAATGAAATATAGGAGAACCTATGGTTTTGGTTTTTCAAAAAATATTTATGCACAAATATGATTTTTGAAAAACAAATGAAGTGTGCAATGATGAATTTCAAAAATCTTCAGATCCACAAATGAAATCTTCGAAAATTATTTTTCAGAATAGAGTATAGGAGATTTTGAGGTTTTAGCTCAAACATAATTTGTGCAATAAAACAATCAAAACTAAATGTTCAAATCAAAATATACTCTCTTCCAAAGATTTTCAAAAAGGCAAGTGAAAGACAGTTAGATAGTATAAAAATTTGACCCCAAAAATAATTATTGAAATAGAAGTTCAAATGGGGGAACTCTGATTAAAAAATTATTTGAGAGAATTTTGGAACTAATCAAAGTTGCTAATCTGAAGTAATGAAGGGGTATTTATAGTGTCTATAAGATTTTTGACCGTTGGGGACACACTGGGTATTATTAGAAAAATTTAATTAATTTTTAAACACGTTTTGGCATTTAAAAATATCGCAACTCGAGAGAGTCGGTCGCCCGAACAGACACAAAACTTGTATTGGGTTCGGGTGTTTGTGGGTGAGTTTGGTTGGCTGAAGTTAAGACGATTTCCCAACCTTTATAGGTTCGAGCGCCCGAATCTTTGTTCGATTTGCCGGTTCTCACTATTCAGTCGCTTGGGGTGATTTTGAACTATAAGTTCGGGCGGCCGGGGCTGGTAAAAAGTGTCAGCATAAAGGTTCGGTCGATCGTGGAAGATTAGTTCAAATCTGGGTTGGTCGCCTAAGCCAAGTCAAAGTATTGACTTTTTACCAGTTCGGTTGACTGAGACATTTTTTAATGCCCTATGTTCGGTCGGTCGAAGCCCTTTCAAAGCTCAATTTAGGTCTTAATTTTTATTAGAATTCACCCCTTTTAATAATGGTATAACTTTTAAGTTATAGGAGATTTTCCATGCAGTGTTTATGGGGACCTAAAGTCAATTTATGACTTTTTGAGCATTAAAACCCTAAATGATGAAAACCTTTATTTGAATGATTTTAGTTGTTTAAGAAACAAGTTTTTCTTTGATTGTATTGGGTGCCCTAAGGTTTGTCTACGGTCAATTTGAGCATTCAATCCATATCATGTAGGATGTATGCATTATTACATACCAAAATATAAAGATTAAATGCAATACAACTAAAAACAAAATGTCTTTATATCTTCTTCTTTTGCTATTCACTCCATGGAATGCGTCAATTGAAATAAGTTTTAAGTCTTTTAGTTTTCATTTCCCTTTTGCCTTATATGTGTGTTAAATAGTAAACCTGTTAAAACACTTAAAAACACACATAAGAAATTAGTATTTTGTCAGCATCAAGACAGAGATCGGACTTAAAAAGTCAACAATGACAATTAAAATATATTTAAAATATTATAAATGACTTATTACTTTTATTTTTTTTGAAATTTTATGTAAATTTTTTATTTTAAGTATATTGTAAATTCATATGATCATTTAATTTAATTGTGATTAAAAAAACATTGATAATATGAATGATTTAATCTAAAAAAGTTAATTCTGAATACTAAAATATTCTAATAACAGGTAGGTTACCAAAACAAATTGAAAATCATAAAGTCTCATTTATTTTTTTGCAAACAACTAAAAATTGTCAATAAAAATAGAAAATTGACAATGTAAATAAACTTGTTTTTATTGTTTTTTCACTAGACAAAAATAAAGACAACAACAACAATAAAACCAAACCTTAGTCCCACTAGGTGAGGTCTGCTATATGAATCATTTTTCGTCAATTTATACAATCATGGACCATTTATTTTAATAGATTCAAGGATATTAAATCCTTGCTCACTACCCCCTTTTAAGTTATTTTAAGTCTATCCCTACCCATTCTACTGCCTCCCATAGTAATTAAGTCACTTTTTTTCACAGGTGCACTATGTGACCTACATTACAAGTGTCCATACAAAATATAAACAATGCCAAACAAATCTTTAACCATTCGTGGTTACAAAATATCCCTATTATTAACCAAAAAAATAAAAATAAAACTAGTAGATTAATACTATGTCCATGGCTATAAGACGTACAATCAATAAAATTTTGAAACAAATTTTACCTTATAAATCTAAAGAACATACAAACATCTTGCAAATTAATCGTAATAGAACCCAAAAACATGAAGACATTTTGTTAAAAATTATGTTATTTGGCTATATATTTTAAATATTTATACATTTTGATATTAATTTGATGAAAAAAAGTCTGTAGTTTGTAATCATTGATCTAAATTATGAATTTTATTTTATATTTACACTATGTGCATTTTGTTTTGTTATATAACAACTATAACCTTCAATAATTGCATAAAAATATCTACTTTATATTAATTGATGATATTATTAAAAATATGTTTATTTTATTGTTAGTTTTCTGTTTCTGTTACCCATTCTTAGTTTTCGATTTTCAACTGTTTGCAAAAATAAAAATAAAAAATTATATGATTTTCAATTATTTTGGTAACATGTTGTTAGAAATTTTAATTTTCAAAAATAGTTTTTTTGGATTAAATCATTCATTTCATACACTGTTAAAATAAAAATAAAATGATCATATAAATTTAAATTTAATTAAAATAAAAATATACATAAATTTCAGAAATCACAATAAAGTCAATTACATAATGTTTTTTCTATTTTTCAATTGTCATGTCTAATAAATTTTTTTTTGTAAAGTAAAATTTGAAAGTACAATAATTATTTTATTTTAGTATTTTTAATTTGTATCATTTATAATGTTATTTTTCAATCTTATTTTTATAACATTACATAATTAAAAGATGAAAAGAAGCATTTTTAATTAAATTTTTAATTTGTATTAATTTTATAAATATTAACTAAATAAGTTACTCGTTTATGTTGATTTATAGTTTTTGTTTTTATAATTTTAATAGTGATACCAAACAGTATCTTATTAATCACATTTGATGTCAAATTTATTAAATTTAGTAATTTTTTATAAAGCGATTTTTCATAACTAAATAGATGTTTTAAGATTATTTTCAAGAGTTCTTGGAGATGTTTTCTTGTCTATATAAAAATTACGATAATTCAATAATATATGAAAATATATATTTCAAAATGTAGATTAAAACTATGTAATTTTTTTTAAAAAATAATATAATTTTATATCATTCTCTATTTAAATTGATATAAATTTAAATTTAAAGTGAATTTTGGAGAAATTTTGGAGGCCTATATAAAGAGGGAAGTGAGTGAAGCCGTGTAATTGATGCGTAGTTTTCAGAAGCGCGAGACGATTTTGACTCTCCCCTTTCCCTCCTCTCCCTGCCCGGAGCGAGGGTTTTCACTTTCCTGAAAGCGCCATGGAAGGTTCCTCTTCTTCTTCTTCTCCACTTTCTCGTTCTCCTTCGTATTCTGCTCCGAACCGGAATTTCGGCGGCGCCTCCAAGTATCTCGCCAACCTCCCCTCGCGCGGCCTCTTTTCCTCCACTGTCCTCTCTTCAAATCCGGTGATTCTCTCTCTCTCTCTCTCTCTCTCTCTCTCTCACACACACACACACACACACACACATTTCTAGGCCCTATTTTTATTTCCTGAATGTGACACATTTGGGATGCTAGATTGGAATGGAATGGTATGAGAGTGGATTGGAATGAAATGAAAAATTGTTTGGTGAATATGCAAAATTACAAAGATGAATTCCATTCCATTTCACTCCACTCTTGCATACCAAACAAATTTAGATATAAATATTTGAAATAAACAGGAAGTTGTGGTTTCTGGGCTATGAAGATTTTGCGGGTGTTAAGAGTGAGCTACATGTAATATTACTGAACCTCGACGAAACAACTTTAGAACCCTACACAAATCTTGTGATTCTTTTTGCTCTCTCTCCGCTCTCGTGGTTTCTTTTGTGCCCTTTAGGACTTTACGGCTTAGCTTCGTTAAATTTCATGATAGCCATTGAATTTATAGCAATGGTTTCAATTTGGTTACCATACTTCGATTTGTAAGTTGTAACATATTTGACATTGTTTGAATATCATCCACGCAACCACCATATGCTGTTACTAACACAAAATGCTATCTTGGCATCTTAATCAGTCATGTGAGTAAGCTCTTGTGTCTCACTCACACCTATTTACCATATCATCACTCTTTTTGCCAACTCTAAGAGGGTTAGAGATTATAGTTATATTAAGAAAAATCAGGAATTGTGATAGACTAAGATAGTTGAGTCAGGTCGACTGGATGCTAGGAGACTGGAGAGCATTCTGTCAATTATAATAGAAGACAATTGCAGTTGGATAATGTTGAAGTAATGTGTGAAGTTTAGTGCATAATGTATTGCAAATTGAAGTTTCGTGACCAAATTGGAACTACTACAAATTTGAATGACCATTTATGAAATTTACCCTTTTTTGCCCCAATGGTTGTAAATGTTGGTAAAATTCAAGAAAGTTTTGGTTTTGGGGTTGTGGACATACTGTGGTGGTTAGGGACATATATTTGTTTTTGTTGGTTATGTTCATTTTAAGGATTTTGTTTGTTGTTGAGTTTTAAAGATAATTAGAGTATTTAGAGCATCTGATAATATACTTTGCATTTGCTTTATCTTTATGTCTGTTTGTAAAGTTGCACTAAATATGGTATTGAACAACAACAACAAAAATAACAACAATAAAACCAAGCCTTAAGTCCCACTAGGTGGGGTTAATTATATGAATCTTTTTTCGCCAATTTATGCGATCATGGACAATTTCTTTTGAAAAATTTAGGACTATTAAATCCTTATTCACTATCTCATTTCAAGTTATTTTATGTCTATTCCTACCCTTTCTATTATCCCCCACAGTAACTAACTCGTTCTTCCTCACTGACGCACTATGTGGCCTACATTGTAGGTGACCAAATCATCTGAGTCATCCCTCCTTTATTTTATCATCTATAGGAGTTACACCTAACTTATTGTGAATATGTTCATTCGTGAATTTATCTTTCAGTGTTATACCACTCATCCATCTAAGATTTCTCATCTTGACAACTTTTACATTTTGGATATTTTGTTTTTTCATTGCCTAACATTCTGATCCATATAACATAGCTGGTCTTATAGCGGTCCTCATAGTAGTTAAAAGCACGCCTGAGGCGCGCCTAGGCGCAAGGCGCAGTGAAGCGAAGAGGCTTGCGCCTCAAACCAGGTGAGGCGAGGCTACTTGCAAGAGGCGATGCTAGGCGAGACGAGGCGCATTGGGGCGACAAGCGCAGTGAGTCGCGTGAGTCGCGCCTTGTGATTTTTTAGTCATTTAAAGTAGAGAAATAGCCACAGCCAGACCCGTAGCCCTCTTTCGACTCGAACGAACATGGCCCTAGCCCCTCTCGGCCCTTCGAAGCCCTTTGTGAGTTCGTTTTGCACATTTGAACCAGTACGAGCCTTCGCGATCCTTCGAACCAGCAACGTGAGCTTGTCTGCGATCCTTCAAACTAGTAACGTGAGCTTGTCTGCGAGCCTTTGAACTAGCCGGAAGCCTTTGCTACTTTGTCTTCGAGCTTCGAACCAGGATCGTGAGTTCGTCTTCGACATTTTGAAGAAGCACAACCCTTCGCGACTTCGTTTCCAACCAGCAGGAGCCCTCGCGAGTTCTTCTTCTTCTTCTACTTCTTCTTCTTCCTGCTGCCTGCTGCCTTCTGCTTCTCGTCTTCTTCTTCTTCCTGCTGCCTGCTTGTTGCGTGCTGCTTATCTTTTTCTTCTTCTTTATATGTAAGCTTATAAATTAAATATTTTCTTTAATTAATCTAAGCTTATAAATTATAACTAATACATAATATTTATTTTTTTTACTGAAATTTACCTACTGTTTTTAAATCTGTAATATTCAGTTTAATTAATGTAAGTTTATAAATTATAACTAATACATAATATTTATTCTTTTTATTGAAATTTGGCTACTCTTTTTCCTCTTCTTCGTTATGTGTAATTACTAATTAAATATTTAGTTTAATTAATGCAAGTTTATAAATTATAACTAATACATAATATTTATTCTTTTTACTGAAATTTAGCTACTATTTTTTAATTTGTAATATTTAGTTTAATTAATGTGAGTTTATAAATTATAATTAATACATAATATTTATTTATTTTTATTGAAATTTAGCTACTATTTTTTGATTTGTACTCTTTTCTTTTGATGTTGAACTATGTTGAATTGTTGATGCTTTTGGGCTAAATTTTCAATTTTGTAATTGAATTTTTTGGCATTTTAAATTCTAATATTACTAGATATTCATATGTTCTTATATCAATTATCCCAAATAGACATTTTATGCCATTTTAATAATTGTGCGCCTCACCTTCATGAGGCGCGCGCCTTCGCCTCGCGTCTCGGCTTCAAAGACCCTTTGCGCCTCGGCTTCAAAGACCCTTTGCACCTTGGCTCGCCTCACGCCTCTAACTACTATGGCGGTCCTATAAACTTTTCTTTCAATTTTAAGGGTATTCTATGATCACAAAACATACTTGAAATACTTTTCCATTTTACCCAACCTACTTTAACTTTATGCATCACATCATCTTCAATTTCTCGTTCAACTTGCATAATAGATCTAAGGTATCGAAATCTACAAGTGCTATTTATTTTTTCATCATCAAGTTTAACTGTCTCTAATATTCTTCCGACCATTACTAAAATTACATTTCTTATATTCTGTCTTATTTCTACTTATTCTAAAGTCTCTAGATTCCAAAGCTTCTCTCCATAATTCTAACTTAGCCTGTACTCCACCCTTAGCTTCATTAATCAATACAATATCATCTGCAAATAACATACACCATGACACCTCATTTTGAATGTTTTTAGTTAGTTGGTCCATCACTAAAGTAAAAAGATAAGGGCTCAAAGCAAATCTTTGATGTACACCTATGGTGATTGGAAATTCTCTAATTTCTCCATCTATAGACCTTACACTAGTCATCACTTCATTGCACATATCCTTAATGACATCAATATACCTACTACATACACATTTTTTTTCTAAAACCGATTTGAATTTTTCTAGGTACCCTATCATATGCTTTCTCTAAGTCAATATATATCATATGCAAGTCCCTCTACTTTTCCCTAAACTTTTCCATTGATCTTCCTAAGAGATATATAACTTCTGTGGTAGATCTCTCAGACATAAAATCAAATTGATTCTCTAAGACCTTAGTTTCTAGCCTTAATCTTTGTTCAACTATCTTTTCCCACATTTTCATTGTATGACTCATAAGTTTAATTCCACAATAGTTATTACAAATTTGAATTCCTTTATTTTTGTATATATGTATTAAAGAGTTTTTCCTCCATTCATCTGGTATTTTCTTAGTTTTTATAATTGTGTTAAATAAATTAGTTAGCCATATAATTCCGTTATCATCTAAGCATTTTCAAACTTCAGTTGGGTTGTTATCCAATCCTATACCTTTTTCATTTTTCATTTTTTTTAGTGCAAATTTAACTTCTTTAATTCTAATTTTGTGAATAAATCTCATATTTTAAGTCATTTCTTCATTTTTCAATTTTAATTTTAAGCCTTCTATTCATTAAATAACTTATTAAAGTAACTTTCCCATCTATCTTTTATGTCTTTGTCCTTAACCAAGACAATATCATCCTCACTTTTTATATATTTTACATCTCCTAAGTCCTTACTCGTCCTTTCTCTAGCTTTAGCAAGTTTAAATATATCTCTTTCTCTTTCTTTTGTATCTAATCTATCATACAAACTATTAAATGATCTGTGTTTAGTTTCACTAACGGCCTTTTTTGCATCTTTTCTCGCCTCTTTATATTTTTCAAAGTTGTCCATGTTTCTACATTTTTGCCACGTTTTATGCCCCCCCCCCCCCCCCTTTTTTTTTTGTTGCTTTTATGGCCTTTTGGACATCTTTATCCCATCACAAACTTTCTTTGTTTTTAGTGAACCTTCCCCTTGATTCACCTAAAATCTCTTTTGCTATTTCTTTAATAGAGCTAGCTAATCTACTCCTACGAGTATTTTTATCTATCACATCCTCTATAGTCCAATCCCTTTCTTTGATCATTTTATCTTTAAATTTTATTATATTTTCTCCCTTCAGGTTCCACCGCCTAGTTCTCTTACACTGGTGTATTTTATCCTTTTTGTTCCATCTTTTAATACATATGTCTAACACTAAGATTCTATGTTGTGTGGTTAGGCCCAAAAATTTTAGTACTGGTTAGTTGACCACTTTTGTATCCATGGCTGCATACAAAAACCACTAATCATGCATGATGTTGTTGCTAGAGCTGCTGCTGTTAATTGAATTGTTTTATATATGTTTTTTTTTCAACTTGGATTTGTGTTTTATATCTCTATTTAAGATTTAGTTTTAGATGAAATTATTATGATGTAGGCAGTAAGAAATGGAGAGGATTAAGGGAGAGAAACGTAGAGAGGAAGAAGTAGTAGTACACAAAATTTACCAGGAAAAGGGAACTGGACCAAAATGGAACCATTTTACATTTTGGTTAGGTTATTCGGATTTTTGGTTTTAGTTTTAAATTTTATAAAAACTTGGTTTTTGGTTTCAGACATTTTACTTTAATTTTACAAGAAAGTCAAACCAAAAAAACCGAATTATAAATGTATACGTGTATCTTTCTATGTGTATGTGTTTTTAATATTTATATTAATATATTCTTGAGTTAATATTTTTCTATCATCTTAGTTTTAGTTTTATTTTTTTATTTTTTTTATTTTTTAAATTCTGTTGAATGTTCACTATTACTATTTTAACACTGCAATTTATTAAAATATTTGAGAGATTATAAGTGGTGTGAAGGGAAGAGATGGATAATTTTATCGAGGAGTGGAGACTATTGATTTTTTTTTTTTGTCAATGTGGGACAACTAGACAAGGGAGAGATAGTGGGCTGCTGGTGCTGCTTGGAGTCTTGGGGCTGGAAGAGGGTTTCTTTATTCACCTTTGCCCCACATAGGCTGTGTGAAGAAAGTAAGACCCTTCTCACTCCCACAAAAATCACCCCACACCCCCTTTCTTGTGGATCACAGTGGGCTAAAGCCCAAGCATGGAACTGATTGCACAGGCTACTTTTAAAGCCTTGCCAACTTAATTAATGCTGTACGTGTGGAGGGAAAAATTATTTTTTTAGCATCTCAAAAAAGGGGCAAAAACTTAACTGAACCATCTCAACCATAGGTTTGGATTTTGATAAACTGTCAGTTTTTGGAGGTCTCAAATATTTGGCCTTCGTTTTTAGGTCAAAGCTGAACTGAACCAAATTGTTTATACCCCTGAGGAGAAGAAAAAGCAGGTGGTGGGGAAAGAAAAAGACTGCTGCAGGACATACGAAGAATAGAAGAGAGCAGAAAAGGAGAAATAGAAAGAGGAGAATAATGAGAAGGAAGAAGAAGAAAGGAGGAAGAAGGAAGAAGGAGAAGAGACGGAGGGCTGCACAAGAGAGAGAGAGGGAAACTGAACTGCAGTTCTGAATTCAGATCTGATAACTGTCTAATACAATAGATAAACAAACTACTTATACCCCCAATGTTACAACTAACAAATAATTACAAAATAAACCCAAAATATATAAAATCATAGTTGTCAAAGCAGGATTCGAATTGTGAATCGAAATTCCGAAATCTGGGAATCAAGAATCGAGTCGTAAGATTTGGTACAAAATTTCCAAAATCAATTCTAAAAATGACATGCATATATTGATATATGAATCAATATATGAATCCTTACCGAATATATGAACAACAGCAAAATAGTAAAATACATTTAATTTTAACAATTGAAAAAAAAAATCATATTTCATGTAATGAAAAGTAAGGAAATGAGTTATGAAATGTTAATAAAAAAATGAACTTTATGCTGTTTAAGGGAAGGAATCAAGAAAAGATTACAAAAAATTGAACTTTTGAGATATATCAGTGTTTTAAAAGGCCCAATTGAGGCTCGCCTCAAGGCAAGGCATGCCTAAAATGCCTTGACGCTCAATGTGAAATACCAAATTTTAAAAAGCTAATGCATTAAATGCTGAGGCTTATGCATTTTTATAAAAGACACGCCTTTTACACCTTTATAGTTGAGGCTTATGCATTTTGGATGTGTGATTCTCAAGCTAGAATTGGTTAAAATTTTTAACTACATGTTTGTATAGAAGGAATGTCATAATATGAGTTGATTTATAAAATTCTTGAACCTCTACCTTCCCAAAATAATTGTGACTTGCATCTTAGATCATGAAAGTAGTTTGAACTTTGTAACCGTATAGCTACCTCTCATCATGATTTATGTCATGTATTCTAGTTAGCATTTTTTGAATGGCCAACAAGTAGATTGCAGAGTGTATATAATTTTTTTTTTTTACCTTATATTTGTGATTTTCTTAATTTTTCCTTATTTTTAAAATATGTATAATTTATTTATATATATATTTTTTATGTTAAAAACAAATTCTCAAAAGGCTTACGCCCCAATGCATTAAGGCTTAAGCCCCAACACATTAAGGCTTAAGCCTCGGCTCTTAAGGGTTAAAACGCCTCTCCTTACGCCTTTGCCTTTTAAAACATTGATTGGAATATCCCTATAAAAATGAAATGAATTAGGAAAGCTAGTAATTGTGCATGACACCTTCAATATTTGTTTCTATACAGAGCCTGCCAATTTTTCTCAATCGACTCCACCCTCCCTCATCAGGAGCATGGGAGTCATTTTATCTGTCAGGGAACAAAAGCCAACGAGGGCCTAGATGGTCAAGCTCTTGGGCAATTTGGTTTTCCTTAGGATTTGTCATGAAAGCAGTGGATGCTTCTTGAAGGGGCTGAGCCATAGTTTAGCCCTAGCCTATGGCAAAATGGATTAAATCAAAAGTATGAGATCCAGGAATTAAATCAAAAGTATGAGATCAAGTTTTATGAGCCAAAATTTTGTTACATTATTGCTCTTGTTATTAAAAAAATCCACGGTCTCCTATCTTGTGAACCTCACGGGGGCAAGTTTTTATTGGTAAGCCATGAGGGTACATCTTGGTTCTTATTGAAGTGAACTACTTAGAGGAGTCTCAAGGTGTAGGTCATCCCAGTGGATGAACTTAATACTTTGCTCTTTATGACACTTTAATTTTGTGCATCCATTTGTTTTGTCTAGAATGTGTGGACTTTTTTAGTATTTGTAGATACATCCAATTGCAATTAACTTCAAATGCCCCTGGCATTAACTGATAATTGCATAGTTATTGGATCATTTTATGATCTTTGCAATGTCATACATGATTAATCCTGATCTTATGTTTTCATAGAGAGATTTGGTTGGTGGTTTGAGCGAGGTTCATTAAAGGTGGTTGATGACCCAACTCCGCAAGTGTTAACAAAATTTTGTTCGCAATATGTATACTTCCTTTATTCTTCTTCTCCTTGGTTAGATACTGTGCCAATTAATTGCTCAAACTCTTGTCTCTTATTGGTCAACACCTTAGATGGATTTCTCCCACTAGAGGATGGCCTAACCCCAAATTAAATTGTTCTTTTATTTTTATATCAGTTACCAACATAGTAAAACACAAAAAAAATACCAATAATTTTCTTATTTATGTAAAAAAATATTTATACTACCCTTACAAAAACTATTATTTTCATGAGTATAAAAAACATTACTATTATTCTTACTCAATTAAATTATATTAATTATAAATGAAATGCAGCCATTAATTAGTAAATTATTTTATTTCTTTTAAGGTAAATTAGGGTGTTTTTTATTTTTTGCTAAGTCATTGGGCTCCTTTAATAAGCAAGTTAATATGCAAAAAATAAAAATTCATAAGTACTGGCTGTATTTTTTGAAAATTCTACTCAAACATCTCTCTCTCTCTCTCTCTCTCTCTCTCTCTCTCTCACCACAAGACCATCTACCATTATTGCAGCAGGAAGCCCTATTTCCTATCTTCGTAGCAGGCTTTGCAGCAGTGGGAAGCCTTCCTCTCTCTCTCTCTCTCTCTCTCTCTGCAGGCTTTGCAGCCACAGGAAGCACTTTCTCTGTTCCCATGGCAGGCTTGACAGCAGCTGTAGATATTTTTATATGATTTTGAAATTTCTGAATATTTCCTTATGATTTTTTGTTTGAAAATGGTTAACAAATTTGGTCACCACTTTTGGTGATTTGAATCTTGACCTCCATCAATCTGGGATGCTGTTGACACATGAATCAGTACGTGCAATCCGGATGGTGGTTCCTGGGGGTGCAGCTACCGAGATAACTACTGATGTGCTTTGAGAGAGCATCCTGCTGCACAACAAAACTCTCTATGTCTTTAGCTCCAATATGGTCCTTCAAGATGTTTCAATCCTCCCTAGAGGTTGTTCGACATCCTCCAAAAATATATGAATTATCTCAACCAAATTCACACATTACTGTAAATCTTAACACTGCCAAGTTGTGCCTAGCATGACTGCTTATCTTCTTCTGGTGGAAGTTTAGGCACTAATTTTTCAGTTGAAGTTTAACTCTCTTCATTAACATCCTTTGTAAATTTAAGATAAAGTAGGGTGGGGAAAAAAGTTAACTCACTATGTTAAGAAGGGCGAGTACAGTCGATTTGTCTTCTATCCCATACTTACTTGGAAAGTCAGCCTGACCCCTAGCTTTCTTCAGTTCTGTCTTGCTTTGCTTCGCTACATTGTCATGATTGATGTGCGACATTCATTGCCTATAGGTAATATGGCTGACTCGAATAGACGATAGACTAGCTTAGGAAGCAAGAGAGGGACAGGGACCCGGAGAGCTAAGGAAGGTTTCACCACTCTACTCTATCTACGCTATTAGAAGCTTCTGAAGATGGTTGAGTTTTTCATTTCATCTCACTGCCACCACCATCTCATTTCATATTTCATAGTAGTTCACCTCACCTCTAGTAATTAATAGTCTTGGGAGAGTGAATTTCTTCATCTAGTACAAGTTTAAATTTTGATTTTCTTCTCGAGTTTCACTTACAAAAACACTTGCATATCTTCAGCTGGTTTGAAATGAGGATATTGTTTACATAGTTTTGTTGTAACCATTTCATTGAAAAGGAGATTATGGCCATTATCATTGAAAAATAGTGTGAATACTAGGGAGTGGTGTTCCAATAGAAGTGTTCTTTCAATGGGGTCCTTGTTGGAAGAAAATGTTTGTCCCCTTTGCATTTTTTTTTTGGGGTGGGGGAGGTGTGAGTGTTGGGTTTGGGTATGGGAAGGTGAAGTATAATTTAGATGTTGGTCTACTGACGAGCATTTGAAAAGGTTTGGAGTTATACCTAGTTTAACATGGGTTTCTCTTGGATTTCTAGTTGGAAACTATGTTGGTGGAGCTGTTATTGTCATTTTATGAATATATTTATGTAGGTCGGTGCTGATACCAATTGTTGTTCTCAACAATCAGCCCTCAAAAACTAATTGTCGGCGCCGAATGTGCACAGCGGAAGACCTCACACAATTTATCACGAACAATTAATGGAACAAGCAAGCTAGCACTCAATGATGAACTATACGAACTAGTAATTACTCAACAATGAGAATCAATGAAAGCAACAATCAACATAGAAGAATTTATGTGGTTCGGCAATTTGCCTACGTCCACGAGAGCAGCGGCTGTTTTCACTATGAACAATGGAGCTTACAAGCCTAATCCCTTCTAGGGTTACATAATAATGATTATATAATGATCTAATGCATACAGAAGACCTATAGCTGATCTAAAACACTTCTGTAGCAATCCCCCAGAGGAAATCACTCCGATTAGTCCAATCTACTAATCTCAGATTTGAAAATCCGTAACCGCGAGTGAAACCATTGACGGTTTAGGCCGAACCGTTGACGGTTTGAAGCCTAGAAGAATTGCCCTTGTAGTACTGCTTGAAATCATCGACAGTTACCCCAAATCGTCAATGGTTTGCCCTCAAGATTGCACCCTGTATCTATCTCTTAGTCCCTTGCTTCACGATACTTTCTCCAGTACATGCGTTCTACTCAGAATATGTACCACATTCCCAACAATTTTCACCTTGGCGAATATTCACCACCTAGGAGAAACTCGAAAGCATAATCCCTCGTTGCTCCACCTAAGCCAGTAGATTAGGACCCGCCTCCCGTACACTTGAAGATATAAACTAAGTCTAAGCAAATGTTTGAACTTGACTGTGGTAACAGGAACTCCACCTAGCTGAACACCCAACTCATTGAACGATCCTTTGAACCACAAAGTCACCTTGGCAGCCTCAGCCTCTGCTAAGAACCCTGATCTAGTTGTAACTAGCGCACCCTGAGACTGTATCCTAGACTTCCAACAATTAGGCCTATCCCGTTGCAGGCCTCCTGTCATCCAACTCCCTTGTGTAGTCTCCATCTGTGAACCTCACAACTGACGTAACCCTCTGTTGCCCGCCGAAGTACCCAACTGCACTGGCTTAGGAAACCTTTGACATGACTCGAACTTCACCGTTCGTCCTCAAGTATTGAGCAGTAGACTGTTTACTTAGATTTACCAACGGTGTATCGGTGATCAGTTTAACATTAACCATGCTAAATCTCTCCAACATCTGATCCCCAAAACCATCCTGAGATAACTACAATCTCCATGTAGTTTTGTCCACAGCCGTCCTGAGATAACACCAATCTCCCTACAACTATGACCACGAAGTCACTCTGAGATAATCCTAATCTTCCTGTAACTTTATCCTTGTGAAATCCAAGAATACTCTTGACGACATCCAACACCTTCATGTCAACTTCCTTTCTCAATAGAGTCCCCTACTGATTTAACTCAGTCCGACCCTTCCCAGCAATCGACATGTCACTCAGATAAAACAATAAAATACTTGCCCACTTGTAGCCTATCTTCCTCGCCCCCTCTGGGAGCTCCACCAACCCCCACGTCTGATTCTTATACAGTATCTTCATCTCCTCCACCATGATACCTATCCACATACCCTTCTCCTGGCCGTGCACGGTCTCTTGAAAGGTAGTAGGATCCTTCCTAGTAGTAATGGTTGCATAAGACATCAGATTATACCTGGGCGGTGGCCTGATAGTGCCTCTGAGCCCATTGTGATTCTACTGGTCACCCAAGCTTGAACTCCTTGCATCATGACCAATGTCATCTTTGCTTTGAGTCTGTAACTCCACTTACATGACAATCTCCTTTGTGCTCCAGTTTATCCTATGATACTGCAAGTCTCCTGAGCTGAAACTCCTTGTACTTCTGCCCTGAGTCTCAAACTCGACCTGCAAAGTATGCTCATTGCTGCTATTGTAGCTTTTTGGCACTCGTTTCTCTTCATATACCTGAGTACGCCGTCTTATGACTTTAATATCTAAAATCATGTCTCCACTAATCATCACCCTGTTTGCCATTGGATCACTTAGCTTGAACTCATCTTTTTTATATACCAGAAAGATACACCGTCTAGACATCACATCAAGTCTAGATCCCACCTCACTTGAAACGTGCATGGCTAGACCTCCAAACTCTCAAATCAGCGAAGTCTATCACATAGACTGTCCAAGTCTCTCCTGCAACTCTCTCATCTAGTGATACCTTTGGCGATCGATGAACCGAGAAACACGCCATACTCGCTGACTTCACCAATAAGTCCCTTGCAAGCCCTACATACACCATGCCCTACTCACAAAACTCCTTGCGCACCAGCGTAATCAACACCAATATCTGACCTGAGGAACTTTCTCTTGGTCTGGTACTCCACCTCAATCACAAGTTACACCTGGCTAACAACTCTAACTTGCGCCACATGAGATACTTCCAGACCTTTCCTGATAACCTCACGAAGTACCCATGTCCAACCAGTGATGCTGCCTTCACCGGTCCCCAAACATCCACAACAATGTAGTTAAGAATATCCACTGTTTTGTGTGTAGTTATGTTACACAAAATGGTATTACCTGACTCAAAACTCTCAGTTGCAGCTCCACCTACAATTGTGTTACCCTGCAGTGTATAAGAGATTACCTGCTATCCTTTATCCCTTCATCACCATCGATATGCCGTCATGCACCATCATCATTTCATCTTCAGACTTGTAACTATACCCGTTACAATCCAAAGTACCCAATGATATCACATTCTTCCGTAGATCAAGTACATGCCTTACCCCACACAACGCCCTTACCACATCATCATACATCTTGATCCTGATATCCTCCATTCCGACAACTTTGTAGACCGCATTGTTTTCCATCAGATTGGAACCAGGACTCACCAATCTGTAAGTGGTGAATCAGGTTTTGTTGGGTGTCATGTGAAAAGAACATCTCAAGTCTAGGATCCAAGAACCCGTGAGGTGTTTTGAACATGATGAAGCAGAAAACATCTCACAATCACCGCTCCTTGAATCCCATTCTTCCACTACATTCGTAGATTTTAACGAACCCTCTTGAACTTTTGCCTTCCCTTTCTTCCACTCCGGATATTCCAGATTTATGTGCCCTAGTTTCCCGCACTTAAAACAGTGAACGTCCTAGACTGAGTTTTATTACCACTCGATCCACTCCAGGACTTGCCTCTGCCATGATCCTGATTACCTTTCGCCACGAGCCCTTTATCATGTGAACCCTCATCGATAGTCTTCTTCCTTTAATGGAACCCCAGCAATGCACTTGTGATATCCTTCAACTCTAGGATTTCTTTCCCCCAAGTCTGCATCGTAACCAGATTCTCGTATGTAGGTGACGTAGGTGGGGAATTCAGCAGCATCAACGCTTTGTCCTCTTTCTTGAACTTCACATCAACTCACCCCAGATCACTAATGATTTGATTAAATGTGTTGATGTGCTGGGTCAAGTTTGAACCCTTTGCCATCTTAAGCTAATAAAGCTTTTACTTAAGATACAACTTGTTCGTCAATGACTTGGACTTTTACCAGCGCTCCAGTTTTAGCCAAATTGCTGCCGACGACTCCTCATCCATGACGTGATACAACACGTCATCGGCCAGTCATAACATGATAATGGACACAGTTTTCGCTTCCAGATCCTTCCAACTTGCGTCGTCCATGCTTTTTGGCTTCTTTTTGTATAGACCCTTCACCATCCCTTGCTACACTAGCAAGTCCTTCACCCTCCTCTGCCACAGTCCAAAGTTCCCCGTTCCATTGAACTTACCAACCTCGAACCTTATAGAAGAAATCCCATCTATTGAGAACCAATAGCTCTGATACCAATTGTTGTTTGCCACACCAACAATCACCCGAGTTTGATACCAATTGTTGTTCTCAACAATCAGCCCTCAGAAACCAATTGTCGGTGCCGAATGTGCGTAGCGGAAGACCTCACACAAACTCTCACGAACAATCAATGGAACAAGCAAGCAAGCACTCGATGATGAACTATACGAACCTAGCAATCACTTAACAATGAGAATCAATGAAAGCAATAATCAAAACACAAGAATTTACGTGGTTCGGCAATTTGCCTACGTCCACGGGAGTAGCGACTGTTTTCATTATGAACAATGAAGCTTACAAGCCTAATCCCATCTAAGGTTACATAATGATGATTATATAATGATCTAATGCGTGTAGAAGTCTTATAGTTGATTTAAAACACTTATGTAGCAATCCTCCAGAGGAAATCCCCCTGATTTGCCCAATCTATTGATCTCGAATTCAAAAATCTGTAATGTCTGCGAGTGAAACCGTTGACGGTTTAGGCCATACCGTCGATGGTTTGAAGCCGAGAAGAATTGCCCTTGCAACACTACTTGAAACCGTCGATGGTTTGCCCTCAAGACTGCACTCTGCATCTCTCTCTTGGTCCCTTGTTTCATGATGCTTTCTCTGGTACATTTGTTCCACTCAAAATATGAGCCACATCCCCAACAAACATATTCATCTCTGGTTCTAGCCCTAAAGCAAGGTGTTGTGTACATTGTGCTAGGGTGTGTTCATCTGTAAAAGAATAATATATATGTATATGGTTTATCATTTCTCATGAATTCTTATTTCAAATAGGATTTTTCTTTACTCATGAATTCTTATTTCAAATAGGATTTTTCTTTACATGTTTAGAATCTGGTGCAGGGTGGAATGCGAATTTACATATGTGATCATGAAACATCACCTCCAGGTCTGTTTGTGCTTTCCATATTTTGTCTCCAGTATTTTTAGAGTGAAAATATTTCATGGAATATTTCAATATAAATGATAGACTGGAATGTAGAGCAGAATGTTGTAATTTCGAAAGGATATGCACCAAATATGCTGAAATACAAGTTGTGGGAAAAAAATGGTCGTTAAAAGTTCAATATGTTTGTATTCAAAAAGCTAAAAGCTATCATTACCCCCCCCCCCCCCCCCCAAAAAGAAAAAAGGAACATATGATTTTAATTCTCCAGGGATTGAAAAAATAAATAGATTGTTACTGATGTCTACCCAGGTGCCAGGACCTTTGTAGATGCATAGAAAAATCTGATAAAAATGTTTCCATTTTTGAGTAAATTAAAATTATAATCTAGATGTGATTTCAACTCTTTGTTTTGTTGAAAATTCATTGAAAAGCTCTTCTTTTTGGGTTGATGAAGTAGTTTCTGGATTTTGAAAAATTAGAATCCAAAGTAATGGGATTTATTTTCTCATAAGGAAATATCCAAGTGGATTTATATTTATTATTTTTTAGAAATATTTGTATTTTCATTTTTAATTGTGAATATTTTTAAAAATAAAATTGATTGAAAAAAGAGCATTAAAACTGCTTTTGTGTCTATTTGGTATACATAATGATCTTCAAAGATTTACTGAGTTGATCATACTCTTAAATTACTCCAACTTAGTGTGTATGTGTTTGTTTTTTTTAAGATTAAATTTTACTATAGCTATTTTTTTTGAAGAAATCACATCAATGGTATTTAAAATCCACTTTTTCCCAGTTTTTTTTGGATATATTATTAATTTTTATCTTTAAAAAGTTATCGTGAAGGTTTGTTTTAGACTTTTCTTTTGGATGAATGTGTAACCTTTTGATGCTTTTCTTTATCATCCGTAATTTTTTGTTTTTTTGGTTTACATGTAAATAAGGTTCATTTAATTTTATGATGAACAACTTCCCTGCTTGTACTCCCTTTAGCTTTATATTGTTGACTTCTCTGACCGTGTTGGAACATATTGGCCTTCAGTTTTTATTTTTAGCTTACTGTAAACTCTACTTGTGATTTAAAATTTTGAGGCATTCAATGTGCATGCACACATGCATGCATGCATGAAATATGCTATTCCTGTTGGTCCACTAAGCATTTTAATTTTTGGCCGATTGGAGCACAAGCATGTGGAAGTTGGTTTGGAGGATTCCTTTGATTGTGAAATTGGAACGTCTGACATTGCCCTGTTTATCCAGGGGACCAGCAAATACAGACAGACAAAATGAACATTCTGATTAGAGCTCTCACTCTTAAGAAGAAAAAGGGTGAGTCAGGTGTGAAGGATGCAAAGGCTATAACCACAACTGATGGTGCAAAGAAAAGGTATTTGTGCCATCTATTATCAATTGAATGATGTTTGAACTATCCTAGTATGATTTTTGGGGACATGCTTTATCTAAATTTTTAAGATTGCGTTGTACATTTATTTCGAGGGATAGAAATGTATGTTGTTTGTTGTATTCTTTTACAGTGTTATTTATGCCTCCTATCTTGTATTCCTTCAGGGCTGCCGATAAATCGTTGGATGGCAGGGCTTCAGCTAAGAGAGCTATGACTAATGCTCAAAGTAGTTCTCAAGGTAAGCCAGAGAGTTTTTCTTGAGTGAGTGGTTGGTTAGAGGTGCATGATGAAGAAAATCAATTTTTCAGGAAACTGTCTTCCTTGAATATGTTCTGATTTTTGGGCAAATGCCTGTCAGCATAGTAGCTATCTAAAAAACTCTTGTCCATTCTCATCAGTGTCGTTATATATTTTGATCTTACGAGCTAGTAGTTGGGTGTCCTGGAATTTTTATTCAGGTTTCATGATATACTTGCAATTTATCCAATCTGATTCCTTCTGGTCAGTTCATAATAGATCCTGATCGGATCAGTCATGGTACCATATCTTTGCAGCTGAAAATTGGTTTAATGAGATTTTGTGAATATGCTCATGTTATGTCAGTGCAGTGTTCTTATAGTTTGCTGGGAAAAACAGCTCAATTCAAGTAAACTTGACTAAGCCTTAATCTCGATGGTAAAACCATCCAAATTGTCCTCTTTAACTTGTGCTCGATATGTGACAACCCCTGCCTTAAATAACTTCATTACATAATCATCTCTCTTCTTGCATGACCTCACGTCCATATGAAGATCCTCATTTCAAGTGTGCTTGTTATGACATTGTTGTCCTCTATTCCCCATGCACAGGATCAGAACTAGTCTTATGGGCCACATTTCTTTTCATCTAAAAAAAATTACCTGAACTATTTTAAATATTTTATTGGATCATTGTCTTGCAGCTGTTTTGTGAATTTTTTTTTGACTTCCTTGAATTACATGGTACCCTGGTTACGCTTTCATTACATCTTAATATGCATGTGCCTATGTAAGCATGTTCTGTGCATCTAGATTTGTGTGTGATTCTGCCCACTCTTTTCATCCTAAACCTTTTCAACAAATGTGGCTTATCTTTTTGTTATTAAATCCCAAATCAAACACAATGGTAAAAGAGAAGCAAGAAAAACGGTGAACCAACATGCAACACACCTAAATTTTATGCATTTTGCTTTGAAGTGTGGGAGAGAATTTTCATGAATTAAACAGAAGGTGCAGTGAGAGTCACTAACAGTTGAATCCTTACTCCAAATACACCCAACCTCATGTTGATGAAGAGCCTAGGAGCATAACAGATGAGTATGTATATAAAGTATAAACCGGCAAACAAAAATCAAATTGTCTGTTTGGGTCGTGTTCATACTCCTGGAGGCTCCTCCTGGCACCCCGGAACTCTGTAGCAGCAAACATAAGTGAGTGAAACATGATGGGTTTTGCTCCTTGGGAAAGAATGGTCCAGATTTGAGAGGCTCTGGAAAGGAATTTAAGACATGCTGTAACAGTTTAATTGAGTGTTTTCTATGCATCCAAATTTTATAGAACTATGTTACAGTGTATTTTTGTATCTCTCTAACAGCTTTTTGATAATGCAGATGGGGCAAGCACTCGCACATCAGATAGGGATTTCAGCAGTTTGACTGTAGAGAGGCTCCGTGTCCTTCTAAAGGAGCGAGGTCTTTCCCTCAGAGGAAAAAAGGCTAGTACTAAAACACCTTTTTTTTTTTAAAAAAAATTTTTATTGATTAGTTTCCTTCCCCTTTGACCCATTTGATGATATTCTTATGTCATGTTTGGTTTGCAGAATGAAATGGATTAGGAATAGAATGGATTGAAAATTTGCATAGAGAGACATATGATGAAATCAATTGATAAATTCAATTTAATTCTGTCCGACTCCATTCCAATTCTACACACCAAAAATGTAGTTAGTGGTTCCTGTAATGGTTCACTGGAGCTTCACAGAGTCTTCCAACTGCATCTCATATGCGATTCATGGAAGTTTCTTTCTCATTCCTTCCCCTCATATTTGCGTGCAGGATGAACTCATTGCTCGATTGAGAGGTGTAAATGGTTGACTTTAGTTTGGGAGGTGGGAGGAAGGCAGGAAATTAGATGGTACCTTCACCCCTTTTGATGTCCCCTAAACATGAAATTATGTTCTTGAACTAGTTTGAGTTGTATGTTGACTGCTAGTTATTTAATATTAGTACCAAATATTTTTGAAGATAAACTCAAATCCTTTTCGTTGTTTTGAATTGACCCAAATATCTTTTCTGTTGTCAATGAGGATAATGAATTTGTAATGGCGCATGCCTCCCTATCCTTACTTATTAAAGCTTTTTGACCACTGATTGTTCACAATTGTATAGTTGAAATTGAATTCTTAAATAGTAGTTATTTATTAAAGCTTTGACCACACTGCTTTTTGACAATTGTATGGATGAATTGAATTCTCATATAGTAGCCTACTCATTGGAAAGGTCATCACATTGAATCTATCAGCGCAGTTCATTCTTTGAAGTAGCTTTGGCAGCTTTCTCCCAAAAATAAAAAATAAAAAATTATGATGGTGCTAAAGTGGTTTTTAGAGCCTTTGCCAAAGAGGGAGTAGTTATAATTTATCCATTTTGTTTTCCTTCTCTCCAAACAAATTCGTTTTAGGCCATGGAACTGTAGTTTCTCAACATGTATAACTATTACTGCGACGGTTTAAAATTTGTCTTTAGTAGGTCAAGGGTTTAAAGTTCAAACTCAAATTGGGTACGAGTAGCTTTTTCTTTTTTGGTTTTGCTTTTGTTTCAGCGTTCCTACGATCCATCAGTTGTGCTATATAATATGGGCATGTGATAACAGAGTTCGTGTTGTTTAAGTATATTTTTTTGATTTATATCTTCTTGAGCATAAATTACTCTCATTACTCCTATTACCATTTTTTAAAGAAAAAAAAGGGATGAAAGGACTTTTAAAAGATTGAAGGCTTCAGGAGGAAAAATCTCTTTATTGAGCAATTGTGATCGCCTTTAACCTAAATTTTTGCTATTCTTTAGGTTAAAAATATGATAATGTAGGATGAAATAGTCTTAGCTCACAAGAAGATGAATATCAAAAGTAAAGGATAGAGGAGATGAGTGTACAATCTATGATTGAGTTGAAATATCTTTTTGTTTTTATATCTTACATTATCATTTTTTTTTCATAAAAAGACGAACATAGAAAATTAAAAATGAAAGGGGTTGAGTCTTCACTCTTTCAAATAAATCATGTTATGTAATGCGGTCAGGTGATCATATAAGTTTTTAATCTATGAATGAGTAGAAATATATTTTTTGTTTCTATGCCTTACATTATCATTTTCTCGTAAGGAGCTGAGTCTACACATTTTCAAATGAATCATGCTCTGTGAGGTGGACCCATGATCATTTTTACATTTCATCATTCTTTCCTCACGAGAAGATTAGTATCAAAAATTAAAGATGAAAGAAGATGAGTATGCAATCTGTGATCGAGTTGAAATATCTTTTTATTCCTATACCTTACAACATCATTTTCTCTTCATAAAAAGACCAACATAGAAAATTAAAAATTAAAGGATCCGAGTTTGAATTTTTTCAAATGATTCATGCTATGTATTGGATCATTTTTACGTCTCATTATTCTTTACTTATAAGAAGAAAAGTATCAAAAATTAAAATAAAAGAAAATTTTCAAATGTTTATTCATCTATATATATATATATATATATATATATATATATTTGTATATATATTTTTTGTTTTATTTTCAAATCGGTATTATTAAAACCTAATTAAACAATAAGACAACATATTTTTAAAGTACTTTTCAAAAGTCAAAATCCAGATATTGTTTTTCTTATGGCCAACAACCTTGAAAAATCAAACCTAACAATATTATATTTATAAATTTATTATAAAGTTCATTGATTTAGAGAATCTCTAGAAAATGAGACCATAAAAATTTCTAAACATATATTATTTAAAAAGTCAACAGAAAATAAACAATACAAAAAAGTGCGCACGCATGCATGTGTGTGAGAGAGAGAGAGAGAGAGAGAGGATGTAGTTTTTAGTTGGGGAAGACAAATTAAATGAGGAATGGAAGCAAAGGGCATGGATTAAAGTAATGCATGGTATGGTTAGCTTGTATTCTAGTTACTAATTGTGCTGTTTATTGATATAGTAACTTTTACCATTTTGATTCGATTTGGGCTTAAATTTGATGAGTATATTGGTAATTAACATATAATGTTGCGTTGCAATATAACTTTATTTCATGTTTTGTCTCAATCTAATACAAATATAAATTCAAAACATCTCCAAACATAAATTAAGTTATATTTCTAATCCTATATAAGTGATCCTATTCTATGGTCTTGCACCAATACTTTAAATGCTTGCTCATATAAGAAGATATGGACATGATGTAATAGTTTCAGGTCATTTCTACGTGATAATAATGTCCACTTTTGACCCGTCGAGCCTTTCGGTTCTATCATAAAAGATATCTTTTAAGGTTGATATCTAATCTGTCCTTACAAGCTAAATTATCCACTTCTTAACAACTAACATGAGATCATGATGGACTTGTCCACCTAATCTCTAATACCTTCATTAAAATGACTCAAACAACTTAGATTTTTGGAGAAACCAAAATCGATCATAGTTAGTAAATCCTACAAGCACCTGGCCTGAACTTGTCTCTAGTTATTTAACGTTGCCATTCGCATCATCGAGTCATCATTGGCCATCTTCAACTCTCTCTCTCTCTCTCTCTAAAATAAAGGAGCACTTTATTTGGCCTAATTGTCACCACAATTTTAGCTCATAAAAGGTGATCAGCTTGTATATATAAAAGACACTGATAGAAAGGAAGGCTTTTGTATGTTTTTAAAAACTCAAAAAAAGCCTCTGAATTTTTGAAATTTCAGATTCCTAAAACTTTTAAAATCTATTTGTACCAAATTTCAGGAGAGTAAATATATATATATATTGCCCTGTAGAAATATTAATGTATATAATATATAACCTACCATATATAAGTTTGTGTGGGCGCATGCGGGACTCAATCCCATATGCTGGAATGCATGCATGGGCCGTGGGCCGTGGGCCCAGGGCCCCTACCCATATCTCGCGCAATGAAGTTGACAACGACTGACGGACGAGTCCACGCTACTCGCGTGGTTTAATGGGTCACTCTCAACTGGAGGTGGGCCTGAGGCCCATCTTATGAGTAGTTGATTAAGCATATGTGAAAAAAATAAAAATAAATCATTGCGCATGATGAGCAATAAGGGCAAAATGTTGGATCTGTCAATCAGATGGGCCCCCAAATTCCATCCCTCTTTAACGGACTCCTTCGCACAAATTATGAAGAGGGCCAACAAGTCTTTAGGTATGTTAAATATTTTTGGATTTGAATTTTAAAAATAGTGTGAAAGAGAATTAATCCTTTATTAGTAGGTATTTGTTATTCGAATTTTGTAATTCAAAAT
The DNA here is from genome assembly GCF_029873635.1 of Malania oleifera. Lineage (NCBI taxonomy): Eukaryota > Viridiplantae > Streptophyta > Magnoliopsida > Santalales > Ximeniaceae > Malania > Malania oleifera. The sequence continues at coordinate 107,419,034 of NC_080423.1, read as the reverse complement.
TAATTCATTTTCTAGATTCCTTTAAAATTTGAAAAATATCAGAAAAATAAAAGTGAATCAAATTTTTTTGGTTTGTTTGGTTATTAAGAAAAAGGAGAAAGAAAATCAAAAAATGCATCAAATCAATGAATAAAAAGATAATTTTATATATCATCAATGTTTTCTTTTTCTCAATGTTTTTATCAAAGTAGAATAATTTTTTTTTTTAATAACATTTGTACAGAGAGTGTCATAACGTCATGGAGGAGGGTTTTGAAAGCGAGAAATAATAATAATAAAATTTCGATAGAGTCACCACTAACCTATTTACTTAGGTGCAATTATTTCACCTAATTACTACTGGTTGATTGGTCTCTAAACTAATCTTAAGGTCAAGGAACCAGTAGTCTTGATTTGTATTTATTAGAATTGAGATCAGAAATTCAGTTATGCAAGAGAAGGTACTAGTACCCCCAATACACCCGTTCTACAAATGAGACCTAATTAATTTTGAATTATTCTTGTCGTGACGATCCGGACCCGGCCAGATGACCAACTCTGGCAAATATGGGATGTGGTTGCGAATTAGGAAAAATGGATGTGTGATTTTGAAAAAAAGATATTTTCGTAAAAAATAATGTGTGATGAAGTCGCCACTAACCTTTTGAAGTCGCTACCCTGTTAGGGGTATTTAAAACAATCCTTATTAGATTTAAAACAATTTTAAAACAATGGTTAAAATTGGGGTGACAATCCTTAAATTAAATCTAATGGTATTTAATTAACTCCTAAAATAAAAATAAAAAAATACTAAATTTTTTTTTTTTTTAAAAAAAGAAATGTAAAATAAGGTGCGATTTTAAAATGCCTAATAAAACCTTCAAAGAAGGGGATCTTATTAGATAAATTAAACCATTCTCAGAACTAATATGGTTAAGATTTAAAATACCTCTTTACCCTTTATTTAATCATTAGGATGCACATACAGTAAAATAGAATATACACATATGATAATCAAACAAATTTATCAAATTTGTTTAAAAAAGAGTTTTTAAAATATTCTTCAGATTTTTCCAATTTTTTTTTTTACAATTTTATGAAAATTTTTCAACATTTTTATTCAATTTTCTAAGACTTTTAAAGACCATTTTCCTTCATGTTTGATAATTTCATTTTCCCAGTTTTTGTTATCCGAGTAAAAATAATTCAAATAGTTTTCTTTATTTATTCTAATTTTAAAATATTTTTTTTTTGATTTTTTATACTATTTTCCCAATTTCAAAAAAATTTAAAATTAATGAAAAATAATTTTTAAAATTAAATAAATGAAGGTTGGCTGGCCATGCGTCAGCCAGTGATAGTGACACGTGGCATTGTTTTTTTTTTTTTTAAAATTATTATATTATATTATATTTTAAATTTTCTGTAGTAGGGTGACGTCAGCATGAATATTCCAAATAAAGTTAAATACCTGAATCCTATTTGGTATATTCTTTGAAAATAAATTATTTTCTATTCTATTTAAATGATAACTATAAAATTTGAAACTCAGCATCTGCTATAAATTTTAAAAGAAAATAGTGCAAATTTAACTACTAACCTATTTTGAATTCTCTACTCTGCAGTTTTTTCCTTTTATCCAAGCCTCTAGAGTTCCCTTTTGCCAATATTTCACCTCCTGCAATTGAAGCCTATGAATTCTCGATTTTTCCTCCTTCTCAATTCCAAATCTTCAGACCTTTCTTTCTAATCCTCACAATTATTTTTCAAAACTCTCAATGAATAATTTACTCTTCTTACTCTTCGGATCTCAATCTTTGTGCCTTTGTCTGTGTCCTTTTGAAGTTCTCTATTTATAAGCCTGAGGAGTAACTGGATTTAAATTTGATTGATTAATCAATTTTAAATTGATATCAAACTCAAAACTAATTGACTAATTATACTGATTAATAAATTTAAATTATTCAATCACATTTAAAAAAAATCAATAAACCTTTATTATAATTTCTTAATTGACATTCTTTTGTGTGTGTGCGGGTGCAAGCATGGAGAATCTGACCCATCTTTTTATTTCATTTTTTCTTTCTATTTTTTTTTAATTTTCAATGTAAAAATTCAATTTTCCTTGTATTTTTATTTTTCATGTATTTTCTCACCTTATTGCATTAAAAATTTTGCCCTATTTATGTTATATAAGCCTCAGATAAAATGGGGTGTATACAATTATCTTTCTTTATAGGTTTGTTACTTAGGACAATATAAAGACTCTCTTGACATTCTGTAATAATAAATCTATAAAGACAAGAGACATAAATTTTGGACTGGTCTTATATAACAAAATCCTAACAAAAGAAAATATATGGATTTACATATATGCATGAAATCTAAGTCAACTCAACAAACTTATAGAATAAGGTGTAAATTGTCCTAATTTATGAAAAATCACTACCACGGTTTTGGGATCTATGCCACATACCACTAAGGTAGATAAATCATTACAATTTTGAAAACAATTGCTTAGATTTGGGAACTAATGTCACGCGACAACTTGAAAGTAACTACTCAGATTTGAGAACTAATGCCACACGCCTCTGAGACAACCGAAACAACTTGGAAGTGAACTACCGCCACATGCCTTTGAGATATCCATGACAATTTGGAAGGGTCTTCTTGGATTTGGGATGCCACATGCCTCCGAGGTAGCCAAAACAACTTGGAAGGGACTTCTTGAATTTGGGAACTAATGCCACATGTCTCCGGGATAGCCAAAACAACTTGGAAGGGACTTCTCAGATTTAAACTAATGCCACATGCCCCTAAGATAGCCAAAACAACTTGGAAGAGACTACTCAGATTTGGGAACTAATGGCACACACCTCCGAGATAGCCAAAACAATTTGGAAGTGACTACTCAGATTTGAGAACTATTGCCAAATGCCTCTGAGACAACCAAGACAACTTGGAAGGGACTTCTCAAATTTGGGGAATGAATGCCACATGCCTCTAAGATATCCAAAACAACTTGGACACGACTACTTAGATTTGGGAACTAATGTCACATGTCTCTGAGAGATGGCCAAAATAACTTGAAAGCGACTATTCGAATTTGGGAACTAATGTCATATGCCTCTGAGATAGCCAAAACAACTTGGAAGGGACTTCTTGGATTTGGGGAACTAATGCCACATGCCTCCAAGATAGTAAAAATAACTTGGAAGATACTACTTAGATTTGGGAACTATTACCTCAAGTATCCAAAGTAGACATAACAACTTGGAAGTGACTACTTGAATTTGGAAATTAATGTCTCAAATATCTAAATTACACAAAATAATTTGAAAGTGACTATTTGGATTTAGGAACTAATATCACAAGTATTCGAAGTAGATAAAACAATTTAGATGTGACTACTCGGATTTGGGAACTAATGTCCTAAGTATTTGAAGTAGACAAAACAACTTGGAAGGAACTACTTGGATTTGGGTACTAATGCCCTCCATACCCTAAGTAGAACACAAATTCCAATTTATGGAAAACAATGAATTGAAATGTGAGAAGTGGAATGAACACTATTTATAAAATCTATGAAAGAAATTTATATAATATGAACATTATAATGCGTGACATGAGGACACATCCAAACTTTACTAATGCAATGATTTTTACAAAATGCATATGGATTGCTTCCTATCACTATTGATGCTATGCATGCATGCATGAAAATGCACAACTTTCCTCTTCTGGTATGCTTGTGAACCAATGTCTATCCAGTTAACAGACAAGATTCTACAAACAATTTTCAATTTCGCTCATCATTTTTTCAAATTTCAATATGTGGAAAAGAAAGTTCATGTTTTTCCAATGATGCCTCTTCAAGAAATTATAATCTTGAGTAGAAAATACTACTCGCGTTGTTTGATGTGAGTGTCCTTAGAACTTGGCATGACATTTGCCCTAGACCCTCTCAAGGACTACACTTTTAATGTTTAAATATTTTGAAGTTAAATGAATAAGTATACAATCAGATAATACAATCTCATTAGGGATACAAATGAATGCTCAAACCTGTCTATTTTCCTGGTTTTCATACTTGTTTAATAGGAAGTGACTTTACCAGTACTCTATCGCTGTGCGACCTTGATGTTAACTTCGAGAATCAAATCAATGAGCAAACACCTTAGACTTTAATTCACCCCTAGACTTGCTTTTTTTTTTTTTTTATACCCGAAACTTGCTTTCCTTATGGGAAAAAAGTAAAACCGACACTGCCTACCTTATGCATCCACTTCATCACTATTCCATTGTAAATTTGATGTCAACTTCCAATAGTACCATCTCGATTTGTGTTCCATAGGCCATTTTAGTATTTCCATCCTAAATTACAACAAATGTTTTATCGGGTATTTTGATTAAGATTCCAATCTTAGGGTGGATTTTAAGACACATGACAAAACGTATGCTAGGATATAGGTTTCGAGAAGAACAGGGAAACTAAGGCTCAAAAAACCCTTCCCAAAATGACATTTATGCCTGTTAATCGTCCTAGCCCCTGGAGTCTATAGTCTAGGGGGGGGGGTGAATAGACTCTTTTCGCGGAATGCGTATTTATCTACAAAATAAAAACTCTTGGCAAGATATAAGAAATTATATCACAATAAAAGTAGATGTAAATCATGCACAAGACAAATAAAATGAAGAGAAGGGTATAGAAAATTAACAACTGTATTTTTACGTGGTTTGGCACCAAGCCTACGTCCACGCCTTGGGACCAACCCAAGGATTCCACAATCCACTAAGGAACTCCTTCACCGGCGGAGAAGCTTTACAACTCCTGATCAAATCCCTACCACACTCACAAAGAGCCTTCACTCGGGAAAAAATCCCTACCTGCTCGCAAAGAGCCTCTTCGGTTTACAAAGAACTTTCACCAAACGGTTCACAAAAAACCTTTACAAGAAGATGATGGAAATACAGTATGATGCTCCTTAAATGAGCAAATATTAAATACAAAGTGAACCTCACACTATCTCTCAAGTAATGAATTAAACACAATTAAAGAGTAATAGAAAATGAGCACTTGTGAATGAAGAACAACAATATAAAGTGCTAGGTGCATAGGTTTTGGTATAAAAAAATGTTTTTCACTAAGAATGATCAAAAGCCTTCAAAATCATATTAATACAAGTCTAATAGCTTGTATTTATAGTCCAAGAGCCAAAGGAGCTGTTAACTAGTTGTTGGGGGGAAGAAAATATATTTTATTTGGTAAACTAGCCGTTTTCCGCTCGTTAGCGTCATTGTGCCCGTTGGATTCGTTGACTAGTCCCTTGCACTCGTCGACTAATCACACACTGCAACTCGTCGACAAATCCCTTGTGTTCGTCGATGAGTAACCTGAATTAGAAAAAGTCATCAACATGAAAGTTGTGTAATTTTGTCTTAACTTTTTAGGGACCCAAAGATCATCCTTTGTGGACTTTTCTAACAAAATTGATGCCCAAAATATCGAAAGGTCTTCAGGACTCAAGGCTACACTACGGTAGTGACGATTGCTTTGTTTTTCCTTATCAAAAAGCATTTTAATGGCTCAAAACATTCTTGGACAAAAATATATGAAATATATTAAGTATAATGAAGATTAAAACTTGTCCAAATGAGTTTTCTTTTGAATATAAGTTATCTTGATTAATAAAACACGTTTGAAAACCCATTTTGATATCTTATATGCTTAGTATGTCCTTTTATAAATATACTTGACTTTCTTTGAACCTTTAGGACATAAGACTAATTTTGATAAAATCGGGACTAGGTATGAAGATGTTCAAAATACCAAGTTGTTTGAAAATTTGTCTCTTTAGAAAACATATTTGAGTTTAGAATTCATTTAACAAACTCTTTAAGTTTAACTTTGAAAGCCATGAAAGGTGAGTTTGTGTTTATGTCTCTAGTACAATCCTATAAACTCATGTGTGTAAAGCCCCGAACCCTTAACCCTGGATCCGGTGTGTTATACCTGATAATCCATAAGTCAACATATACACAGCGGAAAACATGAACAAAATCTCCATACAACATAATCCCATAATACCATAATTTCATAATACCAGAGTTTACTAATCTTATCTAAATTTCACAATATCTATCCAACACTTGCATTTCCATAAATACACAAATCTCCAAAACATTTCAGTATGTTCACAACCATCCGTTTCTCAAAAGACTTAAAACATAAAACATGAAACATAAAATATTTACATCCCAAAATATTATCAAAAATTATACCCTTTATCTCAAAAGTGCTATAACAGTTCGAGCTCTCTAAGCTTGATCTCGTGGAGGTCCTGAAAAAGATGAATTCATATTCGGGCGAGACACATCTCAGTAAGGGAAGAAACATACATATTAAAATAACGTGTGGCTAACATGAGGTATATAGATATCATTTTAAATAAATTTGCAAATCATTATCATAACATTAAAACCATTTTCTGAACCTAACAATCACATGCAAAGATTTACCCATGAGATTACCCAAGGATAGGGCTGATTACTCGCTCATACAAGTAGCACCCCTCTGCTCTGATACTTAGGTAACCCTAAGGTCACAATTAAAACATACCAGAACACTCACCTTACTCAGTAAGCCCTCAAGTATAAGATTAATCTCGTACTCACACAATTCAACAATAGTTTACCGGCAAAATTCTAAGGATAGGGAAATCTACCTGCCCATACAAGTAGGTTCCCTTTGCCCTAGTACATTATGTGGCTGCTGCCACATCTGTAGCTACTAGTGCACTCGTCTTACTCGACAAGCCCTCAGGCGAAAGGTACGCCTCGCCCAATCGTAACATGTTCTACGTACATACATACTTCTAATATCATAATACATCATACTTTCTATCATTATTCAATCATACACATATATTCATATTCATAGCTTAACATTACATTTCATTTCACTTTAAGTGATTCTTTCCCATTTATATCATTCACGTTTCACGTTTCATTTCATTGCATTGTCATTCCATTGTCATTCCATTCCTTTTTATTACAGCTGGTCTTTAGCCATCATTTGTTAGTCCACATCGCTAGAATCTACTACAGTTAGTTCACATAGAAATGCGCTAGAATCTGCTAACATGGCTGTCTTTCAGCTGTCTTACATTTACATGGTTGCATTTAACATACACAGGCAACGTAATCCATATCATATTTTGTTCATAGTATTTTACTTATTTAACCTGCATCTCATACATTTAACATATATATGCAAAGAATCTCATGCCACACAATTTAATAATAAAATTTATATACATTCCTTACAAAATAAGCCAACCCATAATTAATATTTATACACTGTAAATACATTTCATTTCTTATTTAATTCATTAGAAAATTCTTTTCACTTTCATTCGTTTACTTTCACATATACATAACTATATCGATAATCCTAGGCTTAGAAAACATCAATTTCATGGTTGGCATTTTAAACCCACATAAAAACATATATACATAATTAACACATAATCATTTTTAATTCATAAAAACCTGATTTAATACATAAATTTTCCCCTTACCTGGTTTCTTGAACTACGCCAACAAGGACTCCGAAAAATACCTGCGGCGCTCACCCGGACCCTGAATCCAAAATCCTAATTCCATGTAATTAATCCTGAATAAAATATTATTTTAATATTTCCTAAACCTATAAATTCTAAATAAATAAATATACCCGTAAATATAGCCAAATTACCAAATTTTCCAAATTAATTAATTCATTTCCCCAAAATACTATCCATCTAGCCTTCCCTAGGCTCCACATACCTCAAATTAACATTTAAACTAATATTTAACACCTTCACTTAATTTTTTGAATTTTGCATGCGGGTCCCAAAATTACACCTGCGACGCTCACCTGGGCCCTAAATTCTGAAAATTCTACTTCAATTCCCGATGCTCAACATTTTAACATTTCTAAATTAATCCTAATTAATTAAAAATAAGCCCCTTAATAACTCCCATACCTCAAATTTGGGGTTTTACCCACGATGGTCCCACGAGAATTTCATCTCGCTAGACTTGTAGAGAATCACTCCTAGATTCTCGTGGTGGTGTTCGTTCGTCAATCAGACTTATAATTTGCAAGAAATTAAAGAAAAAAAAAAGAAATTGGCTTACCCCAAGGGATACGCCTATGCTGCTGCTACCACCGATCCGCTCTGGTAGATATGACGGCAGCGGAGAATGAAGTTCAGCGATATCTTCCGATTTTTAATTGGGTAAAAATTCATCACGAAATCGAGGAGAGAGGGAGAGAGAATGAGATGAGAGAGAGAGAGTTCAGAGAACTTTGGGGGGGGGGGGTTTGGCGCTACAGAAGGAATTAAAATTCCTTTCCTTTCCTTCTCTGATCCTTCTTTCAGGAAGGATCCTGAAGGTTAGATAATAATAATAATAATAATAATAATAATAATAATAATAATAATATTATTATTATTATTATTATTATTATTATTTAATTAATATTAATTATAATATATTTTTTTAATAAAAATTAAAAATAAAATTTAAATTTTTTTTTTTTTTTTAGAATCACTACAATGTGTCCTAGTATGCATGTGCTTTGCTCAACTCTTGCTCAAAAATCATATAGGAATAAAACACAAGAGTTACAAACTGAACCTACCACTCACACAACCCTTATTACAAATAATTCAACAATTATAAAACATTTGGTTGTGCTTGGGTCCTTCCGAGTATGTGTACATTTGATCTTTCCTTCTTGATGCCTACTCGGTCCGATCATTGCCTCTCACTTGGTACTTCAAGCATTTTCCACTTGTACCTCTACTAACCATAACTGCAAAGATAGGAAAACACTAGGAACACACAAATAGGTTAATATCATCAAAACACTTGAAATATGATATTGCAGCTAATAAGGCTAACATTCTCCCCCCTTTTGATGATATCTAACCTATTATTAATTTACTTAATCTTTACATTTGAGTTTGACTTACCATAGCTTATATGCAAAGATAAGCTAACCTAAAACCACTAAATGAGTTGTTATCATCAAAATTATGCAATTAAGTTCTCATAACCTCTAAGGCTAACATTCTCCCCCTTTTTTATGTTGACAAACCATTGGTGTTCTCCTAAAGGGTATATATATTAAAACTCCCCCTAAAAATATGCATATTGTTAAATGATTAACATTTGCTCCCCCTTACTATATGCATATAAGGCACAATAAAAACATTTCATATTCATGGAGCTTTAACGTGCAATTCACAAGATAGAAAGTTCATGTAAGATAAGACAAGTAATAAGCAAGTTGAAGTTTTCATGCAACCATATGCATTCTACCCCAAATGCATTTCACTTCTCCCCCTCAACCTCATATAACACCACACATCATTCTTTTAACAAAGAGGACACCAAATATCTTCTCCCCCTTTGATCATCATAAAAAAGAGAGGTACAATATATTTAACTAAAATTTCTCTCCCTTAAGATATGATTCCATGGTGGTGAGGCGAGTGTGTGCAAAACACATATGCCAAAAAAAAAAAAAAAAAAAATTTGGTGCTAAACCATAATATTGGAAATGCGAAGAAGGACTTCCTTCAAAACTCATGAATGATGATCATTAAGAAAAATACCATATGATGTTGGATCAAGCATTCAATGCAAATTTTCAAAATGTTGTTATGATTAGCTTTCACTAAAGCTTAAATCCATGAATAGGATATGATATACAATGCTTAGCATATATCATCAAAACAAATCATAGCATGTGTAACAACCCAAAAAGTACGCCACTTTTTTTATATATAATTTACTCTGATACCCTTGTAATACCTACTATAACATCTCAGGGCCTAGATGGCACTAAGGTATCCTTGTACATATTCTATGTAGCGGAAAACATAAAGTCATACATCCATATTTACAATACCAGAATTTAGTGTTTCCAAACTATGCATACATGTTTACACGTCACCCTGGTTTCATCTACTCCACAAATACATTCTCCTAAACACATTTACCCCTTAAAATAAGGCAGTACAAAAGATCTCTTTATCTGCGAGCCTGATCTGCTCGCCTAACTAGATCACCTGAAAAATGCTAAATCACTGAGATGAGACAACGGTCAGTAAAAGGAAATGTGCTATTACTAGTGTGTGACAAATGAGTTTACATAAATAATTTACTGATAAATAACTGTACCGAGATACCATGTAAAATATAACACTGTGTAACTCACACCTATGTGACTTAAAATACACTTGTAAAATTTGAGTTTTTTATTTTATCATACTGCTAGTATTATAATATATCTACCGATATTCTGTAAATCTATAATAAATAACCGTGAGAACTACCCTGAAAATCTATACGTCATGATTTAACCCCTCATAATAGGGTTGTGGCAGAACTTAATCCTGGTTGGCCTACTAGGTAAGTCATATGTATTCTACCAATCCTCAGTCCGGCCAAACTACAACCTCTCATAGGCTCAGAATTGGTAACTATCTTATCAAACCGGCCTCCTCAACCCATAATACCGAGAAGACTGCAATCTCTCCATAGGCACAGTTGACGGAATTCATATACTATCTGAGATATGTGGTTGCACTTTAATATGAAAATAGCAACGATACCATACTCTGCTAACTGAACATAATTGAATTCATCAGGGTTTGATACTGTATATACTATTTCTATAGATATTCTACTATTTTCATCATGATTCCAAAATAATCGTAACACTATAAATTTGATTTGAAAATACTATAATATCTTATTAAAATAACTATGACATCTGACTGTAATAACTGTAATATCTGACTGTAATGTCTGATTGGATAATCTGTAACATCAGAGTGTTATGGTTTTGAAAAGCATGATATTCTGTAAATACTGTAAAATTCTCGTCTGTATAAATTTGTAAAATATCTGTCTGGTAGATATTTGTCTGGTAAATATGTGTCTATAAAATATATCAGGTCACACAATTAATAAAACTCATGTTCTGAAATCTGTAAAACTATATAAGTTACACCCTGTACCTTAATAAACAAATGCTATAATTGTAATGACCTGAATTTAGAATGGTATTTAAATAATAAAGAGACAGAAATGGAGACTGGAAATAGAAGGGGGCCGTCGACTTCGTCGACGACATTGAACTTTGGGAGGAAAAAATAAAAAAAGGGGATCAGCAGGACTTCGTCGACGAATACAGGGGATTCGTTGATGAAGGCTTCAGAGAATTCGTCGACGAACACAGGGGGCTCGTCGACGAGAAAATACCGAGAGGGGTTTTTGAGCCGACTGAATTTCGTCGACGAGGGGTGGATTTCGTCGACGAAATTTATGAAGGACTCGTTGACGAAGGACGGGCTCGTCGACGAAATTCCCTGTTCTATAAATATGGGAAAATCCAGATTTTTAAAGCTTCATTAAGAAGCTTACTCAAACTCTCTCTCTCCCCTTCGGTTCTCCCTCTTTCTTTCATTGATTTCGGGCTAGATCTTCGCCGGATCGACAATCCAAAGTCACTATGACGCTCCTAGGGAAGTTCTCTCCAAGTTTGCCGGAGCGGATCGTCGGTGGAGTCAAGTTGGAAATCATCCCAAATCCAGGGTAAGACTTTCTACTCAATATATGGAGTTGTGACAGTTGAGAAAAGTGTTATACACGTAGAAATATTGAAGTTTAATATTAGGAGTTTCATTTTCATGGGTGTTGATTGTGGATGTCGGGAATCATCCCTAAGTTGAGGTAAGACTTTTTAAGCCGAATTTGACTTAATGGTAGTTATAAGAAATGTTACACACGTAGAAATACTAAAGTTTATTACTGGGGTTTTTCATTTTCAGGGTGTTGAGTTAGGAACTCTACGGGTGTGGGGAAGATTTTCTTAGGGGCTTTTCAGGAATCAGGTAAGGGGATAAACTAAGCTAGTTGTTTTGAGAAAATGTATGTATATATATATATATATTTAGCATCTGCTTTACGGAAAATGTATATATTTATATATATGTTATATATTTGCAAAATATAGTGAAAATGATTGTATGGTCGAATATGTGAAAATCCGTTTGTGTGGCATGAGTATAAAATGTTTTGAAATACTGTTTTCTGTGAATGTGGATGATATGGATTTGTATGATGGAAAACCGGTGTACGGGCCGAGATTTTTACATGTTTTGCCTGCATACGGGTCGTGCTATGTGACTGTGATTTGCCAACGTATGGACTGTGCTATGATTTGCCGACGTACGGGCCATGCTATGTGGATGTGATTTGCTAGCGTACAGGCTGTGCTATGATTTACCAGCGTACGGGCCAAGTTATGATAAAATGTGTAATACCGACATACGGGCCGATGATTTTCATGATATATGTGTATGTGCAAATTGATATGATTGGTTTGGTAATTAATGATATGAGATATTTATGTATCACGGTTTTAGTATATGTATATGATATCAGAACCTGGTTGGCTTGGTTTAGGCTAGCACTTGCACGATACCGTTGCTATGTGTCCATGGTTTTCGTGATTATGATATTTGTGTTAACGCCGCTGTATGAAGTGGTGTGATATTGGATGGTCGATGTGGTTATTTTTCAAGAAGTGTGCTGTTATCGCCCCTAGTGTACGGACTAGGTCTGGCAGACCCATCGGACTTACAAACTAAACTATTGACTTGGCAGTGGTCGGCCAACCATTGTCGGGTCCCGCCTTCAGGTCACACAATCCAGTCATGTGGGGGTAATACATGACAATAGTCAGCTAACCTACCAGGATTGTTTTATGTTATTATTATGATATGAGATGAGATATGCTCATGAAATGCAGTATGTTCTGCCATGTTTTGATATACATGTTTTCCTAGATTTGATAAACAATACTGAATATGATATGTATGGTATATGTTGAACACGGTAAACTCATGTTGCTACACACTGGTATATTATGATATATGAAATGATGAGATGCATGTTATTGTATGTTTTCTGCTGCTAGGGCTTCTGCTGTATGTTCTGATATATCCCTGGTACCCACGGGTCCAGGTGGATTGTGACCTACTGAGTTGGGATATGAGATGTGTGGTAGTGATTTTATTATTATGAAAATGAAAAAAAAATGTGGAAAATGAGCTAGTCGTGACAATAATTTATTAATAATATTTCTAAATTTACTAGCATAACATATTTTCCTTACCTAACTGGCTGGGAGGCTCGCCTCCAACTTTATCCTTACTCTCATTGTGTACTATCCCCAAAATCCTGAAATAATACATATATACATATTTCAAATAAATCAACCATATTTTTCTGAACCTACATACTCGTAAATTTTTCAAATTATAATTTACCTAGGCTCCTGAAAATATTTTCTGGGTCCTTAACTCATACTTGCAGGGTCCCAAAAACACTCTAGTCCTGAAATCATAACATCCTAATTTATTCCACAAAACTATAGTATATTCCCATATAACTTAAAATCTAAACTCAAATAAGCTTGATAAAACTGAAAATACCCAAATATTCAACTTACCCAAATTTTGGGATGGTACCCAAGTTGCCCAAACCAACAATTTATTCCAACAGACTTGTAGAGAATCTCCCCAGGCTCAACGTAGCGAGTTCGGATTGTCGAAACGAGGAGAGATGGAGCGAGAAATGTGAAGAGAAGTGAGAGGAACCGAGTAGGAGAGAGAGGAATGAGAGAAAATGATTTTCTCTCGCTGAATCTTGATTTTTTGTTACTTATAGACCTTTCACCACATGATCTCGTCGACGAGTCACGTCACCTCATCAACAAGTTTAAGAAAGGAGTTCGTTGACGAGCACCTAACCCTCGTCGACGAGTTTCAGGCCCTGAAACAGTCCCTTGGTAACCTTCGGTCGATCGACGCAGAATTTTTGGGACTATCTCAAAGCAGCCCTTGAAAAGACCTTAGTGAGACTTTAGGTCCCCACACATATGCACTAATATATCCTCACAATATCTTGTCAAAAAGGGGATCAATTTGAAATGGGCTGAACAAGATAAGCATAAAATGAGAGGGCTCGGATGACCGAACCCCAGGGGTTCATTTCACCTTGGGTGCCCAAACTGTTGAGAAGTAAACAGTTTGACCATGCTTCGGGCGACCGAACACATTTTGATCATATCATCCCCGGGCGACCGAACCCCTAGATGTGAACTCCTCACCAACTCGGGCTACCGAGAAATTTAGTTCAAAATAGGCCTTGGGCGACCGAACACGTGCGTTCGGGCTACTGAACCTAGGACCAGGCACCCGAACCTACGAACTAATGTTTTTGACTTTTGTTCGAGCTACCGAACCTACACTCAAGCTGCCGAACTATTTTAAAGGGTTTTTAAAAATGTGATTGTTCGGGTGACCGAACCTTGGTTCAGCCACCCAAGCCCTATCGGGTTAAAATTATTTTAACTGAGGTAGACACAGGTTAATGAGGGTTAATATTTCCTAAACACTTTAAAACTTTTCTAATAATACCCTGAAGGTCTCAAACGGTATTTTTTACCTTGCCTATAAATACAGGCTCATTTGTGAGGATTAGTAGGTGATTAGTAAAAAATCATTAGTGGAAAATCATCTCTTTTTCAAAAACTCATATTGCCAAAAATACTCTCAAATACTTATTCCCTTGATACATCTTAGTATTGTGAGAGCTTACTGAGTGGGCTAGTGCTTATTAGAGGTTGCTTATACTCCCATTATTTTTCTTGATTGATTGTCATTATTTTTGGAGAGTTAAGCAAGAGTTTTTCCATAGATTTTTATTTAATAAATCTAGTATTGGGAAAAACTTATTAACTTAACGATCTTTACATTGTCATTGCAAAAATTCCTATAGTTTGATTTTGTTGTGCAAAAACATTTTTCTACAAGCTATATTATTCTTTCAAACAACTCTTGAGCATATGACATTGAAGAAAATATTTTGAATTGTTCTGAATATTTGCAGCATCTTTGAAACCCTGATTTATTATTGAGATTTGATATATACTGTTTCAAAGAAATAGCTTGATTAGAGCATTCTTGACCATATTAGTGATAATAACTTGTTGAGTGTTGCTTGCACAAAATCGCGTCACTGAGCTTACATTTCCTATATTGTTGATGTGTGGTTGATTAAGTATACTATGCGTATTGTAGTACATACCTGCTTAGTTGAGAAAACACATTTCCGTGTACAAAATTTTTATACCATTTGTTGTATTCCAAGGGTGGGTTTGAAGAAGGAGACTAGCCCTCTTGAATAGTCCTGAATTGACTTAGACTCGGTTAGGAAAGTTAGATGCACCATCCTGGTAAGGCGTGTTGGTTGAGGTCAGCCCTGTTAATTAACCTGGTTGTAACCGGTGCTGCTCCACCCGTTAAATGAGCTTTAGTGGAATCCTCGGGTTTGCGAACTAGAGGCGGGGACGTAGACACAGTTGGTCGAATCCTAATAATATATCGGGTGTTGATTTTATTTTCCGTAATTTATTTTCTGCACCTGTATGTTTATGTTTATCGTTTAAATATTTGATTAGGATTATGAATACATAGAAAGACCCAAGGTTTGTGAAATACTGCTTGCTAGATTAGTTGAATCTAGGGGATTAATTTTTAAATACTCAATTCACCCACTACTTGGGATTACACCAAAACTAATAGGTAAAACAAGTTAAGGGGCTGAATTGGGTTGAGCCTAAATTAAGGCAAAGGAATCAGTTAACCCACTCGGTTTGGTTATTCGAGTTTGGGTCAACAGGCCAATGGTCATAGACCCGGGTCAATCTGACCCAATTATTTGGGTCGAATCTAAGGGCATTCGGGTATGGGCATTCAAATGTGGGGTAATCGAGTATAGACATTCTAAATTTAAGTTAAATACCTGAATCCTATTTGGTATATTCTTTGAGAAGAAATTATTTTCTATTCCATTTAAATGCTAACTATAGAATTTAAAAATCAGCATCTGCTAAAATTTTTTAAAGAAAATAGTGAAAAATTATCTACTAACTTGTTTTGAATTCCCTACTCTACAATTCTACCTTTTATTCAAGCCTCCATAATTCCCTTCTGCCAATCTTTCATCTCCTCCAATTCAAGCCACTGAATTCTCGATTTTTCCTCCATCTTAATTCCAAATCTTGAGGCTTCACTTCCTAATCCTCACAATTATTTCTCAAAAGCTCTTAACGAATAATTTACTCTACTTACTCTTCGAATCTCAATCTCTATGTTTTTGTTTGTGTCCTTCTGAAGTTCTCTATTTATAGCCTTGAGGAGCAACTGGATTTAAATTTGATTGATCAATCAATTTTAAATTGATCAATCAAACTCAAAACTAATTGGCTAATTAAACTGATTTATCAATTTAAATTGTTCAATTGCATTTAGAAAAAATCAATTAACCTTTATTATGATTTCTTAATTGACATTCTTTTGTGTGTGTATAGGTGCAAGCATGGAGAATCTGTTGAATCTATTTATTTCATTTTTGTCTTTCCTATTTTTTTATTTTTTATTTTCAATGTAAAAATTAAATTTTTTTTCTGTATTTTTATTTTTCTTGTATTTTCTCACCTTATTGTGTTAATAAATTTTGCCCAATTTGTATTATATAAGCTCCAAACAAAATGAGGTACCTACAAAGAGAAAATATAGTAGAAAATGAGTTTCTTTCCTATCTTTCTTTTCTTTCCCTTCCTTACTAGCAAAATCCTTTATCCAAATGAACCCTTAATTTACTCAACAAACTTAAAAAAATCACAAATAAGTCTTGTTAATTTGCTGCTATGATTAAATAGAAGATAAAAAAAAAGGTTAAAAACACATTCCCTTTGTTTGGAGAGATCTTGAATTTGAAGTTATATTAAATTTGAATAAAATATAATAGAAAATTATATTAAAATTTGTCCAAATCCACCTAAATACAACCTTTACCTATTAGTGGGTCTGTTTAAACCATTTAAACTAATTTAGTTGTAAAATTATGGAATTATATAGATATAACTTGAATGAGAAAGTAACAGGTCTATAATCTGTGCTTGAGAGTATGAATTTCGAACAATTAATTTGAATTTTGATGAATTTAAATAAATTTTAATATAATTTTATATTATATATTATCTAAATCAATGCAAATTTAAATTTAATTCAACTCCAAAGGTACGTGAATTCTGATTGGCCATAGGCAACCAAAAACATGAAGAAGAAGAAGAAGAAGAAGAAGGTTTGAGTATGTGCTCTTGCAAATGGTGGTAGCTATGGAAGCTCTGCATTTGGCCATGGACGTGGAGGGGGTTGTGCATTGTACCGTTGTACAGGAAGAGACGTGTGGAATTTTTTTAAGTGGTTTGAATAAATTCACGTACGTATGTGAATAACATGTGTAATCGTTCAAGGAAATCATGCTTGTGCTATTTGTACTAATTGAAATCGCATGCCCATAAAATGAAGTCGGCTAAAACCACAAGTGGCCAAATGTATTTAACCCTAAAATTATTTTAAATATGCGTTGTCCACATTGTTATTCTGCTCTACGTAATGAAGAACAGTATTTCTAAAAAAATAAGTATGAATAGATTAGTCGATGTTATGTGGTATTATAATTTAACTTTTGAATGTGATTATTTTATTGCATTCAATTAAATTGAATAAAAATTTTTAAAAAAAATAAATTTTTTTTTTTCCTTTTTATAATCCAAGGACTTTAGCCACTATCGCGTCACTTTGTATACTATGATGTGACGCCAAACTCGTGGTGATTCACCGAAATAAACTCTGAACTCTGAAGGAGGAATTTTTGGCTTGAAGTATGAGAAGTTGAGAAGAGAGAAAAAAAAAAAAAGTAGAAATGAGAAGTTTCTTTTTTTGCAAAGCCAATTTCTTTAAGGGTCCATTTGGATCAAGATTTTTCTTGAGAAAAGGAAATGAAAGGAAAAGAAAATAAGGAGAAAACTCATTTTTCTTTATATTTTCCTTCTCTATTAAATATTATAAAAAATGAAAGCTTATTTTAATATGATTAAAAATTAAGAAAAACTAAACATTCATGATGTGTAAAATCAAAATTTTGTTTATAGATTCAATATTTTTTTAATATATTTTCTTCTCACTTTTCTTGATAACCAAATAATGAAAATGTAGATTCCTTAATATTTTCCTTTCCTTTTTCTAACATTTTTTGAGTTTCAAACTGAGCCTAAAAGTGGAAGAAAAGTGGGTGAAATGAGATTTTAGTATCTATTAAATAATAACTATTTATTAATTTTCCACCCAAACAAAAAAATATATTATTTTTTTTTTCTATTTTTTTTTTGCATTATTTCCCTCTTCTCTATATTATTTTTTTCTCATTTTCTAAGAATGTGCGGCCGATCCACGATAGGCTTAAACTACAACTAATAGGTAAGTCTCACTTCGATCTCATAAATATATATATTTTTGTATTCTTATATCACCCACGTAAAAGCTAATTAGATTTGAAAATCGACTGAATTTCATACCCACGAAATCTTATCCTAAAATTTCAATTTTAATTTTAGTTAGAAAAAATTAAAATAGTGATGATTCAACTATAAAACCCTTTAGCTGAAGAAGCTTTTAGCTTAATAATATATTAATTAAAGAACCAATTTACTTAAAAATTTAAATCACCAAGTGGCTACTAGCACATTAAAATTTTAAAACTACGATTTAAACCTTATTTAAAGTTTTGAAAGTGAACTTACATCCGAAAATAAATATATCAATATGATTGAAGAGACTTACAAAAATATGAAAACCGGACTATCAAATATTGAGAAAGAAATTGATGCAACTATCTAACACAAGCTCAGTCGAGTTGACTTAAGTGGTAAATGTGATTTGTGATTTTGGTGACCCCAAATTCACGGATTTGATTTCTCCTTGAGAGTTTATCCCGATGAATTACCAAGGGTGTATCAATGGGCGGACGGATTTCACCGCCTCAGGTTTGGTGTCGTACCATAGGATCTAAAGTGGCGCGTTGGTAGCTGAAATCCTCATATTATATATATAAAAAACTATTAAACACAAAATATAAACTTTAATACCGCACCATAGTGTCCAAAGTAGCGCGATAGTAGATGAAGTCCCCTAATTATAAAAAAAAAAACTATCAGACACAAAATATAAACTATTTATTTATGTAAATAAGTTAAAATTAATATAAAAAAAATGGCATATAACACATTTGAAAAACTAACATGCACTTTCAAAATTAATTAAACATAAAATATTAAATTAAAATTAGATTAAAAGTAAAAATAAAAAATATTAAATTAAACTCAACAATTTGACTTTTAGTAACCTGTTGGTATTGGTGTAAAATTCAATTAATCAAATTCTTGTCAATTATTAATTTAAAACAATTCCATTTCGATTTGTATTTTGTCACAAGCCACTGGACGGTGCACAAGGCAAGCGGCAAGCGCGCCGATTATTGCTCAGGGACTGTTTGCCCCGCCCTTTTTCCCAAACTCGAAATGTCACATCTTATCTTATGGCGACGACAAATCAATTAAGACCCTTGAGCAGCAACCACGCAACAATCCAAGTCGTGGCGGCGGGAGCGGCAGCGGCAGCGGCGCCGGTGAAAATTGTCAAAAAACGGCGCCCATAATTTAGATTTGAAGCAGTCCACCATTAATTCTATCTTCATTTGTAGAATTCATATATATCACACGTTGGTGCTATTGGAAGATTTTTTTTTTTTTTTTCTGACGAACTACTGTTTGGAATTTAAAAAATATTTTTAAAAAAGGAAAATAAAATATGAAATATATTAATTTTTCAATTATGGTTTGAAATTGAAGTGAGAAAATATATATATATATATATATATATCAAATAAACGAATAGAATTTTAATTTTACACACCCTTAATGCTCAATTTTTTAAAAGTTTTTTAATTATATTAAAATAATTTTCATGTTTGAAGAGAAAATAAAAAGGAAAATAGATTTTCTTCTTCTTTTTTTTTCCATACAAAATCCTTGAATTGGCTTGGCTTTTACGCCCACCCACTTGGCGTGCGCCAATTTGCAGCTTATGAAAATTATTGGGGAAAGAAAAGGAAAGTAGGAAGAATTTCACCTTTTACATTCAGAAAGTGAGAAAGAAAAAAAAAGTACTAAATAAATAAACAAAAATCTGATTTTTTATTTTTTCTAATATTTATTTTTTCTTAATTTTTACAATTTTCATTTCTAATGGTATTTGATATAGAGAAAAAATATAGTAAAAAATAAATTTTTTTTTTCATATTTTCCTTTCTTTTTGTTTTTTCAAATAAAATCTTTAATCCAAATTTATACTTAAATTTATTTAATTTTTTATCATCATAATTATGTATTTAAATAATTTTTAACCACTTCAAGTAAGTACACACAAGCTACTGCAAAAGAGAGAAGGATAGTATTGCATCTTTGGGAATTGAAAATGGTGGGAAGCTATGTGGATTGTTGAAAGGCCTAAAGGAATATTACAGCTTAGCCTATACTTAGAGGAAAATCTCAAAAGAAAATTTTGTGGGCCCCTATTTCATTGCTAATGCTCTATCCTCATTGACAATATTTGAGTCACGTCACTAATCTTATATAATATTTTAATATTAGTGACACTTCAACTTCGTCACTAATATTAATGCTTTTTCAGCAACATCTTTCACTGCACTATTAAAATAGTTTTGCTATTTTAAAATACATATATATATATATATATATTTTCGTATCGGTAGTAGTTTGCATGTTACATGTGTTCATTATCATCTCAAACTAATTAACTATCGATTTTGATACTATTAACAATGATAAGCTCAAGAGAAACCCTAAATGACAAAAAAAAAAAAAACCTAGGTTTCATGAAACCCTATAAGGATTACTTGAAGAGAAAAGATAATGATTGTTTAAATAATAAATAGCCTATAGCACGATCAAAATCCAATTTGTGCAGATTCTTCTCCAACTAACAAAGAGATCTTGTTAGAATTATCGCATAAAAAATTAAATAAATTTTTTTTTGAAAGAAAGGCCTATAGATAACACGCCAACTATAATATGCATAGAATAATATTTTTATTGATTCTAAGCAGAGTGTTTTTCTTGTTCTCTTTACTATATATTAAAAAAAAAATGACAATTCTATATGTCCTTAATTATTCTCCAAAATATTTTAAAAAAATTAAATTCTTAATTTTTAAAGAACACATGGGTTCTTTCTATTTGCTTATATATTTAATACACTTAAGAATCCTAACTACTATTTCAATTTTTTTTCATATTAATTTTTAATTTACATTCAATAAAAAATAATTAAAAATGTTTCTTTTTTAAAAAAAATTAGGAAAAATGTATGTGTAAAAATAAAATTTAATAGAAATCATTTAGTAATTAAATAGATCAATGACTTATAGCTTTTTTTAATTAATTAACCAATCTATAAATATTTGAAATTATTCATTTAATTAGTTGCCTAAAAAGGTGTGGTTTGTTTTTTTTTTTTTATTAGATAGGAACTTTATCCACCAATGAGTCCTTCGAATCCCCTGGTGCGACAACAAACCTACTGATCAGTATCCTCCACCCCTAGGTCTCGCTGATCAGGATAAAGTCTGAATGCGGACACGACTTCCGTGCATCAGTTGGACATTCGGCAAACCTGACCCCTGGGACACATCTCCATTACCATCCACGGTCCCCGCTGGCTCACAAAGAACTCTCACCATCCACGGTCCCTACTGGCTCACAAAGCGAACTCTCGCCATCCACAATTCCCACTGGCTCACAAAGTAAACTCTCACAATCCAGAGGTACCGCTGGTTCCGTGAGTGTATCTACTTGGAATTGAATCATCGATGCTCCTTCTGACATGTTAATGTCTTTCCACCATGCCATGCTTGTGGAGGTGTGACTTGGCTTACGAAAAGGAGAGAGAGAGACAGAGAGATGTTATAAAAACTAGAAACTAAAAGCTATTATCATTTAATTTTTGGAAATTATATTGTTCATTCAAAATTTAACAATAATTTAAATAAAAAAATGTATCCTAGCTTGATACAACACTAGAAACTATTTTATATTTTAAATATGCCTACTATATAATTCTTGTCATAAAAAATTTTTGATTACTTTGTTCAAACTTAATTCGTACTTGCATAAATATAGTTAATTAAGTTCATAATTTGTATCATATAATTGATTATTCTCTATATTAAAATTGCAAATATCATAACGTCTTGTTTCTTTAGAAATTATTTTAATTTATAAACCTATTTTATGGGTTATCATGCATGATTGCTAATAAATTAAGTATTTCATTTAAATTATGTACTCTTATATATTATAAATTTTAAATAAACATATTTTTTCAAAATACTAATATAAAAAAAAGTATGCATGTGAGGATCTTTCTTTTTTTATAACCCGGGTTGTAGAGACCCAGAAAATTATAATAATTAAATAATAAAGGAAAAGAGAGAAAAATGATTTTTCCAAGGGGGCTCAGTAGGGTCTCATCGACAAATGCAAAATATTTGTATACAAGTGGCCTTCTTGGGAACTTCGACGAGGACACATGTCTCGCCAACAAGGAGAAACCGAGAGCAGGTTTAAGGACATGCAGGCTCGTCGACGAACCCATAGCCTTCGTCGACGAACTTTCTTCTTGGGTTCGTTGACGAGGCCACATGTCTTGTCGACTAGGCCACGTGGACAACACTCTATATATAGGCCAAAATCGGGATTCAACGAGGAAAAGTTAATTGTTTTTCACATTTGCTCTCTCTAGCTTGGTTTCTCTTACTTCTCTCTAGATTTTCGGCTTCGATTCTCGCCGGTTTGACGATTGAAAGCTGCCACGTTATTTTTGGAAAGATTCTCTACAATATTGTCGGATCAGAATTTTGATTTGGGGGATTTGGGTACCATCCCAAAATTTGGGTAAGTTGGTTATTTTAAGTTTTATAAGTTATTAGGTATTTCTGAACTGAGGGGAATGTGTAGAAAAACATTTTTGAATCCAAAACCTAGCACTTTGCATTTAGTTCATATTCACGAGTGCTTATCTCTCTTACTTATCTTGTATGATTCTTTCCTTAAGAGATTAGATGTGAGGTTTGCTTTGTATTTGATATTTGCTAAATCAAGGAGCATTTTCATTATAATCATCTTCTTCTTGGAAGGTTCTTTGTGAACCATTGTGAAGGTTCTTGGTAAACCCCTTGGTGAAGACTCTTGGTGAGCACGGTAGGGATTTGTTCTCGAGTGTAGGGATTTATTCCCAAGTTGTAAGGCTTACTCCGCTGGTGAAGGAGTATTTTAGTGGACTGTGGAATCCTTAACTTGGTGCTAAGGCGTGGACGTAGACTTGGTGTCGAACCACGTAAAAATACCGGTGTTGATTTTATCTCCCTATACTCTTTACTATTTGTCTTGTGCCTGATTTAAATTTCATATATTATGATATAATTTCTTGCATCTTGCCAAGAATTTTGTTTTGTAGAAAAAATCGGTTATACGCGAAAAGAGTCTATTCACCCCTCCTCTTGACTCTATATACTCTTGGGTGGGATGTTTAACACCGAGGACTCCAGCCACCATCGCGCCACTTTGGACACTATGGTGCGGCACCAAACACGGGGGCGTGAAAGTCGCTCACCCATTGATGCACGCCTAATAATTCACCGAGATAATCTCTCAAGGGGGAATCAAACTCGTTACCTTGGGATCACCAAATTCACTAGTCACCCTTACCCCTTAAGTCAACCTGGCTAAGCTGCATGCTCGGATGTTATTATAAACATATTAACTATAATATATGTATGTTAAAGTGTTAAATGCAAAATTTTCCTAATTAAAATTTCAAAATTCAAGTCTTGGGGGCTTCGAGTTTTTGTGGTTTTGGCTTTCTACTTAAGATAATACTTTGGTATTTTAGTAGAAAATGGTAGAGAAGCAAGCTCACTACATATCCTTAGTGGATTGGTTGAGTAGTACCCAAAAGATTTCGGAAACCATCATTTCAAAAATCAAAAATAAAAATTGAAAGCTTTAATTGTAACGCCCCGATCTGCCACATGGGGCTCGGGGTGCTACTTAAGTAATATCTATATTCTTGATAACATAATCATCATATAAAAGTAGCAGAAATAATTTAAACATCCTCAAATACATTATTAGAGTTCTAAACTACCATCATACATAAATGTTTTCAAATACCCATATTACAAACCAGAAAAAAGAAATAAAATTATCTTAGTCCATACAAACCACTTACTACTAGTAGATAATCTAAACTCAGCCCCCTTAGCCTGCTAAGCACGATCCCTGGTATTTCCTTAAAATTCAAATTATCATTGGGGTGAGACACCTCTCAATAAGACAGATTAAGTTAATATCAGGGTGTGACCAACATGAGTTTTAGTAGAAGCAGAAAACATTCATTTCTCCATTTAACCAAAATTAGCATTTGTAAATTATACTCACACCTATACAACTGAAAATACACATTTATTCCCACAGTATAAACCAGTCCAATGAATAGATAACCCCATTTACATAAATTCACATATATGTGTAGAAGACACCCCTTGGGACAAACGACATGATTAACCTCTAGGATGGGTTGTGCGGCCCGAAGGCTGATCTTAGCTAGGGTGATCAACCCAAACAAAGTCAAATTAATCATCTGCAAGTACGTCTATAGGCATCTACCAACCCAGCTGTAACGCCCCAACCTGGGTATGCCAGAGAGCACTGCGTCTCTCCTCCTCCACCTGAACCAGACAATAGGGACGGGCCTTATCGGACTAATGACTGACCTCACAGTCCAATACATGTCGTTTTTAATATGTTTTGTCCTCACTCACACACTTCGTGAGAAAACTTCCTAGAAAGTCACTCATCCCAAAATTATTCAAAGTTAAGCACGCTTAATCATGAAGTTCTTATGGGAAAGCTCCTAAAAAGAAAGGTGCACCTAATTGATATGGGTAGTAACATCTAATCCTTTTAAACCATTCTTCCACGGGGTATTACATTCTCCCCCACTCACAGAACGCAACGTCCTCGTTGCGAACCCACATTTCCAAACGCATGCGATGTGAATCTCATCACACTTCCGGCTAGGTAATGGCTCTAATACCACTTGTAACGCCCCAACCTGGGTCTGCCAGGGGCACTGTATCTCTCCTCCTCCACTTGGACCAGACAACAGGGGAGCAGGCCTTATCGGACTAATGACTAGTCTCACAGACCAACACGTGTCCTTTTCAGTATGTTTTGTCCTTACTCACACACTTCGTGAGAAAACTTCCCAGAAGGTCACCCATCCCAAGATTACTCCAAGTCAAGCATGCTTAACTATGGAGTTCTCATGGGAAGGCTCTCGAAAAGAAAGGTGCACCTAGTTGATATGGGTAGTAACATCTAATCCTTTTAAACCTTTCTTCCACAGGGTATCACACCAGCTGCAGGTCTGATTGCTTTACCACTTCTTGGTCCAGACCCCAAGGATGGTACAATGACACTTCGCAGGCCAACCGACTGAAACCACCTACACTTCCATTACAATGTGGTTGCACCTAGACAAACAATTCACTAGCAACGGTACCGTGCTCTCAATACAATCGGTCATCGGGGTTCTTAAACCATATCATGCAATTTAAGTAATAAAAACCATGATATATTGTCATTGTTGTCATTTCATATAAAACCTACCATCATATCAAAACCTGGCATATAGCCGTCATATTAAACCCGGCTCTCAGCCGTCATATCAACCCCATATTTTCCATTTCACGATATATTCTCACAACCATACTTAGGTTCAATTATTAAATAGACCATATAGATTATTCTCATGCCACACGATTTTAGTATTAAAACATTATCAGATAACCAACTAGGAAAATACCTCATAGCATATTTAGTTTGTATGATGAAAACCACAGCCTGATCATCTCCTCCTTTTAAACTACTCACAGCACACACACACACACACACACATATAAACATACATATAGGTTTTATAGGAAAACTAAGATGATCACCCCATACCCTTAGGTTTTTTCCCAAAATACGTGTATATCAATCAAATAAAGATTTCGACCATTCGAATAATTCAAAAATCACCGTAGGATATTCCTATATTTTTAAGTTCAGTTTTTTGTACAATTGGATTTCAAAATAACCACTGAAAACATGAATATGCATACATATAACGTAATTTAATTGGTTCAATTTCAATAAAAACCTGGCATAACTTAATACCATTACCTATTCCTGAAAAAAAAAAAAAAAAGTCGATTATGCTTCGGAAACAAAAACCCTAGCTTTTCAAACTCGCTGGCAAGCCGAGAGAGGAGAGAGAGATGATCGGAGATTGATGACAGGCTCCGAGTGAGCCTATGGGTGAGAGAGAGTCATGAGAGAGTGAGAATAGAGAGAGAGTCCAAAGAGTCACTTTAGAGAGACAAAGGAAATTTAAGTTATGAAAATAGAAGTTATCTTAGCCCTTTTGGAAGTGCAGGGAAAATCGTCGACGGTTTGGCAGTTCAAAGCTCTTGGTTGTTTGTTGCTATCGACGGTTTTTCCTGAGCTCAGTGAAACCGTCGACGGTTTGGGGTCTTACCAAACCAATTTCCTCTTTTTTCTTTTCTCTTCCCCTATTTATTTCTTCTTTTATTTATTTTATTTTCTTTTCCGAGTTCGGGTTCCTACATTAATACATACTTATATCCCTTCCCTTAACTTCTCAAAAGGAAAATTACAAAAGGAACCAACCCTTATGTGTGTCTATGTGCATGTCGTCTAGACATATGGCAACTAAGTACTACTCCTATTGGCATCATCCCTTGAAAAATTACACAAAACTTGCCCTTTGACATGCCTGTCTACCTATTATCTAAACATGCATGAGACAAGTCATAGATGGGAAGAAAATGAAGGTTTGACATTCACTAAATTTGAACAAATTTAGTAACTACAAAATGCTCTATCTTTCTTTGGTTAGCATCAAATAACATGATATTTACCTGCAACAACTTGCAAATAAGGGGATGGTCTCTTGCTTCCATGTGTGTGTGCTATGCTATGAGTAACAAGAAACAAGTGAACACGCATTGCTCCATTGTGATTTCAACATACTGAAAAGTTTGGTATATTTTATTTACTTACATGAAACTTTATTAGGCTGCCCCAAGATCAATCAATTAAAGAGCAATTGTAACTTTGGAGTTTCACAAGAATAAAAGGTAGTCACAAAAGCTCAAAAATTTCATCGTGGTAGCTATCATATAAGAGTTATGGAAGGAGAGAAACTACAAATTATTTCAAGACAAAACCTCCACAGCTCATTGTCTCCCGTCACTAATATGTTCTAATGGATTAAATTTTCTTTTTCCTAATCTCCATTGGTAGCAATTTACTTCTTTGCTTCCATGCATTGGTCTCTAAATTACATGTTGCTACTCTCTATACTGTTGTTTCCCCTCAAAGATTTGGTTTGGGTTTTTTTTCAAATAATACTTTTATTGTTTTTTTTATAAAAAAATAAAAAAAAGACACAAATAAGCCCTATTTTTATCGACATATATCATACCTTCAAATGTATCATCCTATCAGGAGCAAAACTTACTAGCTATACATGTCACATTTGATGATGAACAACAACTGTACTAATAGCACAAAGAGACTAACTCCCTTTCATAACTCGTATTTCTAGGTAAAATCCAAAACTTAGATCATATTAGCCTGAAGTTGAAATATGCACACCCCTATTTTCAATGAATTGTTGAAGTTCAATCACTTAATTACTATTTATTATTTTATATGGTTAAAAAGCATTAGTTAATCGTAGGAATCTAGATAGGATCTTCAAATTTCCACCCCAACTACCGTACCACCTAAACTCTACTTCTTAAATTAATTAATTTATTAAATTGTTAGCCCGTCCAAATCAACATGACAACATAGTAAATATAAATATAATGTATCTATAGGAGAGAGAGAGAGAGAGAGAGAGAGAGAGAGAGAAGATGTGTAGGTAGGTGCCAGTTAGTCTTCAAGAATGTGGGGGCTACTTAATTTGGGTGGGTGCAGAGCTAGCCATACATCTAGGTATGGTCTAAGTAGGTTGTGTGGTCATCAAAATGCCGCACCGTCATCCGTTCATGCGTGAAATAAAACGATCAGGATAAGCTTACCCCCCCCCCCATTCTCTCTCTCTCTCTCTCTCTATATATATATATATATATATATATATTACTAGGTCATTTTCGTTCGTAGGTGAAAAAAAAACGTGATGGAACTAAGAAATGACACGTGGGGGTTTGAAGTCCGCCG
The DNA here is from genome assembly GCF_029873635.1 of Malania oleifera. NCBI lineage: Eukaryota > Viridiplantae > Streptophyta > Magnoliopsida > Santalales > Ximeniaceae > Malania > Malania oleifera. The sequence goes on along the minus strand of NC_080423.1, from coordinate 107,390,644 downwards.
CAAAAGGAGTGGGCAGTCGACATTGGTCGCCACGTTCAAGTCTTGAGCGCATGCCAGCAAAGGTAGCGCCAAATGTTGGCCAAGTTTATAAATCCGTGGCAAATTTTGCAGGAGTGGGCTGTCGACATTCGTCGCCGCGTTCAAGTCTTGAGCGCATGCTCGCTAAGGTAGCGCCAAACGTTGGCCAAGTTTAAAAATCCGTGGCAAATTTTGCATGCATTGTTTTGTTCTCCGCCGAATTTTCAACAGTTCATTCATTCAATTCATGCGTGCTTTGTATGAGGACTCATGCAAAAGTTTTTTTGTTAATATTTCGGGTAGTGTGAGTTTAAGATTTAAATATTTTATATATTAATTATGTAGCATTTTGTGATCCATCAATAACAAATTTTATAATCTTTCTAAAGTAGTAACTACTTTTTTTTTTAAAAAAAAAAAACAAATGTAAAGTTGATCATAAGTAGGATTTACATTATGCAGTATTATTTAATTGAATTTTGGTAGTCGACGATGCCTAGCTTTTTTTTTTTTCTATAACAAAAGATTCTAATTATTGGAAACAAGAAATAAGATAATTTGTCATTCAAAATATTAAAAGTACCTTTTAGTTCTTTATGTTTTGAGATTATACTCAATAAATATCTAAGTTTATATATATATATATATATATATATTATGTACATATGTTCATATTTTTTCAAGTTGAATAACAATCATATAAGCTACATTTGGAACTTGAAAAATATATTTTTTTAAAAAAAATAAAGAATAATATCTATATTTTCATGTTTGGTTATCAAGAAAAATGGAAAAGAAAATAAAATATATATCAAATCCATGAATAAAATTTTGATTTTACATATCATTAATACTTAGTTTTTCTCAATGTTTAATTATATTAAAAAAACTTTCAATTTTTATTACATTTAATAGAGAAAAAAAATACAACAGGAAATGAGTTTCTTCCTTATTTTCCTTTCTTTTCCTTTTTTCAGGTAAAATTCTTGATCCAAACGGACCCTTATTGTAAACTAAATAGATAGTTAACCCACATAAGTCTTTATTAGCTTTTAGCCTCTAACTAGGGTCAAGCAAGTAAATTCTGAATCCCTGATTTACAATGTGTATTATTTGTACAATCTCTCTAGTGGATAGAGACGAGCTTTCCAATCCAATTAATCTTTTGAAATGAAAAAATTTTAATATATAGAATTTTTTTTTCTATTTCACATATTTTAGAATTAATGTTTTGAAGTAGATTTCAATGTCACTTTCATATCGAATATTGCATAATGATTTTGTAAAGTAATATTTAAAAATTTTGGTGGTGACTAAAGACAAAGACAAAAAGAGTACCACCTTGGCTTAGAGGCAAACACATTAGATATAAAAAATCACAAAGCAATTGAGTGACACTAAGATCAACGCCGCTTAATTTTTAAATTCTACAATCATGAGTGGGAAAAGAAGGAGAATTCTTAATTTTTTTTTTTACTGTGAATTAGGTGGACGTATAATGCTCAACTCCTAAACTCAATTAAGTACACCCACTTCTTAGATTAAAAAAAAAATCAAAAGTCTAAACTCTAGAAACACAACATATATTACATGATCTTTAGATTCTCATATTGAAGAAAAGCTTGGGCTTGAGATATTAGATTGAATTCAAGACATACTTAATGTTAAAGTTGTTCCAATTGTAATATAAGTGAGAGAAGAGAGGTTTTCTAAATATTTGCCCCCCCATAAGAAGTTTTAAAAGAATTGGAATAGATTATAGCTAATTTCATCACACTAGTTAAAATGGAGTTTGAAGGAAAATAAGTGGATCCAAATAATTGAATATAATATATATGAATAATTATATTTTATATGTAATAAAGACCTTATATTTGAAACTAGTTTTTAAATATAATAATTATAAATTTCAAACAACATGTTCAATGTTACAAAATAACTGTCAATTTAAAATTTGATCAAAAGCAACAGTCTTTATTATTTGAAGTGGTATAATTAATAACTATTTAAGTAGCAGTGCCTATTTAGAAGCATATTATTAGTATCTCTTCATGTTTATAGATAAAAGGTCTTAATAATTTAACTTACTTCATAATCAAATACATACGAAATTATTATATACTTAATATATACCTAAATGATCACCTTATCTTTACCTACATGATTTCCAGCGCATATTTTTTTAGCCGAACAATAGTCATACTAATAAAGATGAAATAAATATTTAAACCACATACATCTTCTACTTGTCTTTCTCTTCCCTCTGTCTTTTTATTCATTTCTCATTTTACTTTATTCTGGCTTTCAACGCTAACTTAGTTAGCTTACTCTAGCTAGGGGCAAGTAGAGAAACTTTGAATCCCTAATTAGCAATGTGTACTATTGATAAAGCTTTCAATATAATTAATCTTTTGAAATTGAAATTTGAAAAGAAAAAAGAGACAAATTTGATTTTCTTTCTTCACGTATTTCGAAACATGTGCAAAAAAATTTACATTCATATGGAATACTACATATTATTTTTACATAATACAAAAAATCATCTTTTTTTCTTGTGGGCACGGGAGATTAGAACACAAAAAGAGCACTATCTTGGTTTGGAGGCTCTAGACGAATTAATTACATTCTTTCAGTTATGGTTAAATCTCAAATTAAACGTAACAACAAAGTAGATAAGCATCCAATCAGGTCAGCTTAGGTGGTAAGGGCGAACTTGTAACTTTAAAGACCCCAAGGTTATAGGTTTGATTCCCCTATGAGGTATTACACTTGTTGTAACTAAGTGCCAAATAGGATAAGTTAGCATCATGTGCCAGCAGCATACAATCTCAAGTCAGCTTCAAGTCAGTTACAAATCTGTTCGTAAAGTTGGTATAACAGAATGAGATCAAGGCTTGATGAAGTAGTCACATGGCATCAAGCTGAGGGGTATAAATAGCTTGTTGAAACAACAATGCATATACATTCAATAATTAAGCAAGAGATCAGATACAGAGAGAAAGAAAAGAAGCCTGCAAAACCTTGGGAGCATACTTCTTGTACCCGAGAGAAGATCTATGAGGGAGGCTTGAGTTTTCTGTTGTGTACTCTTGGTGTTTTGATTTTAATCTTCAATAAAGAGTTACCCTTGCTATGTGGATGTAGGTCATCTTGGACCGAACCATGTTAGTTGCTGTGTGTTTTTCCCTTTATTGCATTTTTCAATTATGTCATTCTAGATATTAGGCATTTTCTTAAATTCTTGGCTAATATTCTGGAATTGTGCTGATATATTCAATACACAAGAATTAACAATATTGGTAAATTACCAGGGGTGCGTCAATGGACGGGCGGCAATTCTTCACTCCCGTGGGGTTTGGTGTCCCACCGGGGGGTCCAAAGGACTCGTCGGTGGCTAGCTGGAGTTGCCACGTCATAAAAAAAAAAAAAAAAAGCAAATAAGCACTCTGAACAAAAGTCACACGTATTAATATGGATGAAATAAATAGTTAAACCGCATGCATCTTCTACTTCTATTTCTCTTCCCTCTTTGTCTTTTTATTAATTTCTCATTTTAATTTATTTTAGCCACTTTATTTTTCAAAGCTAACTTAATTAGCTTAGTCCAGCTAAGAGCAAGTAGGTAAACTTTGAATCCCTCATTAATCATGTGCATAGTTTATAAAACTTTCAATATAGTTAAATATTTTGAAATGGAATTTTTAAAAATAAATAAATAAATTCCTTTTTTCAACTTTCACAAATTTTAAAATTAATAATATTCTAAACATGTGATAGAAAACTCACTTTCAAACTACATATTACTTTTATATAATAATAAACTTTTTTTTGGGGGGGGGGGGGTAGGGACACTAGAAGACAAAAAGAGTATTATCTTAATCTAGAAGCATTAGACAAGTTAATTACATACTTTTTGTTAGGATTAAATTTCAAATAAAGCAAAATAGCATATAACATATAAGCACATTGAATATAAAAAAAATTATGAAACAATTAAACAATACTACATTGTTTGACTTTTAAAATCTACATCCATGAGCAAAAACAATTGAGATTTTCTAGTTTTTTTTATCATAAATTGGGCGGAGGTGTAGTAAGCATAAGAATCATATAATGCTCAACTCCTAAGCCATTTAAATAGACCTAATCTTACTCAAATAAGGGGGGGAAAAGTCCAAACCCTACAATCACTACATATATAATATGATCAGCATATCCTCATGTTAAAAAAGCCCTAGTGGGCCTAAGATATATGATTGAATTTAAGACATATCCTGTAACGACCTCAAATTCTTAATATAAAATATAGCATAATAAAGAGAAAAATCAATCCGAATCCGTGGGTGGCGAGGATAGCCTGACATAAACAGCGAAAACCTAAGCAGCAGTAAAAATAAATTACATCTATCAAACCATTAATTACATCATACCAGAGTCTACCACATCATCAAAATACTATATATATACAATCTCCAAAAAGTCAAAATAACACTAGGATCATAAAATAAAAATCTTCTAATCCTAGTTCAAAATCTAACCCTCCTAGTGGGGTATATCACTAAGCTCAACGGCGGCCACGACCCGCAGGTCTCTCAGGGACTCCTGAAAATCATTTAATGTTCGGGATGAGACACTTCTCAGTAAGGGAAAATAAACTAAATACAACTGCATGGTAACATGAATATTTAAGGCACTTATACATATACAGTACATTTCATAACTCTGTAAACATTCATCATATCATACTGGATAATTATATACTTTCATATTTGTTAATAAATCATAACATACATAAAACATCTGTTATAACTGTAATACTGAAAACATACTCAGGATGAATAGTTAGCTGGTGTCATGTATTATCCCCCATCACAGGTTGTGCAGCCCGAAGGCGGGACCCGACAATGGCTGGCCGACCACTGCAGAGTCAAATATGTTTGTAAGTACGATGAGCCCGCCACACCCTAGTCCGGACTGCCAGGAGGACGTCCACACTCTACTAAAAGCCACATCAACTATCCATCTCCCACCCCCTCGTGGGGTGGTTAACACTAATCTGATCATAAACATTTGATCTATAAGCTACGGTACCGAGTCCCTAAACTGAACTAAACTAACATCCGGGTTCTAATAACGTATAATACATGATCATATATAACATCATTACAACCTCGTGCCGAACATATCGTAATTACGGCCTCGTGCCGAACATAACATAATTACGGCCTCGTGCCGAACATATCATAATTACGGTTTCGTGCCGAACATAACATAACTACAGCCTCGTGCCGAACATAACATAACTACAGCCTCATGTCGAACATAACATAATTACACGGCCTCGTGCCGGAATCATTTCAGGTATATACATTCAGAAAATAAATCAATTATCATGTATTTATCAAAATCATCATAACATAACATATCTTTTCATAATACCTGAAAACATACTTTGTTTATAAAATCTTTCATATCATAATACGTTTCACGTAAAATAATATTCACGCCACACATGCGCTGTATAAAATCATACTTCTTATTCTAAAATCGTAATTCTCTGGCATCTCATACATACATATACATTTCAACATAATAGTAGTATTTCCCAAACATACATTTCATCCATAATATACAAATATAACATATGCTTTTCTGAAAATAAATTTGCTCATAATTAATAATAATTTGTATGGAAAGTAACTGCTTTAATTTATTCCCTTACCTGGCTACTAAGAAAGCCCCCCAAAATATCCTGATCCAACCACCGTAGGATTTCCTGATCAATACCCTGAAACTGAAAACTCTCAGTATTAAACTTTAGTTCTACGTGTACATCATTTCTTATAACTACCATAAGACCAAATTTGACTTAAAAAAACCTTACCTCAACTTAGGGATGATTTCCAACTTACTTTCACCAATGATTCACTCCAGCAGATTTGGAGAGAACTTCCCCAGGAGCATGGTGGTAGCTTCAAATCGTCGATGCGGCGTAAATTTGGCCCAAAATCGAAGAGAGAGAGAGAGAACCAAAGGGGGGAGAGAGAGAGAGAGAGAGAGGAGAGAGTTTGCTTAATTTAGAAGTAAAAATTCAGATTTTAAATACTTATAGAACTGGATTCTTCGTCGAGCCACGTCAATTGTCGACGAGTCCTTTGATAATTTCGTCGACGAAATTCAGTCCTCATCGACGAAATTCAATCAGTTCAAAACCTCTCTCGGTATCTCTTCATCGACGAAATTCAGTCTTCATTAACGAATTCTCTTAAACCCTCGTCGACGAATCCCCTGTGTTCGTTGACGAGTTCTCTAGTAATTTCCTTTCCTCCTTATTATTTACATTTCATTTTTATTTGGGTTGTCACATATCCAATGATGCAATTTTTTTATAGTGTAATGTAAAGAAGAGGGAAAAGGCCTTAAGAAACCTTTTGTCTTATATTGAAAGTTTTGAATGAATTGGACAGGATTATGAGGAATGAAATATTCATTCCTCTAGTTAAAATTGAATTTGAAGAGAAATTAAGTTTAGACAAATATTTTAATATAAATATATAAATAATTATGTTATCTATATGCATGTAATTAAGAATTATATTCAAAATTAATTTTTTTGAATTTAATGATTAAATTTTAGATAGCATTACTTTTTGTAAATGACTATCATATTGAATTTTAAATACAATAGTCATGATCATTTGAAGTGGTATAATTCACGGCTTTATCTTTAATTGATAGTGGTGTTTGTTTAAAAGATAATTATTTAAGTTTTTGTGTCTATAAGTAAGAAGTTCTAATGACAGGTTTAATCGTCAAAAGACTCATTTTTTTTTTTTTTTTGGTCTCTCTCTTATTCCCTTCATAGTCAGCTTTTCGATTCGGCATAAATTGGACGTTGGGTGCAAAATGGGAGATTATCTATTTTTCATCTCACACTCTTTCCTATCTTTCTAATCAAGATTTAAACTCTAAACCAATAACATTTATTTCTCAAACTCTTTACTTCTAGAATATATATTGATCTCCTAATAAAATCAATAAAATATAATTAAATTTATCATTTAATTAACTCACATTCTCTATTCATATTTTCATTTTATTCCATTTATATTTCATTTTAGGACAGAAGACACTCACTGTGACAACCCAAATAATAATGGGATTTAAGTAATAAGAGGAGGGGAATTGAAAACGGTAACTGAAGGAGGAAGTCGGCTTCGTCGATGAATCCCCTGTATTCGTCGACGAAGAGATACCGAGAGGGGTTCGGGTGCTGACTGAATTTCGTCGACGAAGACTGAATTTCGTCGACGAAGGATGCGGCTCGTCGACGAAATCCCCTGTCTATAAATATGAAAAATTTGATTTTTACTTCATTATTAAGCAAGCCTCGTCTCTCTCTCTCTCCCCTTTGGCTCTCTCTCTCTCTCTCTCTCTTCATTTTTGAGCCATTTTTACGCCGGATCGACGTTCCAAAGTCACCATAACGCTCCTGGCAAAGTTCTCTACCAGTTTGCCGGAGCGGATCGTTGGGAAAATGAAGTTGGAAATCATCCCTGAGTTGAGGTAAGACTTTTTAAGCCAAATTAGGCTTTATAATAGTTATAGGAAATGATGTACGCATGAAAATACTGATGTTTAATACTGGGAGTTTTGAGTTTCAGGATATTGATCAGAAATTTATACGAGGGTCAGGCTAGGATATTTTAGGGGCTTTTTCAGTAATTAGGTAAAAGAATAAACTAAAGCAGTTATTTTTCATGCAAATTATTATTAATCATGAGTAAATTTATTTTCAGAAAAGCCTATGCTATATTTGTATATCACATATGAAATGTATGTTTGGAAAATACTATTATTATGATTAAAATGTATATGTATGTAACAACCCGAATTTTTAAATGAAATTTAACTAATAAAGAAAGGGGAATGGAAACAAAAATAAAGAGGGAAGCTGCCAAGCTTCGTCGACAAACACAGGGTTTCATCGACGAAGGCTTCAAGGATTTTGTCGACGAACATAGGGTTTCCTCAACAAGAAAATACCAAGAGGGGTTCTGAGGCAGTCTGAATTTCGTCGACGAATACAGGGTCTCGTCGACGAAATTTGTTAAGGACTCGTCGATGAAGGTCGGGCTCATCGACGAATCTCGCTGCTTTATAAATATGGAAATCTGGGAAATATCTCATTTTTTTAAGAAGCCTCTCTCTCTCCTCTTTGGCTCTCTCACTCTCTCTCTTCGATTTTGACCACAACGCTCCTGGCGAAGTTCCCTACGAGTTTGCCGGAGCGGATCGTTGGGAAAACGGAGTTGGAAATCATCTCAAAGTTGAGGTAAGGCTTTTGAAGTCAAATTAGACTTTATGGTAGTTATAGGAATTGATGTACGCATGAAAATACTGATGTTTAGTACTAGGGATTTTGAGTTTCAGGGTATTTAGTAGGAAATCCTACGGGGGTCAAGCTAGGAAATTTAAGGGGCTTTCTCAGTAGCCAAGTAAGGGAGTAAACTAAAGCAGTTCTTTTCCATGCAAACTATTATTGATTATGAGTAGTTTTATTTTCAGAAGAACATATGATATATTCGTTTATTATGAATGAAATGTACGATTGGGAAAATACTGCTATGATGCTTAAAAAGTATATGTATGTATGAGATGTCAGAAAATCATGATTTTAAAATATGAAGTATGACTTTTAATAGAGCATGTGTGGCATGAATATTATTTTACGTAAAATGAGATATGATATGAATGCTTTTACGAGTAAAATACATTTTCAGGTATTTTGGAAAGATGGGTTATGTTATATTGAGTTGACGAATATATGATAAATGAGTTATTTTCAAATGTAAATACTTGTAATGTATTTGGCGCGAGGTCATATTTATGTTATCGGCACGAGGCCGTATTTATATGATTTTGGCACGAGGCCATGTGTTTATGCTATCGGCACGAGGTCGTATTGATATTATTGGTGCGAGGCCATATTTACTATGATTTTGGCACAAGGCTATACGTATGATTTCGGCGCAAGGCCGTATCTATGTTTTCGGCACGAGGCCATAATGATGTTATGTATGATCATGTATTATATGTTATCACAACCAGGATGTTAGTTTAGTTCAAACCAAGAGCTCGGTACCGTAGCTATGGGTAGATCAGATTTGGCACGAGACCGTATTAGTGCTAACCATTCCATGAGGGGATGGGAGATGGATAGTCGATGTGGCTTTCAGTAGAGTGTGGACGTCTACCTGGCAGTCCGGACCAGGGTGTGGCTGGCCCATCGTACTTACAGACATATTTGATCCGGCAGTGGTCGGCCAGCCATTGTCGGGTCCCGCCTTCGGGCTGCACAACCCGTCATGGGGGGTAATACATGACATTAGCTAGCTATTCATCTTAAGTTGATTTTCAGTATTACGAGTTATAACAGATGTTTATGTATGTTATGATTTATTAACGAATATGAAAATACATGACTATCCAGCATGATATTATGATTATTTCCATAGTTATGAAATATAATGTATATGTATAAGCACTTTAAATATTCGTGTTGCCACACAGCTGTATTTAGTTTACTTTCCCTTACTGAGAAGTGTCTCACCCCCAACATTATTAAATTTTTTAGGAGCCCTAGAGAGACCGGCGGGTCAAGGCCGCTGTTGAGTTAGTGAGATTACCCATGAGAAGGGTAAGATTTTGTACTAGGGTTAGAGTTATTTTGTGTGACCCTAGAGATATTTTGATGTATATGGATATGTACAGAAGTACAGTATTATAATGTTATAAAAGCTCTGGTATTATGTTTTATGGATGGATGTATGGATTTTTATGTTTACTGCTGCTAGGTTTTCCGCTGTGTATGACAGGCGTCCCCGTTACCCACGGGTTCGGGTTGACCATTTATTTATTATGTTGTATTTTTATTGAGGGACGTTACAATGTATGTATGAGATGCTAGAAATGATGATTTTAGAATATGAAGTATGACTTTAATGGCACATATGTGACATGAACATTATTTTTATGTGAAGTGAATCATGATATGAATGATTTTACAAATAAAGCATATTTTCAGGTATTTTGAAAAGACGAGTTATGCTATATTGAGTTTGATGAATATATGATAAATGAGTTATTTTCAGAATGTAAATACCTGAAACGATTCTGGCGCGAGGCCATATTTATGTTATCGGCACGAGGCCGTATTTACTATGATTTCGGCACAAGGCCGTATTTACCATGATTTTGGCGCGAGACCATATGTATGATTTCGGCACGAGGCCGTATTTATAAAATGTTCGACACAAGGCCGTATTTATGAAATTATGTACTATATGTTATTAGAACCCGGATGTTAGTTTAGTTCAGTTCAGTTCAGGAACTCAGTACCGTAACTATATTGTAGATCAGATATCTACGTCAGATTAGTGCTAACCATCCCACGAGGGGATGAGAGATGGATAGTCGATGTGGCTTTCAGTAGAGTGTGGACGTCCACCTGACAGTCCGGACCAAGGTGTGGCGGGCCCATCGTACTTACAGATATATTTGATTCGGCAGTGGTCAGCCAGCCATTGTCGCGTCCCGCCTTCGGGCTGCACAACCCATCATGGGGGGTAATACATGACATTAACTAGTTATTCATCCTGGGTATGTTTTCAGTACTATTCAGCTCTAACTGATGTTTTATGTATGATATGACTTATTAGAAATTATGAAAGTATATAATGATTTATTATATGACGATGATTGTTTATAGAAATATGAAATGTACTATATATGTATAATTGCATTAAATGTTCATGTTGTCACACAGCTATATTTAGTTTATTTTTCCTTACTGAGAAGTGTCTCACCCCCAAACTTAATTAATTTTTCAGGAGCCCCTGAGAGACCGACGGGTCAGGGCCGCTGTTGAGTTAGTGAGATTATCCTGTGAGAAGGGTAAGATTTTGTAATAGGATCAGAGGTATTTTGTGTTTGTTCCTAGAGATATTTTGATGTATATGAGGATGTATAAAAGTACAGCTTTATAATGTTATAGAAAGCTCTGGTATTATGCTTTATGGATGGATGTTTGGATTTTTTTTGTTTACTGCTGCGTAGATTTCTGCTGTAATTGACAGGTGTCCCCGTTACCCACGAGTTCGGGTTGACTTTTCCATTTATCATGTTATATTTCCTATTTAGAAATTGAGGTCGCTACACTCACCTCTCTTGGAGTTTGGTAAAAAATAGAACTTCCCTTAAGGTTTCAAAAATACCACAAACCTCTCATGAGATTTCAAAAATGTTACAAATCTCACTTAAGATTTGTCAAGAAGGCACATGTCTTTCCTCAAAAAGCTTATCTTTTTATAAAATATAATAGGAGATTTGTATTTTTTTGACAAATATTAGGGGAGACCCTTGGAATTTTTTAAACCTTGGGGGAGGTTCCTAAAATTTTGAAACCTTAGTGAAGGTTCATTATTTTTTGTCAAACCTTAGAAAAAGTTAGTGTCTTTTGCCCAACCTAAAGGAAGGTCACTATCTTTTACCTTTGACAACAACTTTATATGTGAATTTGCAAATCAAGCATAATGACAATAACCTTTTAGCCCAATTAGGTTAGTTCAAGTGATAAAGGCGACTTGTGACTTTGGGAACCCCAAGGTCACGGAATCAATTCCCTTTTGAGAGTTTACCCCAATAAATTACCAGGGCTGCGTCAATGGACGGGTAGCTTTCACCTCCCCGAGTTTGGTGTCACACCATTGTGTCCAAAGTGACGCGATAGTGGCTGGAGTCTCCGGCTCATTAAAAAAATAAAAAAAATAAAAACCTTTTTATATGAATGATAATTGCTTGACAGTTGACAGACATGTATTCATTACAATATTGTTATCCAATGAAATTAGTTTTAAAAGTTTATGAGGATGGTACGTGTGATGGGTCTTAATTAATTAGTCACGTAGTTTTACTTTTTTAATATATATATATTATCACGTACGTAGGCAAGCAAACTAATGTGCATATTGCCTCATCGCATGCATCAAGCCATGTACACTTAATTTATTAATTATTCAAGGCAAACTTAATTAATTAATGCTCCCATATATGAAATTATTCTTAATCACTTAATTAATTAATATACAAGCCATTGACGAGCCCTGCAGCTGGCTCATACACATATATATATATATATATATATATATATATATATATTAATCAAGCCCCCGCCGGCCGGCACGTATATATACAAATATACATTAATTACTACTAATTAAATTAATTTTAATTAACTGATTAAAAATTAAAAATTGATAAATAATAATATAGAATTATGAATAAATATTAAAGAATGATAGAAGGGCTTGGGGAGCGCAGGGGGATACGTGTGTGTGTGTGTATATATATATATAATATCATATCACGTGCGTGCATGCGCTGACATACCAGTTGACTATTTTGTTAATTAATTATTCACACCAATTTTGATTTCCCCCTGCATGTACGTGTCATGAGAAACGACTTCATTAATTTATGTTATATATATATATATATATATATGTAGAGAGAGAGAGAGAGAGAGAGAGAGAGAGAGAGAGAGAGAGAGAGAGAGAAGAAGAAGAAGAAGAAGAAGAAGAAGGTGAATGTGTTTCAACGCCTCCCCAGCCACCCCTAAGCTTAATTAATTGATCCTCCGTCCCTATTTAGGTGTTAGGTTAATTTAATTCAAGAGATTAATTCATTTCCCTATGAAGATTATATTATAACAATACATACGCAGTACTATATATTAATTATAATAATACATACATATAAGTGTTAGGTTTTCAGTATAGGAAAAGAAAGGGTTAGTTAATTACTTAGTTAGAGACTTCATTATTTATTTTTGTTTCTTAATTTGTTGCGAGATTTGGAAAAATTTGTGAATCGAATCATCTTTTAAATTTTTGTTTTAGCAAATTAAATCCAATATTATATTTGAGGTATAGAAAACGGAATCAGTGAGAATTGTAATTTTCAAAAATATATTTCGTGATGAGAATCACGAGTCATCTAAAAAGTAGTTGAATTTTGTGAGAATGTGTGAGAATTAATTAGGAATGAATATTGTTATTAAATAAATTTATAAATCAATACTAGAAAAGTGAGTAAAAATATTTTGAATTTAAAATACCAAATATAATAATTTTATAGAATTCACTTATAATTTTATAATTTTAATTTGTCTTCGGGAGTGTGATGCTAAGATTTTGATTGGAATTATGCGTATTTGAGAAAAAAAGTTATACACACAAAAAAAAATTCCTAAATCCAAAAAATTTCAAATTTAAGGCCTTAAAATCATGTTAAATCTATATTTTCAGGCCTTGAATTTTTGCCTTCAATTTAAATTATGGATGAAATGTGTACAACATTAATTTCAAATTTGTTTAAATTTATGTAATTATATTAAAATTTAAGATTTAAAATTCGTCTGAACCCACCTAGGTCACACGAAGTCGAGAATGAAAATATTGCTCTCTACCCATTGATGCATCTCTGATAATTTACCAAATAAGATACAAGTGAGAAATCGAACCTGAAACCTAAGAATCACCATAATCCAACTTCAACCTTACCACTTGAGCAAAGCATGAATTTCAATATTTAATTTTTTATTTATGAATATATATATATATAATTTAGTACAAATTTAATATTATGTTTATTTAAATTCACGCCACTCTAATTTTAAATTTTAAATTTCATACAAATTGCAAACCAAACGCTAGAAAGTGTCTGTGTAGAGGATTGGTCGTAGTTACTAGAAAGACAAAAGACACTTTGCCAAAACTTACTTTCACACATTCCACAATCCCGACTCCCTAACTTTTCCTCCAGCCTATTCTCATTTCACATTCCATTCCTCCACTTTCTCTTGGTCTCAAGTTCAGCTATGTCTTCGGCTAGAGAGTCTCTGCCGTCACGAGGGACACTGACACACATGCACCCCCTAATAATTCCCCACAACTTTCGCGTGCTCCTTTTCTTTCATCCCTTATATTCTTTCTTCTCCCTACCACTGCAACATTAATTCGCATGCCAAAAAAATAATAATAAATGATAAATAAAAAGTCAGACCCTCAACTCAAATTAATGTCATTGGCTCTCTTCCAATTCTCCTCTCTCTCTCTCTCTCTCTCTCTCTCTCTCTCTCTCTCTCTCTCTCCCCTATATAAAAACCTCCCCAACCCTCCTCTCTTTCAACCCCATAACCCTCCACTGCTCTTACCCAACAACTCTCTCTCTCTCTCTCTCTCTCTCTCTCTCTCTCTAGAAACACTATAGTTAGAATCAATCATGTTATTATCCATGATCCTGTACGTCTCTACTGTGCTTTTGCTCATCTCTTTCTTCCATCTCCTTCATTATTGCCACTTCGCTAGAAGAAGAAAATACTCTGCTGCCACTTATGGCCCTCCTTCCTACCCACTCATAGGCTGCCTCATCTCCTTCTACCGCAACCGCCGCCGCCTCCTCGACTGGTACGCCGACCTCCTCTCCGAGTCCCCAACCGGGACCATCTCGATTCGGCGGTTCGGGGCGCGGCGCACCATCGTCACTGCGAACCCTGCCAACGTCGAGCACATCCTCCGCACCAACTTCCACAACTTCCCCAAGGGCAAGCCCTTCACCGACATCCTCGGTGACCTCCTCGGCTGTGGCATCTTCAACGTCGACGGCGACCTCTGGACCACCCAGCGCAAGTTAGCCAGCCACGAGTTCACCACCCGGTCGCTGCGCGAGTTCGTCATGAAAACCCTAGAAGAGGAGGTGCAAACGCGCCTCTTCCCGCTGCTTCAATCCGCCGCGCGCGGCGGGGAAATCGTAGACTTGCAAGAGGTTTTGAGGAGGTTTGCGTTTGATATTGTGTGTAAGGTCTCGCTTGGAACGGACCCTTGTTCGTTAAACCTCTCTCTTCCTCTTCCCCCAATTGTAATTGCGTTTGACGCCGCCGCCGCAATATCTGCGATGCGGGCGGCGGAGCCGATTTTCGTGGTGTGGAAGATAAAACGCGCGTTTAACCTGGGGTCTGAGCGGAAGCTGAAGGAAGCAGTGCGGCTGATTCACGACTCCGTTCTCGAAATCATTAGAGGCAAGAAGATGAAGCTAGCGAAGTGCGGCGGAAATGACGGCGGCGATCTCCTGTCGCGGCTTTTGGCGGCGGGGCACGGCGAGGAGGTGGTGAGGGACATGGTGATAAGCTTCATAATGGCAGGCCGGGACACAACGTCGGCGGCGATGACATGGCTCTTTTGGCTTCTCTCGGAGCATCCCGAGGCCGAGAAGACGCTGGTCGACGAGGTGGTGGATCTTACCACAGCCGCCGCAGGCGGCGAAATGCCGTTAGGGTTTGAAGCACTAAAGGAGATGAAATTCACGAAGGCGTGCTTGTGCGAGTCAATGCGGCTGTACCCGCCGGTGGTCTGGGACTCGAAGCACGCCGTCGTCGGTGATGTGTTGCCGGACGGAACGCCTGTGGGGAGGGGGGACAGGGTGACATACTTCCCGTACGGAATGGGGAGAATGGAGGAGTTGTGGGGGGAGGACCGATTGGAGTTCAGACCAGACCGGTGGTTCGAGGGGGAAGATGCCGAACGGGCAGGGGAATTGAAGAGTGTGAGCCCGTACAAGTTTCCGGTTTTCCAGGCGGGTCCGAGGGTCTGTTTGGGAAAGGAGATGGCGTTCATTCAGATGAAGTACGTGGTGGCTTCGATCCTGAGGAGGTTTGAGCTCCGACCGGTCGTGTCAGATCGACCGGTTTTTGTCCCTCTTTTGACGGCTCACATGGCGGGTGGGTTGAAAGTGGCGGTCCGGGAAAGGGAAAGAACAATTTGATCTTTCAGCACTGCACAGCTAGACTAATCAAAGTAATAAACCGGGGAAGAAAATTAAAATATATAAATAATCTTGGTACGAATGAAACAAATTTTCTTGCCCCAAAAAAAAAAAAAAAAAAAAAAAGAAACAAGAAATTAACTTTGTGTGCAAATGGTCTTGTAAGACTGCATGTACCAACCATCGAGATGATGGACCGAGACAAGTGACAACTATACATTGTGCTTTTTGAATAGTCCCCATGCCTCCCTTCTCTCTCTGTTTTTTCTTGGTTTTCTTTTTTATATTGCTTGTAATTAATATTGTATAATTATATATGTAAAAAGTTTAAAAATTTTGTCTCATCATAACCATGTTATATATATATATATATATACACGAGATGAAATAATGAACTATGAATCTATTATAATAAATCGAAAAAAAAGCTATTTGCGAGTTGTAGACAAGGGCACTATTTAGTTGTCTCTATGACGAAGTTATACTAATAAATTTTTATTTAGATCCAAGCTTGAATTCTTGTTGCATGTGTGTGCTTCTCTTGTTTTATTGGCATATTAATGGAGATCAAGATGGGGTGAATAGTTTATATCATTGTTCAAGTAGGCAATGATAGAAATATTATTTATTTGCAAACATATGCGACTAGGTGCAAAGAGTAACAAGGATCGAGCAGGTGTATTGTTAATTTCAATTTAAGTTTGAGAAAGTTTTTAAAACTTCTCTCATAATAAATTCATATTATAATATATATAGACACACTAGTCGAGTTTTGCCTTATTTAAACTCGAGTATGACTAGTGCTTGTTATGATCGAGTATTTCAAGTGTAACTTGAGAATTTTTGTCATAAATATATGGAGTAAATTTTACCAATCTTTCTCAGCAGAATGGGAGAATTTTCTTTCGGTGCTTCCTCCCTAGGTGTTTAAAAGGTAATTTGCTAAGCAAGTGTCGACGTTTTGACTCAAAGAAGTTGCAGAACCAAAAGACTTTCTCTCGGTGCTTCCTCCCTAGGTGTTTAAAAGGTAATTTGCTAAGCAAGTGTCGACGTTTTGGCTCAAAGAAGTTGCAGAACCAAAAGACTTTGTCTCAGGGCATTGTTATGTTCTAACCCCCCCGACTCTTTTCTTTTTCTTTTGTACTGTTGTATTGCTCTCTCGAGTTCGCTTTATTTTCTCTGGTTCGACCCTTCAAGCTCCTTATTTGAATGTTTGTCCCTTTGAATAAATTTCTCTTTTACATCTTAAAATATATACATATTGTTGCTACCAAAATTGTCGATCTGACCTCCGGCGAGCTTTCCGATCCCGATCACTTGAAAAGTATGAAAATAAAAGTGGCTTGGAGGACCCGAGGTGTACTTCGGGGGATCACTCTGATGCCTAAATCAGGGATTGGCTTTGAGAGGTATGATGCAACAACAAAATATAATTTAGAATGAGATACCTTTGTCTCTCCTTTGGACCCCTATTTATAATAATGGAGTTTGACCTTAAGGTGATATGTCATTATGGTGCCTAGCGTGGATCACTCCGGCCACTATTGGGTGGGCGTGGATCACTCTGGTCAATATATGGCTAGCATCAATGGCTCTGGTCGAGCGGTTGACTTGGTAGGTGATTTTCCCCATTAATGCTAGGAACTAGTCTTCTTTTGACTTTAGGGTAGGTGATATATTTATGGTATATCAGTTCCCCCCCCCCCCCTAGTTTCAAAGTTTTGAACCATATTCCCAAAGTTCGAAAGTTGTCCCTAATGGGCTTTGTGGAATCTAATTATGTGTTAATCCGGGTGATGATCCGATCTGGAGAAATGATGCGTGGTTTCTTAACGAGAGACTTCTTACTCAGGCTTAATCCATGGAATGAAGGCTTGGGCCAAAAATTTTTTGTGACTGTCTTCTTGTGTGCACCTCATTGAGCCGATGTTGGTACATTATCGGCTTATCCGAGCCGATTTTTGCTTTGCCGAGCCGAATTCTGGGGTATCGGCTAGTCCGAGCTGAAGTTGAGGTGCGCACAGCTGTGCCAAGCCTATGTTACTGCGTACATGACTTCACCAAGCTAATATTGACGTGGGCATGGCTTTGCCAAGCCGATGTTGTTGTGTACGTGGCTTCGCTGAGCCGATATTAACGTGAGTGTGACTTTGCCGAGCCAATGTTGCAACGTACGCGGCTTCGCCGAGCCGATATTGACTTGAGTGCGCTTTGCTGAGCTAATGTTGTTGTGTATGCGGCTTCACCGAGCCAATCACTTCAGGTCGTTGACTCATCCGAGCTGCAGCTACTATGTGTGCGGCTTGCCGAGCTGAACCCTTTGGGTTAACAACTCATTTAAGCCAATGATGCAGTGTACGCGGCTTTCCGAGCCGATACTACTTGCGTGTCTGGCTCATACGAGCCGATCTTCATGTATGGGTAGCTCGTCGAGCCGGATTCGCAGGCTTGCTGGCTTATCCGAGTTGATTTCGTCTAAGCTTGGCTTTTGCCAAGCCGAACTCTTTAAGAGGCATCTGTGTTGAGCCAAACCCTTCAAGAGGTTTTCGTGCCAAGCTGCTCTTCAAGGGGCATTTTCTGGCGAGTAGCTCTTTGGGAGGAATTTCTGTCGAACAGCTCTTGCTAAGGCATTTTTCATGACGAGCAGCTCTTTGTGAGGGATTCTGCCAAGCAGCTCTTGCTAAAACATTTTTTTCTTGCCGAGCTGCTCTTTGTGGGGCATTTCTATCGAGCAGGTCTTCATGCGAAATTTCTGCCAAACAGCTCTTACTAAGGCATTTTTTCCAACCAAGCAGCTTTTCGTGAGGGATTCTGCCGAGCAACTCTTGCTGAGGCAATTTTTTCTTGCCAAGTCGCTCTTTGTGGGGCATTTCTTCCAAGAAGCTCTTCAGGCAAAATTTCTACCGAACAACTTTTGTTAAGGAATTTTTTTTGTCAAGCAACTTTTCGTGAGGGATGTTGTCGAACAGCTCTTGCTAAGGCATTTTTTCCTACCAAGCCACTCTTTGTGGGGAATTTCTACCGAGCAACCCTTCGAGCGAAATTTCTACCGAACAACTCTTGCTAAGGCATTTTTCTTGCCGAGCAGCTCTTGTTAAGGCATTTTTCCTGCCGAGCAGCTCTTTGTGAGGCATTTCTGCCCAAGAGCTCTTGCTAAGGCATTTTTTCCTATTGAGCCACTCTTTGTGGGCCATTTCTGCTAAGCAGCTCTTTGGGTAAAATTTCTGCCGAGTAACTTTTCTTGAGGAATTTCTGCCAAGCACCTCCCTGTGGGGAGTTTGTCTAGCCTAATAAGTTGTGCTCATCTTTTAAGCTGTCTCTTGGCCTAATTAGTTGTGCTCATTTGTTGGGCAGTCTTTTGGCCTCACGAGCTTTACTTGTCAGTTTGGCCGATTTCACCTAATGAACTGTGCTCACTTGTTGGGCAGTTTTCTAGCCTCACGAACTTTCCTCGTCAGTTGGGTTGATGTCGCCTAATGAGCTATGCTCATTTGTTGGGTGGTCTTATGGACTCACGAGGTTTTCTTGTCAATTGGGCCGATTTTGCCTAATGAGTCGTACTCATTTGTTGGGCAGTCTTCTGGCCTCATGAGCGTTGCTCGTCAGTTGGGTCGATTCTTCTTTGCCTAATGAGTTGTGCTCATTTGTTAGGCAATCTTCTAGCCTCACAAGCGTTGCTTGTCAATTGGACAAATTTTCTTTTACCTAATGAGTTGTGCTCATCTTTTGAGCTGAAATCAAGTAGCGTGACAGAAAATGCACTTATAGATAGGTACGTTTGATAATTTAATATAGGAACACAAAATGTTTGAAGATATGACTAATAGAGGTGCAATTTTATGAAACAATCTCCTTTCTGGGCATGCTAGATTGGGTTAGAGCCCCCTAGGGCATTAGTTCGCGAGACGTTTAGGGGAATGTAGGATTAGAACTTACTTATATGTCCTAACCCCCTAGGGCTGTTTTGTAGCTTGTTACTCTCTTACTTCTTCCCTATTTTGGAGGCCTCCCTCGTATCCCTTAAGTTCTTTCTTTTCAAATCAACTCGGTCTCTCCTGTTGTCCATTACTTCTTCCAAATTGATATACTTCTGTGCTCGTGCCATTAGTTCCCCCATGTCAATTGGAGGCCTTTTCCCCAGGGAGTACAAGAAATTCCCTGGCTGAAGAGTCGTGGTCAGGGCTGCCAATGCTACTCCCATGTCTAGGTTGCGGATCTCCAGGGTCGCAGTGAGGAAGCAGTGCATGAACATTTTTAAAGTCTCCCATTCTCCTCGAACCAAGCTCATCAGATGAGCCAAAGTTTTGACAATTCTCTAGCTGCTAATGAAATGGCCGGCAAACTACTGTTCCATCTCAAAGAAGGAGCCGATTGATCCAAGCCAAAGGGTTCGGTACCAGTCCTTGGCACTAACTTTAAGGGTGGCTGCAAATGCCCGACATATGATGGCATTAGGTGCGCCCTGCAATTGCATCAACACCTTGAAGGTGTCCAGATGATCGATTGGGTCAGTCAAGCCCTCATACCTTTCAAAAGTCAGCATTTTGAACTTGCTGGGCAATGGGACCTCCATCACTTCTTTGATGAAGGGTGGATTTGAAGACTTCAATGAGGTCTTCCTGCAGGATGGGTTGGAAAGAGTCTCCTTCATCATCTTTTCTATTTGGTCAATCTTCTTGATTCTCTCCTCCAGTTCGTTCGTTTATTGTTCATTAACTCCCACGCTGTTCACGTCCTCCACCTTCTTTGTGAGGTTGGTTTTTCCATTACTCTCCTTAAAGTCTTTCGCTTTCTCCTGTGAGTCAGGATCAACCTACCACTAGCAGGAGGCAAGTTCTCCATGACTCATTTTCTGTAAGAGCATGTTGAACATGTCTTCCATCTTCTTCTAGGAGGCTTCCATTCTCCTTTGGAAGATAAGGAATTCTTCCCTTGTCACTCCCGAACAGTCTCCGGGTGCAAAATAAACGGACTAGGGTGATTGATCACCCACAGCAGGGTCGGACCTAGAATTGGTGGTTGTTGTCATGATGTAAGGATCGAAGATCAGAAATTTAAAACCTCTCATAAGCATTCCCACAGACAGTGCCAACTGTTGCTGCCAAAAATGTTGATTTGACCTCCGACGAGCTTTTTGATCCTGATCACCTGAAAAGGATGAAAATAAAGGTGGCTTGGAGGACCTGGGGTGTACTTCAGGGGATCATTCCAATGCCTAAGTCAGGGATTGGCTTTGAGAGGTATGATGCAACAGTAAAATATAGTTTAGAATGAGATACCTTTACTTCTCTTTTGGACCCCTATTTATAATGATGGAATTTGACCTTGAGGTGATCTGTCATTATGGTGCCTGGCATGGATCACTCTGGCTATTATTGGGCGGGCATGGATCACTCTGGTCAATATATGGCTAGTGTCAATGGCTCTGGTCGAGCGGTTGACTTAGTAGGTGATATTCCCCATTAATGCTTGGAACTGGTCTTCTTTTAACTTTAGGGTAGGTGATATATTTGGGGTATATCACACACACACACACACACACACACACACACACACACACACATATATATATATATATATATAAATGTATATAATAAAATTTTATTTAAAATAGTTTAATAATATAAATAAAAAGTTAGTTGAACTTTATTCTTGGCATAAAATGTGCGGTGGAATTGCTCAAGCACAAATAATAAAAAAATATATAATGAAGTACCAAAGTCCAAAACTACAACTACCAATATGCACAACTACTCATAGATTTGGTCCATGATCTAACATCGTAAAGAGTGTATCTATATATATAATTTTTTACCAATGACTATAAATGTATATATAGTATAGTATAGTATATATATATAACATTGATCTAGCTAAAACCCATAGAATCTATTTAATTAGGTAAAAAGAAAAGGTTATAAGAGATGCTGTGGAACTTGAAAAAAATACCAACTCGTGTTGAAACGCTTAAATGATTAATCAAATTATTCGCCTCTAAGGCTCGGACCAATTAACTAGGGTATACTAGGTTAGAGATATTGAGATAGATTCGTTTTACCTCCACAAATCAATTATCCATTTACACTATTTAATTAATAAATGAATATATTTTGTGAACAATGTGTAGAATACGAATGAATGGATATATACGTTAATTTTATTTAATTGGAATTTCAACAAAATAAAACAAACCAAACAATCAACTAGACAGCTGTCTAAATATATAGCTAGCTAATAATGAAAGAAAATATTTGATTTATAGAGAGACAATGGATGCAAGAGAAAGAAGCAAGAAGATAAGGGTAAAAGAATGTATCATTCCTGTAGTACTTTTAGCATAATTAAAAGTCTCATTTAAAATGAATTTGTATTTTTTATATATATAAGGTATCTTTAAAGTGTATATTTTCAAAAATTTATGTCCAAAAATATGTGATTTTATCGACCTTCGAAACAAACGAGTGTAAAAAGTTTAGTATATTTTCCCAGTTATGAAGAATACATATATTAAAAATCTACTACTAAAGTTAGTCTGACAGTTAGCAGTTCGTGCACAAGCTTAATTGGTTCTAACTTGTTATGTGTTATGAGTGAAACCTAAATTTAATCCAAGAGAATTACACAAAAGTCATGTGGTCCAAGGTAGGTTAAGTTCGCCATGCATAGACCACATGACTAAGGAAGTCTACCTTAAGTGGGGTGGAAGTTAGGTCAAGCAAGTCACATAACCTAAAGTAGGTCATCTCTTCCACATGCAAGCTAGCCAACATCTTGAGATTGGTTAGGTTTGTCATGTGCAAGTCATGCATGACCTAAGGCAAGTTAGTCTACAGTGCAAAGATCATGTAACTAAGGAGGCCAATCTAGAACAAGGGGCAAGTCAAGTCTGCTACATACATACATTGAAGTAAGTCAATTCTACCATATGCTTTATCACTTAGCTTGAGGCAAGTTAGATCTTCTGTGTGCAAGCCAAATGACTTGATGCGGGATTTTTCATGTACAGATCACATGATCATTTCAAAACATAGGAATACAATCCACAAACCATAATTAGGGCAATTTTATCAATGTAAACAAACCTACCTAGATGTGTAATATAACCAGGAAATGGATAATTTTGACAAGAACCATGCACAAGGGAGATAGTTACACTCTACCAAAGCGAGCCATAGGGCAACTTTAATGGAAGATGAGTATAGAAGGTGTAGGGGCACCCCCCGCCCCCCAAACAAGATAAGCATGCATATAACCCAACACGAAAATATGTTCTATTATTTTTGTTGAAAATTGTTGATAAAGGATAGACAATTGTAATTACTATCCAAAAATATTGGTGATGGATAAACAATTGTTACTAATACATATTTGTCACCAAAGTTAATTTTATATCCAATATCAAACACTCACTACTACCAACAACTTTATATATATATATATATATATATATATATATCATAACTAATTAGTAATAGATATGATCAACAAAATTACCTAATTTTGCATATTTTTTGTTAGCAATAGATTAAGATTTGTCATTATATATTAATAAGAAAAGTCTCACAAAAATTTTGGTGCATGTACATATTCAGGTGCAAATTTTGTTTTTCAATGACGAAATTATTAATGACGCATTCAAATTCATTACTAATGACCCACTATTACAAGCACATTTAAAATATGTCACTAGTAGTTAGATATTCGTTGCGAATTCAATATCCACCACTAGTAGTTGGATATAGTGACAATTTTTAACGGTTCATTAATATTTTCATCACTAATAATAAGACTTTTTGTAGGTCTTTCTCTCTAATTGTATTCATCTTTCAAGATACATAACCTTATGATTTAGGTTTTGAAGAGATACTTCGGAGGCGACAGAGACCTATCAATGACCTAACTTCATTTTGCAGATATCTGAAGTGACTTTGAGTTCCATCAATCATCCACCAAATGAATCATTATGTTCAACCTCAACACTATGATTGACCTCAAATCAAATTCAAATAACTTGATCCCAAACATTTTAGTACATTTGTTGTTTCCACTTCTCTAAATAAATGCACCAAAAAACTTGAAACCTTTCACCCAAAAGAAGAAAAATAAATGACAAAAAGTGTCAACTCCATTTCCTTATATTTTTATTTACCAATGAAATTTATTCAAAAATAGCCTAATAATATATAATAAATGTGTTTAGAATATTATTATTTGCCTAAAATATGCATAGGTGGAGCATGCAGGCATAATGAAAACTAAAATGTCAATGAAATTAAGTACTAAAGTCTAAAGCTATACAACTACCATCCACAATCACTGATGATATACACCATTCAAGATCTAACATTGTAAAATGTGTATATAAATGGTTATGACTAATAACTACGAACATATATTATACTATATTTAGATTATACTATATGGCATTCCTCTAGATAGAACTCAATAAAACTATTTAATTAAAAATAATAATTTTATTTTACTATGCATACAGGAGATTCTTTGAAACTAGAAAGTATGTCAAATCACAGTGAAACTTAAATGAGTAAATGATTGGTTACATTATTCCCTTAAAGTCTAGGCCAGGGCAGTGTAGACTATATATAGACTAGGTTTAATTCAATTCACCTTCACAAATTCAAAGTCTACACTTCACCCTCTCATAAATTTGAGTGTGAATCTACATGATCTTGTTCAATCTAGAACAATTTAATAATTTATAAATGCTTGTGTCTTCAATTCTATCATTTAATTGGAGACTTCCTAAGATTAAAAATGTGGTTTGAGAATGAACATGGTGCGAAATATTTAGAAGAGATGATTTACGCATGCAAAATTCATGATTCGCCAATCAAATAATGCATGTGCATAGACCGATAGATAAGTGAATTTCTTTGTTAATAAGTAAAATTATATTAACCCTAATTTATACATTTTGTGTATCTAATAATTTCTCAAATTTTCTTATTGAAAATAATACTTGCACAAGAAATACTTGTCAGTATGAAATTTTTTTTTTTCTTTCTAAAGCTCTATTCATATATATATATATATATATATATATATATATTACATTTTGAGATGATGAAGTATATGTAACTCCCTTTTCCCAAAATGTTTAATAACTTTGCCTAATTAATTAGCAATGAAAGAACAAGAACAATTACCTCCAATGCATGAAGGATTGCCCCTTGTATGGGTTTCAAGTTCAACCCCCACCCCCCTCCCCCCCCCCCCCCCCCCCCCCCCAAAACCAAAAAATCTACTAATTTTGCCTAATAAATTGGCAATTGAAGAATAAGAACAATTAACTCCAAGACATGAAGTGTTGTTCTTTGTATGGGTTTCAAGTTCAACCTTATTATTCTTTTTTTTTTTTCAATAAAAAAATATGGCAAAAAAGGTTAACGCTATTTTGTTTACGTTTTTTAATTTTTTAATTTTTTGCGAATTTTCAAGGCTTGAATATTCCTTTTTTCTTCGGATTAGGGTTTGATGATTGAATGTAAGATATTACGTTTCCTACCCCACCTTCCTACCACTTGACCTAAGATTCCTTCTTGATTTTAAATTATCATTCCACGCAGCATTAAGAATGTGTTATTTTTTCCCTTTTTCTAACCCTACCTATCTATCTTTTGATCAGATTGGTTCCATAGGAACTTATTTTATTTGCTTTATTTTGGATTTTATAGGCTAAATCCGAGATGTCACATTCCATCTCACCTCCTAGCTAGCGCCTCACCTAGATCGATATCCCTTATTTTGTATTATCATTCCATGCAACATAAAGAGTACCACAACTTTGTAATAAATCTAAGATGTCACGTTCCCTATCCCATCCTCCTACCAACTAACCTATTATTCTCATTGACTTTGGATTATCATTCCAGGCAACACAAAACGTATATTTTTGCCTTTACCCTTCAATTGAAAAGGTTCCAAACGTTTCATTTAATTCACAATAATGGTCTTCCTCCCTTGACTTTTTTGGGGGAGGTAATTTGAAATCTTCCCTCTACCAATAATGTTTTTTGTCCCTCTCACAGAAAGTCCTTAATATCTCATAGCATGTGAGATGGACGATGAGAGCAGAAAATGAAAGAAAGGTATTTGCAAGCAAGCCTTGAAAGTGATTTGCATATGAGTGGTTCTATGTTTGGAATGAGATGTTTACTGCATATAAACAAAAAGTATTTTTACATCAATATATTTATAATCTAGGACAAAGACACTAACCTAAGTTTGGTAAAACCAAAAACAAGTTTGTTTCTAAAATCTTAAAGACCTCCTTTGAGGTTTTAAAAATTTTAGATACCTCCACTAAAATTTATCAAAACGACACAAACCCCACTCCCCCAATTAAAAAATTAGTCTTTTTCTAAAATGTAAATAGAGATTTGTATCTTTTCATCAAAGGTTAGTCATTTTTTAAATTCTACAAGAGGTACGTGGCATTTTTGAAATCTCAAGAAAAGCCTCCGTCAAGAGATGAATGTATTTTACCTATAATCTACTATATGCTTCTATTGCAAACCATCAAATAATGTGTTCAAGTTAGAAAAAACAAAAAAAAAACACAACATAATAAGTTATGCCAGTTTAGAAAAATAACAAAATAATAAGTTATGTCAGTCTAGTGATTGTAATCCACACATTTTAAAAATCAAATTCACAAACACATTTGCCTACTAGTTTAGAAGAATCGCGTGATCCAAGGAAGCCTTCTTGACGAGTTTCCGTGCTGGGATGAGTGACCTCCATGGTTTCCCTAATGAGTATAGAACAATTAATTTGCCTACCTCCTTAAAAGTTCACTGTTTCAAATTAACATTTCCAATGTGCTACTAAAATGCACATAACATTTTTAAAAAAAAAGATCCAAAGAAGGGGGCTTCGAGAATATTAAGAGCTCTATTTCACTCCGCAAATCTGAAATCTCAAACCCAAAATTAAAAACATCAAACTAATGCAGAATTTCTAATTTATATATTACAATACAACATCAAAACCCTCTTAAGCAATGGTAAAGATTTAGCCATCTGTTGTTCTTGCCCATCTTGCCTGGCAATCATCCAATTGACAACGGACAGCAAACTGTCCCACATCTCAAATCGCTCTGGAATCACCAAAAACAAAAGAATAACAGTTGCTGTAAGAAATGTCAAAGATGCGCTTTCTGCATGCCACAAAATAAAAATGGCTTCAATGGAGAGAGCAATTCACAAAGTAGTATAAATTTCCTTCTGAGGAGATTATGGGGTAGAGGGCCAGCCTAATAGTATGTACTCTAGTTGTAGCATAGGGCATCAATTGCTCAAGAGGAGACCAAATAAATTGTACTTGAACTATACACTGGAAAGTAGAACATGCACATCACAGATGATCTCCATCTGCATATAGATTCTATCAGCCTATGAAAAATTAAACTCGTGCTTTATGCATTACATGGGAACTTCATCCACAAATTTAACTGTAGCTCCACTAGGAATGCAAATGCACAATGACAAGTCATTTAGACCAAAATGAGAACAGTACAACCCTACAGCTACATCTAGATGCCCTAGTTTTCTTATGAAACAAGCAAGGGATAGAAGCCCACATGGCCAAGTGGGGGCGTATGGGACGCCAGCTTTATTGCTTTTGTTTTATGGCATGTGATCAGCACTTTCAGTTATGTTCCATTCATGGGGAAACGGGGAAAATGACAAGTCTCGACTATTTCTGAAGCCTAGGAACTAAAATTCAATGTGTTTGGTACACGCCAATAAGGAAAAAGACAAGGACAAAACACGTTTAGAGCTGAGACAAATACCAAAGTTGTCACAGTATAGTCATGTCAAGCATTAAAAACTGAGTGGCATAGGGCACCAGTTTGTAGAGTAACAAATGGCAGCCCCACCACCAAACCTACAATCCTGCAAGGCGAGGATACTGATACATACAGGTTCCACGATCAATACATCAATCCTCTGGTGGTTTCCGAATTCCAACCGTAGTAGTCAAAGAAGCAAGGCACACTGAGGCGCAGAGGGTACCTAGAGCCTAGATGCAAGGTGAAGGTGTGTGCCTCACAGAGGTGAGGTGCACATTTATTAAGATTATAAAATACCATACATAATGGATTCTTCATTGTAAACACATTAGTACTAATAGTTGAATTCTAAAATGTCACATTAAATACAAGGACATAAAAATGATATAGGACACATTTTCATTAACATGTTCATGACATAAGTTCCACAAAATAGAAGCAGAAATATGCAGCAGGGAAGTAAAATAACAGCAAAAGAAGCAGCCAGTGCAGCTCTAATTGAATTGCCAGCAATTCCTGACCACAGAAGCAGAAATGCTGAGAAAAAGCAATGCTTTCATGACAGAAAACAGCTCAGTATAAAAGTGGCACAGCAGTTCAGAAGAAAAAGATCGAGGAGCAGCAGAGCAGAAATTTCAGGAAATGGAACAGAAATTCCAAAAAAAAAAAAAAGGGAAAGCAGAAGAACAAAATATTAAAAAAAGGGGGTTCGCAGCTTTGATTGACAGCAGCACTGTAGGCCAGAAGAAAGTCAGAGAGCAGCTGAGTGTATATGTAACGTAAAAGTGGCAAAAATTCCACAAAAACAGCAAAAAATAAGGAAGAAAAACAGATGGCTGAGATTAAAGAGAAGGAATATATATATATATATATAATGTGAACATGTGAGTGGCTCACCTCGCGCCAGTGTGCCTCACTGCACCTCTTAAAGATCACCTCACCTTGAAGGACAAGCCTCATCGCATTAGTGCACCTCGCGCCTAGGCATATCTGTGACTAGGGTTCGAATTAGGCAGCACTCCCGAGCTTAAAATTGGTTCTCTTTATCCAACAGAAGTTACAGAACACACTAGCTTTACTGTCACCAGTGCCTTCATCTTAAATCAAAACAATCCTCACTAATGCAATCACTTGCCTTCTCTACAAATAACCAATCTTATGACTGCCTCTACTCTAATCCACAACTGATGCTGCCAACAGCTACATTCCTACATTAATTTCTTGCCTTACAACTACATGAGGGTGCAGCCTGTCAATTTCAACAGCCACATTTCATACATGGTCATTTTGGCATGTTGTTTATTAATTGTACTAAGAGCATAGTTAGCCTAATACAATTAAAAAATTAAGTTATACTCACTCCATTTGATGGTATTCCACAATCTCACAACACCCTGAAACACTCTTTCACTAGATTTTTATCCAAATCACTTAAATAGTATCCTCTTCTCTTCATGGTCAAGGATTTCTGCCATTCCCTCAGTTATATTCATGGTCCTACAAAAGTAGCATTCCACATTTTGTTTTAAGGAACCAAAAAGCGTAAACATTCAAAACAGGTTTCAATGGGACTAGCTTAAAAATTTAACTCCAGTTTCATCGACAAGGAACTATCATTCCAGTTTCATCGACAAGGAACTATCTGCAGTAAACTATTTATATGTTGCTGTTTACTCAATTGTCCAGTAAGTTCATGTGGTAATTAATGTGAAAGAGTGACTGCACGATGTGAGCATAAATGGATATAAATTTCTCTAATTTAATTGTTACCATGACTGCAGACAAATATTTTTTTTCTCCGCATAAATGTCTAGTCAACATTGTTTTTTGAAACCTACCAATTTTTTTGCTAGAATCCTATCATGTGTTTTTCTAAGTGCATAACTACCAAATGCATGTATTTCTTCCTCTATTTGGATCACTCAGACAATTGTCAAGACAAATGGCTCCAGTCAATATTCTTCGCAAGAAATAAAATGAATTTTCATGTCTCCATCTTTACATAATTATTCTCTAGTGAAGTTTTCTTGTGTGACTTGATGTTTTGTCACCTCAACATGTTATTACCAAGTGCTATAATGTTCCTTCTCCATTCATATTTCAGCATTTTCTTGGAGTTCATTATCTTGCTATTTAATTTAGTCAAATAAAAAACAAAACAAAACAAAGCATCATTCCTTACACACTTTAAGCTACATAGTTTTTATTCATTAATTTACCAGAATAACTCCTCCATCTGAATTGCTTTCATCATTCTTTACTAAAACACTATTAAATTTCTCCTATAGACTCTTATCCCATAATCCCAACAATTTTACATATATCTTTGTCACATTATTTATACCAGGCTTACAAGAATAATTAAGTTCTAATATGTAGCCTTACTTTCCACTACTTTTTCCTATAAATAATTTTTTACAATTTCTGCAGCAAGTGGCTTTTTGCACTAATAGTCATATGAACATCATTCCACCACACATTCGACATTGAGGGTGGACACAAGAAAAAGGGAGGGGGCGCACAACCAAAAGCCACATCACTGATGTACGAGGTAAAGGGGGAGCTCATGATACTGACATGAGTGCCCTGATTGTTGCAACAAAAATATTCCTCAGCAAAGCAGCAAAATGACTAGATAGCCTATTCAGTCAAGATAATATATGCTCTCTTACTTTAACCCTGCTCTCTTACTTTACCCCTGGCCTTAAAAGGTGCCTCATTCAAGCAAGGACCTTGTCCCACCATACGTAGGTGGGGAGCTAGAGTAGCATATAAACCAGATTCCACACCTCTTAAAGCTACCTAGGCTTTTGGAATTTGGAGTACACCTATCCCTCTAATGTACTGCTTCATCACCATTCACCTCCATTCAATCATGCCAGTGTGTGGTGTTGACTTCCCCTCCCACATTACATTTAGTATGTTAAATAATAAAATGCTTTGAAATACACATGATGAGTACTGGATAATATTAAACAAGTTGTCACAAAACATGTGCTCTTAAATTTTATACCAACGATAGGTCCACCACAGTCGAATACTTAACTGATACATGGCATGAATAAAGAATGCAAGTCAGGACTCCAAATTATGTCTCCAGCTACAGTGAACTCCTTCTGAGCTTGCAAGAGAATGCCTGCCACTGCCAGGAGGGTCTATGGAATATTACCAGCCCTCCACCTTACTGCCTTCTTTGTTGAAGATTGTGAGCAATAATCCTGTTTGTCTCAAAGATCAAACACAAACAAAAACAATATTTCACCAGGATTTTGTCGACAGTCAAAAAAACCTCCCTCATAGCCTGTTATGCCTATTGGAAAAAAAAAAAACTGGGTTTCCTACCATGATAAGTTAATTTCTTCAGGTTAGTTAGGTCATAACAGAGAAATCCACAATTATGATTGAAGCATTGATACTTGTACAGGGTCAATGCATTTAAATCATATCCATATTGGATAGTAATACAACTTGATATTCTACAGACATATTAGAAACTTCAAAAACAGAACAACATACTGAACATGTCCACAACAAATCCTAATCATGTATAATCATTAAAAATATATAAAATGCCTTTTTAACATGGAATTAGAAAATCACACATATTTGCATGGCATACTTTTCAAAAATTACTTAATACTTAAAAAAAAAAAAAATCAATACAACTTATGATGAAGAAGAAGTCTCAATACATATCTTCTCTTTTTCTTCTTCTTACAATCTAAATCTACACACACACACACACACACACATATATATATTGTTGTGTTTTGTGGCTCTTATACTTGGTGCAGTTCATAAACAAAGGAAGAAAGGCAATTGGTTGAAGTCTTTGGTGCTCTGCAGCAAGCATTTGTCGACGAGTGGGCCTCATTCGTCAACGAATGGAGATACTGAGAGCAAATGAAAATTCAGACATTCAGAGTCGTCGACGGATAGGCCTCATTTGTCAACGATTGGAAATACCAAGAGTTCAGACATTCAGAGTTATCGACAAAAAGGCATCATTTGTCGACAACTG
Organism: Malania oleifera; assembly: GCF_029873635.1. Classification (NCBI taxonomy): domain Eukaryota; kingdom Viridiplantae; phylum Streptophyta; class Magnoliopsida; order Santalales; family Ximeniaceae; genus Malania; species Malania oleifera. The sequence continues at coordinate 107,358,908 of NC_080423.1, read as the reverse complement.
GACAGCAATCGTCAACGAATCGACCCTTTTCGTCAACGATTGCTCTTGGGACTGCAAGCAAGAATTCAAATTTTGAATGTGAACGTTGGGACGGTTGGGTATTTGGAGGGAAGCCTCCGAGGGGATGTTAAATATGTCATTCTGGGCATATTGTGGAAGAGTGGAGATCATTGTAACCATTGTATTGTGCACTTTGATTTTTCATAGTGAAACCTTTGCCGATTGCTCCCGTGGATGTAGGTTTTGCCAAACCATGTATATTTTCATGTTGATTCTTGTTGCTTTCAGATATACTGCGTGTGTAAATTATATTTTGGCGCTTCATTGTTTGCTACATTTATAAATTTTGTCTTGCAATCCAATAGTCTTTTCACAACAATTGGTATCAGAGCGTTGTTGTCATAACATTGGGTACTTCTTCTACAAAGTTAGACGTCAAATTTGATGGAACCAGAAACTTTGGTTTGTGGTAAAGGAGAGTGAAGGATTTGCTTATGCGGCAAGGGATGGTGAAGGCCTTGCATTGTGTTCAACCGAAGAGTATGGATGAGGCAAATTAGAAAGAATTGGAGGCAAAGGCCGTTTCCACAATACGTTTGTGTTTGGCCGACGAAGTGCTCTATCATGTTATGGAGAAGGATTCTCCAGCAGCTGTGTGGCAAAAGCTTGAAAGCCGGTACATGTCCAAAATCACTTTCTAATAAACTATTTCTTAAGCAGCGTCTTTATTGGCTTAAAATGGTTAATGGTTCGAACTTAAATCAACACATCAATGCATTTAATCAAATCATAAGTGATTTAATGCGTGTTGATGTTAAGTTTGAAGAATATGATAAAACTTTGATGTTACTAAATTCCTTGCCACCAACTCATACTTATAAAAATTTGGTTACCACTCTTACATAAAGGAAAGAGACTCTTAATTTAGAAGAGGTGACAAGTGCCTTGTTGGGTTTTCATCAAAAGCTGAAAAATTGTGATGAAAACTCACACGGAGAAGGACTTGTGGTGAAAGGTAACTATGAATGTGGGAAAGGAAAATTCAAAAGTGGATCGAGTCAAAAATCCCATACTCAATCCAAGAAGAAAAAGGATATTCGGTGTTATAAGTGCAATAAAAAGGGGCACGTTAAACCGAAGTGTCCGGATTAGAAGAAAGGTAATGTTGAAAAGCATGAAGGGACTTCAAAATCAACGAATGTAATTCAAGAAGAAAATTCAGTTTGCAGTAATGGTGATATACTTTCAATTTCGTCAGGGTCGGGTGACCTTACGGACTCATGGATTCTAGACTCGGCATGTTCATACCATATGACTCCAAACAAGGAGTGGTTCAGCACTAAAAGGTTGATAAATTCAGGTTCAGTTCTTATGGGCAATGATGTTTCTTGTAAGATCATTGGCATTGGAAATATTAAAATTAAAATGTTTGATGGTGCTGTGAGAACCTTGAGTAATGTAATACACATACTGGAGTTACGGAAGAGTCTAATTTCACTTGGCACCTTGGATTGTAATGGATTCAATTACAAGTTCGAAGGTGGGGTTATGAAAGTATGGAAAGGTAATCTGATGGTGATGAAAGGGCAAAAGCTAAATGGGAATTACAGGGAACTACTATTGTAGATGGAGCTGCAACCATAGATACGGAATCTAATGAAACCGTCTTGTGACATATGCATCTTGGGCATATGGGGGAACATGGTATGAAAGAACTTCACAAGAGGAAACTTTTGAAAGGTATGAAAACATGTAAGCTAGATTTCTGCAAGATTTGTATTCTTGGGAAACAAAACAGGACAAAATTCAAATCAGCTATACACAAGACGGAAGGTATTCTTGATTATGTCCATTCCGATATTTGGGGTCCAATTAGAGTAGCATCAAGGGGAGGATATGTTTATTATGTGAGTTTTATTGACGATTACTCACAGAAAGTCTAGGTATACTTCATGCGACACAAGTCCGATACGTTTGTTAGGTTTACGTTGTGGAAAGCTTAAATGGAAAACCAGACAAGAAGGAGAATCAAATGTCTTAGGTCAGACAATGGGACTAAGTACACTAATTCTAGGTTCGTGGAGTTTTGTGAGTAGCAGGGCATTAAGAGACACTTCATTGTTCGCCGGACACCTCAGCAAAACGATGTGGCTGAAAGGATGAACCAAACTCTAGCTGAAAGAGCTCGGTGTATCAAGCTTAATGCAGGGCTATCGAACAACTTCTGGGCCGAGGCAGTAAGTATGGCTTGTTTCTTGATAAACCGATCACTAAAGGCATCACTAAAGGAGAAAGTGGCAGAAGAGGTATGGACGGGAAATGTAGTAGACTACTCCGGATTAAAGGTATTCCATTGTCCAGCCTATGTTCACGTGTCTAGTGAGGAGAGATCAAAACTTGACGCAAATTCTAGACGTTACATCTTTTTGAGATATCAAAAGGGTGTGAAGGGGTTCAAGTTGTGTGATCCAGTGGCAAACAAGGTGGTGATCAGTAGAGATGTAGCTTTCGATGAGAAAACTATGGTGAAGCGTTCTCAAGAATGTGATTAATAGAAACAGGAACCAAAAAACTGGAGCAGAGATGAACATGTTGTGCAGGTAGAATTGGAAGCTCAGGGCAACGGCAGTGATTTTGGTCCTTTGGTTGCAAAGAGTTTTAACTCGGAAAACCAGCAAGTCGACAATATTCCTATACAGAGATCCAGACGCACTATCAGATCATCACCAAGGTATGGATTTGAAGAGTTAGCGTCTTATACTTTCCTTACCAGTTGCAATGATCCAACTACATTTCAAGAGGTAGTGCACGGCTAGGAGAAAAGTAGGTGGATAGGTGCAATGATTGAGGAAATGGAATCACTATATAAGAATCAAACTTTGGAATTGGTGGAGCTTCCAGATGGGAAGAGAGCGATAGGCTGCAAATGGTATCTAGGAAGAAGGAAGCAATTTCAGAAAAGGAAGAAGAAAAATTCAAGGCACTGTTAGTGGCAAAAGGGTACTCACAGAAAAAGGGAATAGACTATGATGAAATATTTTCAGTCGTGGTCTGACACACTTCTATCAGGATAGTGTTGGGGTTGGTAGCTCATTATGATATGCATTTGGAACAAATGGATGTGAAGACGGTGTTTCTTCATGATGACTTGGAGGAACAAATTTATATGGTATAGCCTGAGGGATTCAGTGAACCTGGGAAAGAAAACTTAGTTTGCAAGTTGAAAAAATATCTTCACGAGTTGAAACAGTCTCCAAGGCAATGGTACAAAAGATTTGATTCCTATATGATCAAGATTGGCTACAACAGATGTGAGTATGACTGCTGCATGTATGTGAACAAACTTAATGATGGTTCTTTTATTTTCTTGTTGTTGTATGTCAATGACATGTTAATAGCTGCTAAAGATTTAACTGAGATAAATCATTTAAAGGAACTATTGCATAAAGAGTTTGATATAAAAGATCTTGATTCAGCCAAGAAAATACTTGGGATGGAGATTCGTGGGGACAAAACTACAGGAAGGTTATGGTAATCTCAGGGCGGTTATGTGGAGAAGGTGTTGGAGAGATTTAGCATGACTGATGCAAAATCGGTATGTACACCTCTAACGAGTCGTTTTAAATTGTCTACTGCAGATTGCCCAAGTACGAATGATGACATCCACAACATGCTAAAGGTCCCCTATGCTAGCGCCGTGGAGAGTTTAATGTATGTCATGGTGTGTACAAGACCAGACTTAGCACATGCAATGAGTGTAGTGAGTAAGTTTCTTTCTAATCCGGATAAACAACATTGGGAAGTCATCAAATGGATTTTCATATACTTACGGGGTACATCGGGTTATAGCATCATTTTGGGCAAGCAACGGGATAGTCCATCAATTGTGGGGTTTGTTGATGCTGATTATGTAGGGGATATAGATGACAGAAGGTCTACAACGGGTTATGTAAGAGGACCTATATGTTGGAGAACCATGGTACACCCTGGTGGCATTGTCTACAACTGAAGCTAAATATATGGCAGTTGCCAAAACTATAAAGGAAGCCTTATGGCTTATCGATTTGGTCAAAGAGCTGGGCTTAAACCAAGACGGAGTTGTGCTGCGTTGTGACAATCAGAGTGTTATTTACTTAGCAAAGAATCAAGTGTACCATGCTAGAACCAAGCATATTGTTGTGAGGTTCCACATGATCTGGGAGTGTATTACTTTAGGTGAACTTATATTGGAGAAGGTTCACACATCTGAGAATGCAGTAGATACTTTGAAAAAATCGGTTACTACTGAAAAGTTCAAACATTGCTTGAACTTATTCAATGTCTGTAAGTGCTAGAAGGAAGACAAACCCAATCGAACATTCTAAGGTCAAAGTGGAGCAATCAGATATGTTTTTTCAGTTTCTCCTAAGGGGCGTATAATCGCCAAGGTGGAGATTGTTGTGTTTTGTGGCTCTTATACTTGGTGGAGTTCATAAACAAAGGAAGAAAGGCATATGTGCTAAAGTTTTTGGTGCTCTGCAGCAGCCATTCGTCGACGAGTGGGCCTCATTCATCGACGAATGGAGATATCGAGAGCAGATGAAAATTCAGACATTCAAAGTTGTCGATGGATAGACCTCATTCGTCGACGACTGGAAATACTGAGAGTAGATAAAACTTCAGACATTCAAAGTCGTCAACGAAAAGGCATCATCGACAACTGGACAGCAATCGTCGACGAGTCGACCCTTTTCATCAACGATTGCTCTCGGGGCTGCGACGAAGAATTCAGATTTTGAATGTGAACGTTGGGACGGTTGGGTATTTGGAGGGAAGCCTCCGAGGGGTTGTTAAATATGTCATTCTAGGCATATTGTGGAAAGAGTGGAGATCATTGTAACCATTGTATTGTGTACTTTGATTTTTCATAGTGAAACCTTTGCCGATTGCTCCTGTGGATGTAGGCTTTGCCGAACCACATATATTTTCGAGTTGATTATTGTTGCTTTCAGATATACTGCATGTGTGAATTATATTTTGGTGCTTCATTGTTTGCTGCATTTATAAATTCCGCTGTGCAATCATATACTCTTTTCATAACATATATATATTGGTTTATATGTATATATAGGATTTTTTGAGCATTTTTCCTACTTTGTTGCTTAAGGGTTTAGCTTCTTTTCCAATAGCAATATTTATTTTACATATATAAAAGAAATCCACATATTGGTATTCACTTTTCGTTTTCCTAAAATACACCTATATCAATATAGTTGGATGGCACATAAGATTAATACAACAACAACAAACCATGCCTAGAGTCCCACTAGGTGGGGTCACATAGAGTTAGAAAATCACACATATTTGCATGGCATCCTTTTCAATGTGAAAAGTATTTTATTTGCAAATTACTAAATACTTAAAAAAAATTCAATACAGCTTATGATGAAGAAGAAGTCTCAATACGTATCTTCTATTTATCTTCTTCTTACAATTTAAATCCACACACACACACGCACACATATATATATATTGGTTTATATGTATATATAGGATTTTTTTAGCATTCTTCCTATTTTGTTGCTTAAGGGTTTAGCTTCTTTTCCAATAGCAATATCTATTTTACATATATAAAAGAGATACCCAAATTTTGGTATTCACTTTTCATTTTCCTTAAATACACCTACACCTATATCGATATATAATTAGATAGCATGTAAGATTAATACAACAACAACATATTTTGGTATTCACTTTTCCTTTTCCTTAACTACACCTATATCAATATGGTTAGATAGCACGTAAGATTAATACATCATGCCTGAAACTTAAGTCCACTAAGTGGGGTCAACAATACGAATCATTTTCTGGCAATTTATGTGATCATGGTCAATTTCCTTCGACAAATTTAAAGCGATTAAATTCTTACTCACTATTTCATTCCAAGTTATTTTAAATCTACCTCTATCCCTTCTATTGCCCCTTACAGTAATTAATTTATTCTTCCACACTGGTGCGTTGTGGCCTATGTTGCATGTGCCCAAATCATCTAAGTCACTTTTTACTTATCTTCTATAGGAGTTACACCTAACCGCGAATATGTTTATTTCTTAATTTATCTTTTAACGTTATACCACTCATCCATCTTAGCATTCATCTTGACAACTTTACTTTTTGGATAAGTTGTTTCTTAGTCACCTAACATTCTGATCAATATAGCATAGTTGGTCTTACAGTCGTCCTATAAAACTTCCCTTTTAATTTCTAGGAGCATTCTACGATCACAAAATACACTCGAAGCACTTCTTCATTTTATCCAACCTGTTTTAACTATATGCATTACATCTTCTTCAACTTCTCCTTTAGCTTGCATAATAGATCCAAGGTATCAAAATTTACTAGTGCTATTGATTTCTTCATCATCAAGTTTAACTTTGTCTCCAATATTCCTCCTACTATGGTTGAAATTACATTTCATATATTTTGTCTTATTTCTACTTATCCTAAAGCCTCTAGATTCTAAAACTTCTCTCCATAATTCTCACTTAAATTCTACTCCACTCCTAGTTTAATTAATCAAGACAATATCATGTGCAAATAATATGCACCATGGAACCACATCATGGATACTCCTAGTCAATTCATTAATCACTAAGACTCAAAGCAGATCTTTGATGTACACCTATTGTGATTGGAATTCTCTAATCTCTCTACCTATAATCCTAACACTAGTCATTACTTCATCGTACATATCCTTGATGACATATGTGTACCTCCCTTCTTTTCTAAAACCTATCATAGAACTTCCCTAGGTATCCTATGATACGCTTTCTCTAAGTCAATAAAAACCACATGCAAGTTCCACTTCTTTTACCTAAACTTTTCTATTAATATTCTTAAAAATATATTACTTTTAGGTATTTTATAACCAATCCATAATTACTTTTAACAAATGCATTAATATTCCATAACTAACATGTAACTAGTTATAACTTATATCTCATTCCTTGGCGCATATTTCTTGACATCACAACATATTCTAGTACAAATTCTAAATTTCAATTAAAAATATTATTACTTGACCATATTTTCCTCAACAATTTAAAATAATTGATAGTGAGATAAAGAGTATATCTTAGTGACATTGAAAAGGAATTTAATTAAATTATAAAAACAAAAAAAGGTAAAACATAAAGATTGGATTAATTTTATAAAAAATAAAAGACGACATATTGGAGAATTTTTTAAGAATTATACTACAATTGTCCTTATAGATGATTTTTGTAACTAAAATGAAAGTTCAGCCTTATCTTTTCTTTCTTTCTATTTTTCTGATAGGGCCTTACTTTTACTTACGTATACATAATGTTAAAAGGAAAAAAAAAAAAAAAAGCTTTTGATTCTTTTCTTCCAATACCACATCCAAGCCCCTTAGGGCACCTGGTTAATCCACTAGTTCTCCACCAGATTTATTGACCAAATGAAATGCTTTTGTATGTTTTTGTCCCTCTTGAGATGAAATTCTGGCTTTGTCCTTGGCACCCCTGGTTGATAGATCCTAAAAATTTGACTAAGGTCAATGTTGCTAACTTTTGGTAGAAAAACCCCAACAAATTCAAAGAGGACATTTGGTTCTCAAAATCTTTCAAGATTCTTGAGAAAGTGATGCCCATGACATCTCATTCCCACATTTGTTTGAGCATGGGAATATAACATGGCAGAAATGTTCAAATTCCTAGGAATGAAAGGATTCTCTTGAATCATGAGCATCCTATTCCCACTCTTCCCCATTGGAAATTTTCATGGGAATCCCATTCCCATGGGAATCCTACTTTTTGGACCAAATAGCCCTATGTCAACAGATTGAACAACAATGTCCCTATAACATAGTATTATCGCACTCTAATATTATTTAAAATAATAAATTATCAATAAAATAAAAGTAATATATTGGTTACACACACGTCAAGGTATGTATAATTGTCATTTTCTTGAGATGTCTACCCAGATTCCGATTGTTAATTTAGGTGTAATCCCAAAAGGAGGGAGTGAATTGTGTATTTAAAAATATTTTGGTAATTCAATCATTAATTGAAAACCCAACCATACATCCACAAATTTGGATATACACCGATTTCAGTATTATGCAACTAAATTGATTTAATCAGTAGATATCTCAATTAATTCAGTATTACCCAATTATTCTCACGTATTTTAGATATTCATACATACCAACATGCACAGCAGATATAATATGAATATAAGCATGGAAATATAAAAGAAATAGAGAGAGAGCGCCGACACCGAATTTTTAACGAGGTTCGGCCAAACTCGGCCTATGTCCTCGCCTTGGGCAAAACAACCAAAGATTCTACTAATCCCACTCCTTTAATTGGGACGGAGCTTCCCGTTACAAACCCGCTGCTTACAAGAGGCACAACTTCCTCCTACTCCGCTACTTACAAGAGGTACAGCTTCCTCCTACTCCACTACTTACAAGAGGCGTAGCTTCCTCCTTCCCCAATACACAACCTGAACCGTCAATACAATAGATTGATAAAATTCCTGAACACTCAGATGCTTCTCAACAAGCTATTGAATACAATAAAATTCCTACAACACATTCATAGGATATAACTTGAAGCTCAATGAGTATATGAGATGTTTTCAATAATATTTTTACAATAATCAAATATACGATCTTTGTATATAAAAATATATATGATAAGTTTTCTCAAAGATCAACACCCAATGCAATATATCTCAAAATTTTGATTTTTCAAATAATATGTGTTGGAGATCTAGGGTTTTCTCAAATAACTTTTGGCACGAATAAAAGATTATTTAATCTTTGAATAAAAATAATATTAAGAATGCTTTCCTAGAATGAACTTCTACAAAATTTTTCAAACAAAGATATAAAACTTAGGGTTCTCGCTCTTTTAATAAAATGTTAAATAACAATATAAGAGAACAAAAACTTTTACAATGAAGATTAAATGCCCAAATATAAAATCTTGTATATCAAACCTCAATATCAAACGTGCTTAGCAAGATGTGTGTGTGGATGCCCTTTGTGAAGCTGAGTGAATGCCCAAAAGATGTTTGAACTTGATAGTGTAGGTAAAGGAAGCAAAAGTTCTCAAAAGTATGCTAAAAGTGATCTCTTTTTGTCTTGTTCTGTTCTCCTAGGGTTTTGGGAGTGTTTAAACATGTATTCTCGACATTGGATCAATTCCTGGCCGTTGGATCATTTAAAATAAACTATTTACGTCCGTGTCCGCGTTGGACCGCCATTCTACGCCAAGAACTCTTCGACAGGTGGATACATTCGTTGACGAATGTTCAACACTCATTCGTCAACGGGAACATGGGTTCGTCGACGAGAGACCTGTCTGGGATTTTTGAGTTCTTGGTATTTTCTCGTTGACGAGAACAAGGTGTTCGTCGCCGAGTGGCCTTCATACGTTCGTCGACGAGGCCATGGGGTTCGTCAACGAGGCCTCTATATTTCAGAAAAAATTTGCCTCTAAAATTCCATCCAACCTAGAACTAATGTAAATGAGTTTTTCATAAAATGCATGAGTCCTAAAGTTAGTCTAGGGTATATTTGAGCTTCCAACTATATCTTATGAAATATGTAAATACAAGTGAGACTAAACACACATTACAACTGAAAATTTGATGTGTCTTCATCCTTTTGCTCTTTTAATTTCATGGAGTATGTCAGGTCGTATGTGCTTCAAGTTCCTCATGGCTTCCATAGCATTCGTACCATCCGTGCGTGCTAAATAATGATCCTGCTAAAAGACTCAATGCACAGATAAGATAATTGTGTTTTGTCATTATCAAAACGAGATCGGACTCAAAAAGTCAACACCCATGTTGAACCAAACATTGACAAAGGAATTTTGTGTACATTCCTAAAAATCTTATAATGCAAACCAAACAAAAATATTCCCGTGAGATAGGCATTCCATTCCCATGAATGAGATTCTCAAGGATGTCATTCCATGGGAATTTTTTTTATGCCGCGAACTAAAGTCCCTAAGGGACTGCCATAACCCAAACTGTGATTATTATTTCTTTTGATGTAGTTACCTAGGTTGATTTAGATAAGTTTCATTCCTGAGAAACACAGTCCACCTGCATCTTCCCCTAACTCTAAGATTGGAATCATTCCAATCTCAATATCTCAACCTCAACGTTTGCATCTGTTTGATAGAAAATCCCTCTAATTGAACTAGAATTGAATATATTCACAAGAATAGGAAAGTATAAAATCATTGTTGCCAATAGAAGGGGAAACATGAAAATTTTCATCAATTCAATGCAATGGCTTGGCCAAGTACAATAGGTCCAATGACACTAGACAAAAAAATTTGAGAAAAAAAAAAAAGTGCAACACGACCAACAACTACAGCAGCTAGGAGTAGGAATGTCATTTAAAACATACAAGCTGCAAAGGAGGTGAAGACAAAGGACAACACAGAATGACAATATTAAAAATACATAGGGATACAACTGAATATGGCCTTAGAGAAAAATGGAAAAACAAGGTTCATGTTGCCAAACTATATGCCAGGAATAAGGCTTTGTTTACTTGACCTTGGACAGAGTTTAGACATGGATAAATCAAGAATATGGGACTTTTAATTCCATTTGTAAACAGTGGAAAAGAAAAAGACAAAAGGTCGTGAGATTGGTTTCCAAAACGAAAGAAAATAAATGAGCAAGCAAATTACATCTCAGTCAGTTTACATGATATTGGCAACTAGCTTACAAAATAAACTGGGGAAAAAAATATAGAACAACTAAATTACATTTAACTCATTCAGTCCTTGGGAATTTGGAATGGAAAAAAACATCAAAATGTGCACATAAAATATCCTTAGCAACAAAAAAAAAAAAAAAGCTTTAAGCCTCACGACATGGGGTAGCTATGTAAATGTGTTTCTCCAATCTGCTCCATCAAGGCAACATCTACCAAAATTTGGGAGCCACCGGCACCAAGTCCTTTCTTACTACCCCAATCCAAGATTTTTACCACTCCCACGCCCACCCAGCACGGGAAACAGAAACCCTCGACTATTACTTCTCAAATCACTCTGTTACAAGTTCATGGTATAAATTTTTCTTTAAAATGGGAAGAATTCATCTCAGCTCCAAGTGTGTGTGAACAAGCCTGCTCTCTCACTCTCTCTCTCTCTCTTGCGCACACACACACACACATTAAACATCTGTTTGAATCTATGGGCGTAAATTTAATCAAAACTCTAGAAACAAAGCAAAGATTAATAATGAAATCATTTCATTTCCATAGTGCACAATCACCATATTATGAATCCTCCAACCTCAACAAATACTTGAAGCTTGAAGCAATTGAGCATATCGTTGTATATGGGATTCAAAAGCACCATATAACCAACAACAATAAGCAGATAAGCAGAAACAACTAATACCAAAAAAGTGTTGACCTGGAGATAAATAATAGCAATTAATAAAACTTATTTACGTGCTTCCAATAGCATCACTTCCAGCAGCAGTCTTGCGGTTTAGGTAGTGAACAACAGCATCTTCAAACCTGCAGAATTACCAGAAAACATCCAAAAGTTTAACGTCACTTGCTTTTCCAGATAAATTTTCCCATTCATGCTCACGAACAAGCCATAGATTTCTCAACAGCAAAACCCTAATGCTCCATAACCCTAAGGATCACAAAATCTTTGACATGATTTTGTGATCAGAAATGATATTGTTCTGGGAGAACTTGCTGAAGTGGTCACCACTTCAACAGAACTTTACCCAGTAAATCTACATTATTTATAATATATCATTGAATGGGGATTCAATGAAAAACAAAATTATATGATGTTTTTGTCATGTCATTTCAATAAAATATTTGGTTATAAAAAAAATTATAATTAAAAAAAAAAAAACAAACAAACAAATTGCTGAAAATGCTTTCCAGAAAAATTAATACATGAATTGAGTAATCAGATCCTAATTAATTGTCAACAATTGAATGGGACATATTCTATGGTAAGCTCAACACATTTTCAGGATAATGTGTCAAGATTCCATCAGTAATTGGTTTATTTTCCCATGGCACATGGGGATTTAATTGAGACAAGCCAATCGTGAATAATAAATGAGTGAAGATTGCATCACCCTTGCAGGATCTGACTTAGTCACCTGTGGATTTTGATTCAAATGACATGGGAAGAGCATGTTAACACTTCACTATCTTCTTTCCATTTTTATTATTGACTAAGCTATAGGTCCAAAAGATAAATGATAATGAAACGTGCTAGTCATACTCATACAACAAACAAGTTGATAAAGGCTTACCATGATTGATTATAAAAGTCAGATCGATGCTCTTTTTCAGAATTACGACTGGCATCACCAGCAGCAAGCTTCAAATCCCTGCTCTGAGAAGCAATTAGAGCATTAATGAACTCTACTGGAGACTGGCTGAACCCAAGAAAGAAAGCCCGCCTCCGACAATGCTCATGAATCTTCTTTATTGAAGCAGTAATAGTATCATCATAAGCATCAATCTCCGCATGCCTCCCAGTGTTTGCCAAGAAAGCAGACATTTCCTTCTCTAATTGAAAAGGGACATCAACCAACACATCGTAACAAGTAGTTCCAGCTGGACAATTCCCCGAAAGCTTAATCTTATGCACCAAATGTATAGGAGGTGGTGGAGATAAATGCTGTGATATCTTCTGTGAAACCACAGCAAATTTCATCTTCTCTTCCCCAAATACTTTCCGAAGAGGTGGATCACAAACAAAAATAGAAGGATCACTTGGGTCCTGTAACTTCTTAACCTTCACATAGTGCCAAAGTGCAGCAATAATTCTCGGGCGAGTATCTACATCAATGCCGAGAACATCCACCAGCACTGGAGAAAGTTTGAGTTTCTCGGGCATATAATTCATTTCTAGCCTCACCATAGCGGTGAACTCCTTATCCCCTTTTCTCTTCACTTCAAAACCCTCATGAAGTGCAGATGATCGTGCCTTCTCCCATAAAATTACATGGTTATTTGGATAGAGGCTCTGGTCTAAGTAAATGGTAATCCTCTTGAAAAATGATGAGAATTTTGGGTACCAAGAATTAGGCTTGTGGAGCACCCCATCTGGGTCAGGCTCCACTACATTTTCCAAGATCCTCCCAGTTAATTTAAGCACCCAAGAAGGGGGCTCCGCATTTTCGTTTTCCGGGTTTGATCCTAAGTGGTTGATAAAAGTGTTGAAAACATAAATCCTGAGGGTTTTCTGAACAGTGGGAGGGTCCCTAAGGGACTCCTGAATATCACTCTTCTTTCTTGCAAGAGCAGCATCTATCCGGGCCTCTAATTCAAGCAAATGGGTGTAAAGTGCAGACTCTGGCACAAGTGCAGCCACCTTATCAGGTATTTGCTTATCAGGAAGTTTCTGCTTCTTCCTCCGAGCAGCTGGGGTTAGCTCCATAGTCTTAAATGGCAATCCAGTGTTGCTAGCAGCAGAACCAGGAGGTCGAGAAGGCGGTTTTGGCTGAGCCCTCTTCACCCCTCCTGTTACTGGCACCGAAACAGAAAGTGAAGACGCACTAATAGAACCACTCCCAGGGTTCTGCACACGGGACGGGTGAACTTGAGCTTGAGCCTGCAATTGAGCTTGGAATTGAGCATGAGCCGCTTGGGCTTGAGCTTGGGCATGAGCCTGAGCATACTGTGCCTGAGCCACCGCCTGAGCCTGAGGCTCAGACAACTGAAAATGTCCCGAAAAGATAGACCCACCATGTGTTTGAGATTGTGTCTGTGAGAGGAGATGGGACTGGTGGTTTATCCCCGCATTACCGCCAAAAGGAGTTTGGGTTTGGGTCGGAGCACCAACGTTCTTCATTGAATTGTTATTGGTGTTCGCCATCTAAAACAGTGCTTATTCCATCAATCAACAAGACTCCGCACACAATTGTCTTCAAACCCTAACCTCTTGTGTACTCTTTGAGCTCAAGAACCTCGACTCTGAACCACAATTCGGTTATTATCAATTACGAAACCCTAAGACACTGAAGATCGTTTCATTTGCAATCTAGGGTATGAAAGTGTAAAAGGGATTTATGTATAAAGATGAATGAGAGGAAAATATTTGAATATGCGTATGCATATGCATATATATATATATATATATACATACATATATATATATATATAATGAAAGAAAGAAATAAATGTTCTTACGGGATAGATGCTGCTGCAGATTGGGTTGGCTTTGCTTTTTTCTTGATACCGGCGATTTGAGGTCCGCGATGGCGCGAACTGATTCGAGCTCTCCTTGTTTCTGTGTTTCTCAGTCGTCGAAATTACGGAAGTGCCCTCGATTCTTTGAATGGACAGTATATGGGCCGAAACCAGGGAAGATGACGAGTTGCGGCCCATTTAGCCCAATCAGAAATTGGGTTTCTCAAACACAATTTCTTCTACAACAGTTTTGAATTTTTAATCATAAAATTTATTGTCACTTAAAGATCCACGATTACTAATCACGCTTTTTTTTTTTACTTTTATCAAAAATTACATAATTTAATATTTGTTCCAAGTTACCTTGCATACTTTACCATTGTTATAATTTGTTATAATTATTAATAGTTACATTATTTTTTTTTTTTTTTTGGATTACGTCCGGGTGTCCACCTACCGTCAACGACGTCCGTTTTACGATCCGTCGCACCGGCCAGTGACTATTCCCACGCCCTGTAGAATGGCCCCACACACCACAGGGAGGTAAAATCAGGAGCTCAGGCGCTGAATCGAACCTGGGTGGGGAGGAAACCCTGACGCCATGAAGCGCACACCCGAAATCCGCTCAACCACCTGAGCTGCGCCCTGGGGGCTTAATAGTTACATTATTGTTGTTATTTGTAATTGTAGTTGTTAGTGGTGAAAAAATGTTGATTGAATTGCACTCAAAATTTTTTTTTAAAATAATCACGAATAAATATCTTAGAAATATTAGCCATAACAGTATTTCTATTTTTGGACAATTCATTATTTTTATTTTAAAAAGTGCTTCAATCATAATTAATATAACTCATTCACTTTTATATTAAAATTTTATAAAATATAATTACATATTTATTAAATATATTAATTTTACCTATTCTACAAATAAGCTTATGCGGACTCTTATACTTGTGTTCTCTTGGATAATAATAATAACTCATATATTATTATTTTTTTCATAAATATGTCATTTTGATTTCAGATAATACATTGAAAAAAAAAAATAGTCTTAATGTTATGATTAGACAAAAATAAAATTACAATTAAATTAAAACCGTATGTTTTAATTGAAACTTAAGACATAATATCTAAGCCATCAAATTATCAAACTATAAGCAATTTCATTAAAAAAAATACTCACATTTATTTTATGAAACTATTTCTAATGATGAATCTTAATACTCAAACTAAAAACTACACAATGTATCTATCTAAAATTTTAGGATAACAAGGTAGAAAATGAGATCAATTAATGTCTTCACTCAAATACAGCAACATAATTTTGTATTTTAAATGGATGTGAAATCATTGGTAACATCTTAAACATGTTTTGCTAAATCTTAAATCACTGGATGTGAAATGTTTTTTAGGTTATTGAATTGTAAGGAATATCAAATTTTAATAAAATTATATACTGTCACTTTCTAAAGTTCCACAATAATTAGCATTTACATATGATTGTTTTTTAAAATATATATATATATATATATATATATATATATATATATATATAAATGTTAGTTGTTGATAGCATAACAAATAACTTGTACATGCCAAGTGTTTTATGCTTTCTAGGAGTGGAAAAATCAATCGAAAATTCATGAAATTGATCAAATCATATTAAACTACATTGAACTAAAACGAAATAGATTGATTTTTTAGTCATTTGATTTGGTTCGATTCAAAAAATTAGCAAGTTGAATCCTTCGGTTTGATTTCAACTTTGTGTTTTATGAAACCAAAAAGATTGAATCAAATTGAGAAGGGATGCTCAATTATTAACTTTGGAATTTCTAAAAAATATAATTGATAGAATTTTTTTCATTTTTTGAATTTCTCCTTGAAAAATCAATTCAATAATTTATTTTTAGAAGGAATATCCAATTATATTTTAAATTAGAATTTTGTTAGGCAAATTTTATAAATAAAATAGTACAAAATATTGAGGTTCACTCTAATTTTTAGTAGGCATAATCAACATAAAATGAACCAAATTAAATAAGCACAATCAACACCCATTATTTTGGTTTGGTTTGATTTTGGATCGTGATTCAATTCATGAATTTTAGGAATTGAATATTTTATTTTAGATGTGGGATTGTACAAAAGACCAACTTCTAATCAGAGATGGTCCATACGTGCATGTGTGGGCGACCATAACATAAGGCCCTCAGTAGGGGCGAGCAGTATGATTAATTAAGTTAGTTAATCAAATTAGTCAAAATTTTTCAATTAAAGAAAATATTGTTAATTGAATTAAACCAAAATTCTATGTTAATCTTACTCAAAACTTATCAAACTAGATTTTAATTACATCAGTTAACCAACTGATTCAAGTTTTGATACATATAAAATATAAACAATATAGATAAAATGTGATAATCTCAAAAATGGTTTTATAAGATTAGTGGGGTGATTTTAAAAATAATTAATTAATTAATTAATTAAAAATTTTAAAAATAATTAAAATTTAGTTTAATTTTTATTTTTATTAATTAAATAAATTATCATTAATTAAATATTATATAATTATTATTTTATATTATATATATACATATATATATATATATATATGTATATATCACCTCCTGTAGTAGAATCTTTGGTGGGGATTTCAAATAACGTAGGCAGGGGCCCCCTTTCAGCGTGGTCTCGCCCCTCCATCTCTCTCCCACTTTTTTCAATTTCTTAGTTGATATTCGCCTGATCGAAAATCAAAAAATATCGTTGGACTCCCATTCTCCACCACTCACATTTCTATCGGAACAGATTTGTCATAAGAGCGGCGTAGGCATATGCCGCATATCCCCTAAGCTAAAGTAAATTCTCACTCTTACCCCAATTTTTCTTAAATCTTAAGTCAAACTGACGATTGAACGTCATTACGAAAATTTATGGATGATTCTCTACAAGTCTAGTAGAGCAGATTTCTTGTGAGGTCATCGTAAGCATAACCTCAAATTTAGGATAAGAGAGTTATTAAAAGATTAATTAATATTTAATTAATGTAGATTTAGAATATTAGAATATTGGGCTTTCTGAGGTTGAACTTGGGTTATTGAATTCAGGATTCAGGTGAGCGCTGCGAATATAATTTCGGGATCCCTATAGGCGTAGTTCAGGAAAACCAGGGTAACTGGAGTATTTTTGAATTGTAATGTTAATTTTGAGTATACGAAATCTAAGAAGTGATAAATGGAAATTATTTTGGGAGTCGAGTTGAATAACTTGGGATAAATGTGAATTTCAGGTTTTTGAGCTGCGAACGCCGAGAGGCGTAGGAATTTGATATTTTTAGCGAAATCTTAGTAAGTCAGATAAAGGGAATAAATTATTACAATTATTTTTTAGAATTATTAATGTAGTTAAAACGTGAAAATGAGAATATGTTATTTTGCCTAAATTATTATGATATAAATATCAGATAAAATTGTGTGACATATGACTTATATTGAATTGTGGTGTTTTGGTATTTGAAATATAAGAGGTGATGAAAAATGATAAATGCTAATGAGTATTTTTCTGAGAAATGTTAAAATACATGAAACATGGTATATACTATTATGGGATGACGGAATGTGCACAAAAAATTATGAGAATATTTTTATTGAGATAAATTAAAATATACTGATATAAGAATTGTTTTATTGAGAAACGTTGAAACGAGGATATATAAATATAGATAAAATGTAATAACCCCAAAAATGGTTATACAATATTAGTGGGATGATTTCAAAAATAAATAAATAAATAAATAATTAATTATTATTAATTAAATAATATATTATTATTATTATTATTATTATTATTATTATTACCTCACTTCAGGTTGATTTGAAATCACGCAGACAAAGCCCCCCCTTTTAGCTTCGTCTCACCCTTCGTCTCTCTCTCTTACTCTATTCAATTTCTCGACTAATATTCGCCGGATCGAAAATCATAAAATACCGCTGGACTCCATTCTTCGCCACCAACATTTCTATCGGAGCGAATTTGTCGTAAGAGTAGTGTAAGCATATCCCTTGGCGTAAAATAAATTCTCACTCTTACCTCAATTTTTCTTAAATCTTAAATCAAATTGATGATCGAACACCACTACGAGAATTTAGGGTTGATTCTCTACAAGTTTAGCGAAGCGGATTTCTCATGGGTTGTCGTAAGCATAACCTCAAAATTATGATAAGAGAGTTATTAAAGGATTAATTATTATGTAATTAATGTAAATTTGGAATGTTAGAATATTGGGCATTCTGATGTTGAACTTGTGTTATTAAATTCAGGATTTGAGTGAGCATCACGGGTATAATTTCGGGATCCCTACAGGCGTAGTTCAGGAAAACTAGGGTAAGTGGAGTATTTTAGAATTTTAATGTTAATTTAGAGTATACGAAATCTAAGAAGTGATAAACGGAAATTATTTTTGGAGTTGAGTTGAATAATTTGAGATAAATGTGAATTTCAGGTTTTTTGGCTGCGAACGCCGAAGGGCGTAGGAATTTGGTATTTTTAGCGAGATCTCAGTTAGTCAGATAAGGGGAATAAACTATTACAATTATTTTTTAGAATTACTGATTTAGTTAATACGTGAAAAATGAGAATATGTTATTTTGCCTGAAATTATTATGATATCAATATCAGATAAAATTGTGTGGCATATGACTTATATTGAATTGTGGTGTTTTGGTATTTGAAATATAATAGGTGATGAAAAATGATAAATACTAATGAGTATTTTATGAGAAATGTCGAAATACGTGAAACATAGTATATACTATTATGAGATGATGGAATGTGCAAAAAAAATTATGAGAATATTTTTATTGAGATTAATTAAAATATACTGATATGAGAATTGTTTTATTGAGAAATGTTGAAACGAGGATAAATAAATATATTGAAGAGTATTTTTCGAAAAATGATGAAATATGCAGTATAGAAATGATTCACTGGGAAATGTTAAATAATGTGAAATAAGATATATATATATATATATATATATATATGTATTATTATGAAATGAATTCTAAAGTGTGAATATTAAAAATGAAAATATTGTAATGTAAATTCTGCAATATAAACATTGAAATGTGGAAATTGAAATGTGAATATTGTAAAGTGCGAAAGCTGCAATGGGATCGTTGAAATGTGATTGATAAAATGTCCATATTGCATAATGATTGTGGGCATATGATAATGATAACCCCGAGGGATGGATATGGAAACCCTAATGATAGGTTGTGATATTGAATACGGTACCGTTACTAGTGGTGTTAGTGTAATCACACGAACTTGTGGTGCATGTGGCGTAACAGTCGACTGAATTGTTTAGTAAAGTTGTTGTGCCCCTGAGTCCGAATCAAGGTTATAGGTCGACTAGTCATACTACGGATACGGGATATGTGATATGATACTTTTGAGACCTGCCATTTAACTTGGGGTTTTTTTTTTTATATATACTATAACATTTAAAATGCTCTAATACCATACTAGATTAAACTCAATCATCAACCTAAGCAGCAAGAAGCATAATTCAAATAAACATAACCATACGTAGCTATATACAATACCAGAGTGCTAAAGTGTTTCCCAAAATATACATATATGTTTGTTTTTTATAATACCCTCAACTGGTTAGGGCTATACAAAAATACTTCCAAAAATACTCACACTACTGTCAGGGCAATACCAAGGTCCCTTTATCTGCGAGCCTAATCTGCTCGTCTACCTAGATCACTTGAAAAATGTTAAAGTAATTGGGATGAGTCAACACTCAGTAAGACGAAATATGCTATTACTAGTGTGTGGCAAATGAGTTACAATACAGTGAAAATCTATTACTATATAATCATGTATCACTTAATCTGTAAAGTATAATACCAGTAATATAAATCTTCATCTTTTACCTATTGCTTAACATTTTTATACTTTAGGTTTCTACTCAAAATACTGCTAATATATATATATATATATATATAATTTCTATTTCTGTAAACCTGTATAAACATAGTAATAACTGTAAATGTAAGAACCTGAACCATGATAGAGGGGTAAAAATGGAATTTGCACAAAATTCGTCGACGAGGCCATAATTCATCGACGAAGGCTGAAGGCTTCTCGTCGACGAAATTCAGAAGCTCGTCGACGAGTGAATGCCAAGAGGTTTAGGAAAAGTTGAAATATATGACTCGTTGACGAGGCTGCCGATTCGTCGACGAGGCTAATGAAGAATTCGTCGACTAGGACACAATTCGTCAACGAATCCCCTCGAGTCAAAGGCTTATAAAAGGATATTTTGGAATGCTTTGGGGCTAAGTTTCCCCAAATGCTCTCTCTCTCTCTCTAGAACTCTCCCTACACTCTCTCTCTCTCTCTAGTTTTATTTATTGATCGTTGCCTGGTTTGTAAATCCAAGGTTACTACGAGGATCAGTGAAGGATTCTCTACGTTTCTAACAGATCAGAATCTTGTTTTGGAGGATTTCGGGTTTCGAGCTAAAATCGAAGTAAGGTTCGGTTTTCATTTTTGATTTGGTATATGTGTAGTAGTACGGATTGTAAGCATGTACTGTATTGTGCTATAGTTTGTAGGTTTTGGAGTCTCGGTTCATAGTTTTGAGGATCGTAGCGTTCGTAGTTGGAATTTGGGTTAAGGTAAGAGAATTCTGTTTATATCAATTCATTTTCGAAATCAGGATAGATAAGCTTATAAGCTACAATCGTATATATGTTTTAACTACTTATTTGGGGAAATCTATCGGGTAAAAATACGGGGTTTTTGGGTTACAATTTTCAGGGAAAATTGGGGATTTGGGATATCATCTCTACTTTGTTTGGAAAACCGTTTGTTTTGTTAAAACTGTATTATTAAGGTGACCGTAATCCATATTTGCATAAACTGTATGCTTGAAATTGTAAATGATATGATTTTTCGTAAACCAAATAGGTGTAGTATGTATGGTTGTATGTATTTGTTCCCGATATTTATAAAATAGCTATGTGGCGGCTAATTACCATATGCTGAAATTTATAGGAACGTGAGTTCCAAAATGATTCCAGGGATTTGTAAAACAGCCATGTATCGGTTAACTACCGTGGGCGAGAGTGGCTGGCTCTATATCCAGGGTGTGAAATATCGCTAGTATGCTCCGGCTGGTCGCCGAAGGGTGTGTTCTACACCATATGTAGCAATGTAATCACTGTGAGCCTAGGTCGTCGCAGCGTAGTTGTGCATGTGGCAATGTAATCGTTGTGAGACTAGGTGACTTTGTGTAGTTGCGTATGTAGCAATGTAATCACTATGGGCCTGACTCGTCGCTTCATAGTTGCGTGTGTAGCAAAGTAATCGCTGTGGGACTAGGTGACCTTGTGTAGTTGCGTATGTAGCAATGTAATCACTATTGGTCCTGAGTCGTCGCATTGTAGTTGCGTATGTAGCAATGTAATCGATGTGAGACTAGGTGACCTTGTATAGTTGCGTATTGAACAATGTAATCACTATTGGGCCTTGTTCGTCGCAGCATAGTTGCGTATGTAGCAATGTAATCGCTGTGAGATGAGGTGACCTTGTGTAGTTGCGAACTAGTGTGACGACACTGACCGTATGTATGTATGTATGTATGTTTTAGGTATTGTATGTACTGGAATGGTTTTTATGAAAATACTGGAACTGTATGGAACTGTATGTATATGTATGAAACTGTAATGAATTGTTTCTAATTGTATCACATTTTATAGTGTTATAAAGTATGTAAAATAACACTGGTATGCCACACACTGATATAACCTACTTTCTTCCTTACTGAGAGGTGTCTCACCCTGAATGTACGTACAATGTTTTTCAGGACCTTCAGGTAGCGGTAAGTAGCATCCTAACGTTCAGAAGTAAGGGGTGTCGTAGCTACTGCTAGTACCTTTTTAAGTACGAGTTTTGGTATCCAGGTTGTTAGGATAGTTTTGTAGACACCTGGGATATGTGTTGTAATTATGGGAATATATGTCCTAACATGTATAGACTCTGGTATAATCTTGTTATGTATAAAAGACCGTATTCCGCTGCATATTTTGGATGAGTATGAATTGGTATGTGTATGTGTATAGCGCAACCGTGTACCCCACGGGGTCGGACCCTCTTATTATGTTGTATCATGTATGTTTAAATTGATACAGAGATAGGTTAGGTTACTTTATTCACACTTGGGACCCACCTGCGGGTTCGGAGCGTGACAGCTTGGTATTAGAGCTAACCAGGTTGTTAGGTCTTGTAGACTTGGTTAGGAGTATTGATGTGTACATACCAGAGTATAGGATGTAGGAAATGGGTAGTGTTGGTCGAGGGTTGTTCTGTAGCTAGATTGGGTTTTGTTGACGGTATTTCGTGTTTTTCCTGGGATGACGATTCCAGTAAAGGTAGGGCAGACCATTGACAACTTTCGTGTCGGTGTGATGGGATAGGTTTAGACCTGTGAGAGTAATAGTTGACATGATTAGGTCTATGATTGTGTTAACTGCGTATGATATAGGAATTCTAACCGATTCCTATTCTGTTTTCAGAATGGAGCCCAAGGATAATAACTTGGAGAGTGGCTCCGAGGAGATGGCAAGCAATGAGTCTCCTTCTGTGTCTCGTGGTTTGGCGAGACAGGTGATCCGAGAGATTGGGCGGAGTGTTAGGAGACGCGAGAGCTCTCCTATTGATGTGGGGTGTACCATCAAGAGGTTCACACGCATGCACCCTCTGACATTTACGGGAAAACCTGATCCAATAGTGGCGGAGGACTGGGTCAAGAAGACCGAGAGGATTTTGGAATTCCTCCACTGCACTGAGAAGTAGAAGGTTTTGTATGTTACCTTCCAGCTAACTG
Organism: Malania oleifera; assembly: GCF_029873635.1. Classification (NCBI taxonomy): domain Eukaryota; kingdom Viridiplantae; phylum Streptophyta; class Magnoliopsida; order Santalales; family Ximeniaceae; genus Malania; species Malania oleifera. Next base: position 107,335,791 of record NC_080423.1, on the reverse strand, counting down.
GGGAGGCAGGGCGATGGTGAACGGTAGTGAGCCTGCTGGAGAGGCAGAGAGCTGGTCTATTTTGTATGACGTGGGGCCGTTTCAAAGAGGTATTTTTTGAGAGATACTTTACGGTCTCCACTCGGGATGCGAAGGCCGATGAGTTTTCGGGCTTGATACAGGGTACTTTGACGGTGCGGAAGTATGCTGCCAAATATATCGAGTTATCTCGATTTGCGTCGTACTTAGTTCCAAACGAGCACGAGAAGGCTCGGAGGTTCAAGAGGGGTATGAGGAAAGACATCCGCCGTCTTATGGGGATGCTGCAGATCCATGAGTTCTCTATCCTGGTGGATAAAGCCACTATAGTTGAGACTGACCTTCGGGGAGATGAAGTGGTATATGATCAGGGGAATATCACTAGTAAGTATGTTCCGATTGGTGAACGAAGGGTGTGTTCAACACCGTATGTAGCAATGTAATCACCGTGGACCTAGGTCGTTGCGGCGTAGTTGTGCATGTGGCAATGTAATCGTTGTGAGAAGAATTACCCTACACATGATATGGAATTGGCTGTTGTAGTTTATGCACTGAAGATCTGGTGACATTATCTGTATGGGGTGCAATGTGAGATCTTCACAGACTATAAGAGCCTCAGGTATTTCTTCACACAGAAGGAGTTGAACATGAGGCAGAGACAGTGGCTATAGTTGATTAAGGATTACGATTGCACAATCAGTTATCACCAGGGGAAGGCTAATGTGGTGGTTGATATGTTGAGTCAGAAGTCAGGGCCTACAGTTGTATCTGCGGTTGTAACTCAGGGTCACATTAGACGGGATCTGGAGAGCTCAGGTATAGAGTTGGTGACTGGTGATCATCAGGCCTTCTTTGCTAGCTTGGTGATCCAGCCGACTTTGTTTGAGCGTATAAAGGTCGCGCAGGCTAGTGATGCAGAGTTGGTAGAGGTTAGGGAAAAGGTACAGCTAAGATGGACGGAGTTTAACATCTATGAGGGAGGTGTACTGAGGTTTGGGACCAGACTATGTGTTCCGAACAATGATGAGATCATAAGGACAATTCTATAGGAGGCGCATCGTTCTATGTATACATTATATCCCGGTAGTACAAAAATGTATCAGGATCTGCGTGAGACCTTCTGGTGGTCTGGTATGAAAAGGCAGATTGCTCGGTTCATGGAGCAGTGTCTAACGTGTCAGTAGGTGAAAGCTGAACATTAGAGGCCGGTAGGGCCGTTGCAGCCTTTGTCTATTCCAGAGTGGAAATGGGAGCATATTTCCATGGATTTTGTGACCGGATTGCCACTAACGCTTCACGGGCAGAATGCTATTTGGATGATCGTGGATAAATTGACGAAATCTGCTCATTTCATACCGATGAAAATTTACTATCCTTTGAGTAGGCTAGCAGATTTGTATGTGCAGAAGATTGTGAGAATGCACAGAGTACAGGTGTCCATTGTGTCGGATCGAGATCCGAGGTTTACTTCTTGATTTCAGACGAGCTTGTAGGAGGCATTGGGGACGAAGCTTACTTTCAGTACAGCGTTCCACCCCCATACTGATGGATAGTCGGAGAGGATGATACAAATATTGGAAGATGTGTTGCGAGCTTGTGTGTTAGACTTCGATGGTAGCTGGATACAGTTTATGCCACTTGTAGAGTTTGCTTATAACAACGGCTTCCAGTCTAGTATCGGGATGGCACCGTTTGAGGCTTTGTATGGTCGGAGGTGTCGATCTACTTTGTGTTGGGATGAGGTTGGCGAATGTCAGGTGTTAGGACCTGAACTTGTGCAGCAGGTGTCTGAGAAGGTGGGTTTGATCCGGGAGAGGATTAGATCAGCTCAGAGTTGGCAGAAGAGTTACATGGATGTTCACCGCCGTGAGTTAGAGTTCGAAGTGGGAGGTAAGGTATTTCTGCGTATCGCTCTGATGAAAGGGGTGATGAGATTCGGAAGGAAGGGCAAGTTAAGCCCAAGGTATATCAAACCATTTGAGGTGCTTGAGCGAGTGGGTCCAGTAGCCTACAGAGTTGCATTACCTCCAGTACTTTCGAGGGTCCATGATGTGTTTCACGTCTCCATGTTGAGGAGGTACGTGTTGGATCCTTTGCATGTTATTAATTATGATGAGTTGGAAATTGGAAATACTTTAGCGTATGAAGAGATACCAGTTCAGGTTATGGACCGTAAAATTCAGAAGCTTTGTACCAGAGAGATATCGTTAGTGAAGGTATTGTGGCGAAACCACGAGGTTGAGGAAGCTTCTTGAGAATTGGAAAACGGAAATACGTCGGAAGTATCCACAGTTATTTTGAGCACTTGTACATGATCCTACTGTGGGTTGGGATAGGTGGTTAGTCGTCGGGAGTGTGTGTATTGTGAACTCTTGAGACTGTTGTATATGTAATCACGGTATTCCTCCGCCATATGTGAGGGTATGTATGTGTATATGTATGTGTATGATGGGACTGCGTTGTGGTGATCGCCAGTTCGCTCGAGTTGTGTTTATGTATTCGATTGTATGCATGAATCTGGGAATGAGAGATGACCAATTTCGGGGACGAAATTTTTGTAAGGAGGGGAGATTGTAAAAACCCGAACCGTGATAATGGGTTTATATATATATATATATATATATGAGAAGGACATTTTGGTAAAGAGCAGGTTCGTCGACGAAGCCGGATTTCATTGACGAAGCTTGTGTTCTTCTCGTCGATGAAATTCAGAGCCTCGTCGACGAGGAGAAGCCGATGTGTAACGTCCCTCAATAAAATACAATATAATAAATAAAATAGTCGACCCGAACCCGTGGGTAACGGGGACACCTGTCATACACAGCGGAAAACCTAGCAGCAGTAAACATAAAAATCCATACATCCATCCATAAAGCATAATACGAGAGCTTTCTATTAACATCGATATACTGTTCATATGTACAATCTCCAAAAAGTCAAAATAACACTAGGACTATGCAACAAAAATCTCCTAGTCCTAGCTCAGGGCTTACCCTTCTAGTAGGGAAGCACCAATCACTCAATGGCGGCCCTAACCCGCCGGTCTCTCTGGGTTTCCTAAAAAATATATTAATGTTGGGGGTGAGACACTTCTCAGTAAGGGAAAGTAAACTAAATACAGCTGTGTGGCAACATGAATATTTAAAGTGTTTATACATATATAGTACATTTCATAACTCTGGAAATAATCATAATATCATGCTGGATAATCATGTATTTTCATATTCGTTAATAAATCATAACATACATGAACATCTGTTATAACTCATAATACTGAAAATATACCCAAGATGAATAGCTAGCTAATGTCATGTATTACCCCCCATGACGGGTTGTGCAGCCCGAAGGCGGGACTCGACAATGACTGGCCGACTACTGCCGAATCAAATATGTCTGTAAGTACGATGGGCCGACACACTCTGGTCCGGACTGCCAGGTGGACGTCTACACTCTACTGAAAGCCACATCAACTATCCATCTCCCATCCCCTCGTGGAATGGTTAGCACTAATATGGCCTCGTGCCAAATCTGATCTACCCATAGCTACGGTACCGAGCTCCTGGTCTGAACTAAACTAATATCCTGGTTGCAATAACATATAATACATGAACATACGTAACATCAACACGGCCTCGTGCCGAAAGTATAGATATGGCCTCGCGCCGAAATCATACGTATGGCCTCGTGCCAAAATCATAGTAAATATATATATATATATATATGGCCTCGCGCCAATAACATAAATACGGCCTCGTGCTGATAACATAATAATACGGCCTCGCGCCGATAGCATAATAAATACGGCCTCGCGCCGATAGCATAATAAATACGGCCTCGCACCGTAGCATAATAAATACGGCCTTACGCCGATAACATCAATACGGCCTCGTGTCGAATCATTTCAAGTATTTACATTCTAAAAAAAATAACTTTTTTATCATATATTCGTCAAACTCAATATAGCATAACTCGTCTTTCCCAAATACCTGAAAATGTGTTTTACACATAAAAGCATACATATCATATCTCATTTCACGTAAAATAATATTCATGCCACACATGCTCTGTTAAAAGTCATACTTCATATTCTAAAATCATGCTTTTCTATCGTCTCATACATACATATATGTTTCATCATAATAGCAGTATTTCCCAAATGTACATTTCATCTATAATATACAGGTATATCATATGTTTTTTTGAAAATAAATTTACTCATAATCAATAATAATTTGCATGGAAAATAACTGCTTTAGTTTACTCCCTTACCTGGCTACTGAGAAAACCCCCCTAAAATCTTAGCCTGACCCCCGTAGGATTTCCTACTCAATATCCTGAAACTCAAAACTCTCAGTATTAATCATCAGTATTTTCATGCGTACGTCAATTTCTATAACTACCATGAAGTCTAATTTGGCTTAAAAAGCCTTACCTCAACTTTGGGATGATTTCCAACTTCGTTTTCCCGACGATCTGCTTCAGCAAACTTGCAGGGAACTTCGCCAGGAGCGTTGTGGTAGCCTCAGATATTTGATCCGGCGTAAAACCAGCCCAAAATCGAAGAGAGAGAGTGAGAGAGCCGAAGAGGAGAGAGAGGAGAGAGAGAGGAAGCTTAAAATGACATTAAAATCGGATTTTTCATATTTACAGGCGGTGGAATTCGTCGACGAGCCCGATCTTCGTCGACAAGTTCTTCATAAATTTCGTCGACGAGACCTTGTATTCGTCGACGAAATTCAGGTTGCCTTAGAGCCCTTCTCAGTATTTTCTCGTCGATGAAGCCATATGTTCGTCGATGAAATCTTTAAAGCCTTCGTCGACGAAACCCTATGTTCGTCGACGAAGTTTGGCAGCTTCCCTTCTTTTCCCTTTTTCAAATTTTCCTTTCTTTATTATTTAAATTTCATTTAAAAATTCGGGTTGTTACATGATGAGTTTTGGAAATCAGGAAAGATAAGGATTCGTTGATGAGGCCATCAATTCGTCGACGAATTTAGTGAAAGATTCATCGACAAAGGTACCATTTCGTCGATGAAATTGGGCCGGGTCAAAGGGTTGTAAAAGGAAATTTCCTTTATTTCTTGATTAAGTTACTTCAAGTTTATCTCTCTCACTCTCTCTAAACTCTTCCTACTCTCTCTCTTTTCTAGATTTCTTCAACGATTGTTGCTAGAATCGGAAAATGGAAGTTTCCACTAGGATCGTGGAAGGATTCTCTACAACTTCAACAGATCGGAATCTCATTTCGGGGGTTTTTGGGTTTTGGTGAAAAATCGAGGTAAGGCTTGGTTTTTAATTCTGATTCGGTAGTTTTATAGGTATTAGTCTTATGAGTATATTTTGTACTGTGATTTGTAGGTTTTGGAACTCGGTTCACTGTTTAGGAGCCTTGGAGTTCGGGATTTATTATACGGGGTTAAGGTAAGGGGAAACTGTGTTATATTGGTTATTTTTGAAATCGGATTCGGTGGAACAATGATCCACGGTCCTATGTGTGTTTTGGATACTCATTTAGGGGGATCTAACGGGGAAAACTATGAGTTTTTCATTATTGCAGTTTTGGGAAAAAGGGGGCGACGGGCTGAATCCCGGGTTTTGTTGAAAATCGAGTATATGTGTGCTTTATACTGTGATATTGGGATGGTTGTGCCTTGACTTTATTTAAACTGTATTTGTTTGGAAAACCATGATCTAGATTATCAAATGAGTGTGGTTTGTTTGGTTATATGAGCATGTATGTGCGTGTGATTGCAGAATGGCTAATGGGAACGCAGTTCCAAAATGAGTCTAGGTACCGAGAGTGTCCGACTCTATATTCGAGGGTGTGAGCCTTGTCCGGTAGATCAGGCCGAAGGGTGTGGATCCACCATTTAGCGCCGATACGATGCCATGGGAGTCGAGGACTAGCCATGTGCCGGTGGCGCCGTGCTTCGTGAGTTGGCTCCGGGCCAACGCCAGATTGTCACAGACTGGCTTCGAGCTGAAGGGTGTGACGACACCGGGTTACTGATTATGTGTGTGGATTGTGACGGGGTTGCTTATAAATGACCGCCGTATATGTGCGTGTATGCACTGTGTAAATTAGTGCTGGATTCCATTCAACTGCATGTATGTTTTTTTGTCATGATAACACTCAAATACCGCACATCGATATAACCTGTGTTCTTCCTTACTGAGAAGTGTCTCACCCCTATTGTACGTACATTTTTCTAGGTCCTTCGAGTACCGGAACTAGCGTTCTAGTGTAGGGAGCGTAGTGGCTGGTGTACTGCGTTAGCGCTTGGGTAAGTGCTAGACTGTAGTTTGTTAGGTTGCCATTTTGAGTTGTATTTAGGCACCTAGTTTGTACGTTTTGTTAGAGCCATGTTCTGCTTTTGTATAGACTCTGGTATTGTACTGTGTATATTGATATAGAATGACTTTTTACGCTGCGTATATATTGTGATTAGATGTGTTTAGGGTGCCTGGAAACCTGACGGGGTCGGACCCTCATTTAGTGTAGTGTATCTTTTGATGATTTGTTTGATACAGGGACATGTTAGGTTACATTCTCACCTCTGGGTCCCATTTTGGGGTTCGGGGCGTGACACCTAGACTCCTATGGCATTCTACCAGCGCAAACTGGTGGATCCACACCCTTCGGTGATCAGCTGGTAAGGCTCACGCCCTCGGATATAGAGTCAGACACTTTTTCCAAACATGGCCTAGCGATTTTATACGCCCACGGATATAGAGTCGGACACTCTCAGTACCTTGAACAAATTTGGAACCTCGTTCCTACTCGCATTTCGACAAAACACAACTATGCATGCTCATATAACCAAACAAACCACACTCATTTGGTAATCTAAAATCATGGTTTTCCAAACACATACGGTTTAAACAAGTCAAGGCACGATCATCCCTATAACACAGTATAAATCATTATATAGATACAGTTTTCAACAAAACCAAGGATGCAGCCCGTTGCCCCCTTTTTTCCAAAACTGTAATCATGAAAAACCCATAGTTTTACTCGTTAGATACCCCTAAATGAGTAGTCAAAACACACACAGGACCTTGGACCACAGTTCCACCGAATCTGATTTCAAAAATAACCGACATAAACCGATTCCCCCTAATGATCGAATCTCGAACTCCGAGGTCCCTAAACAGCGAACCGAGTTCCAAAACCTACAAATCCCAGTACATAAAATACTCACAACACTGTTCTCTACAGAACTACTAGATCATAATTGAAAACTGAGTCTTACCTCGATTTTGGGCTAAAACCCGAAAACAGTCGAATCGAAAATCCAATCCGTAGAACTTGTAGAGAATCCTTCCATGATCCTCGTGGTAACTTCGGATCATCGAATTAGACGATGCACGACGAATAAATCTAGAGAGAGGGAGTGTATGGTGAGTTTTTAGAGAGATGGAGAAAGGATATTTAGATTTCTTAGCTGATAAGTAATGGAAATTCCTTTTTATAGCCCTTGACCCAGCCGCCCTCGTCAACAAAATAGCGTCCTCGTCGATAGGGTCATATAGACAGCTCGTCGATAAGACGGTAACCTCATCGACGAACTTGAGATTCCCAGTTTCTTGAAACCTTGCGGCTTCTCCTCGTCGACGAGCAAAACAAAGCCTTCGTTGACGAAATCTGGCTTCGTCAATGAAGCCTGCACAAATTTCAATTTTACCATTCTTTTTATTATTTAAACCCACATATCACGGTTCAGGTTCTTACAAAAGTGGGAAAATCGTACTTCAAAGCATATTATGTTGACCTAGCAGTGGTCGACCGGCCAGATTGCTTGGTCTAGTCTTCGAACCGCACAACTCGATCATGGGGGTTATTCACGATGTTATGATGGACCAATAAGGAAGATTCTCTATCCATATATGTTATTTATGAAAAATGGGCTATAATAAGCCGAAAGTATATTATCAAGAAAATTATGTATTTTCAGTTATACAGGTGTGAGTACAATTTCAAATACCATTTCAATTACAGTTAAATATATGAATGTTTTATGATCACACTAAAACTCACGATAGCCATACATTGATGCTAATCTAATCCGCCTTATTGAGAAATGTCTCACCTCAATATTCAACTCATTTTTCAGGTCCCACAAGGAATCAAGCCTAGCGTGCTAAAGGGTTGGGTTTGGTTTTTGGTAGTTATTGTAAGTGTAAATGAGACACTTGTTTATTATGTTTATGTTTTATTTTGGGATGTAATATATAACATGGAGACACTTATGTGTAACTGAGATGATCTGGGACTTTGGTAAAGTGTTTTGAGGTTTATCTATCTTTCACTGCATGTTTATACTGAGTTATGGACAGGAACACCCAGGACCCCTTGTTTGGATTCGGGTAATTATAATCATGGTATCATAGATATATGTGTAGGAAATGGCACTCGAGGCCCCACCGGGTTCGGGGCGTGACAGGCTCATGGTATTTGTGATGTTATGTGGATTAAAAGAATGTTAGAAGAGTTGAAGGCTTCAGATTCGCTGCCCATAAAGTTATATTGCGATAACAAGGCAGTAATTTCAATCGCCCATAATCCGATTCTCATGACAGAACAGAGCACTTAGAAGTGGATAAACACTTTATCAAGGAAAAACTTTACAAGGGGCTGATTTGTATGCCATACATCCCAACTACTGAACAGGTTGCTGATGTATTTACCAAGGGGCTGCACAAGAAGCAATTTGATGTTTTGGTGGGCAAGCTGGCTATGATATCTTCAAACCAGTTTGAGGGGGAGTATTAAAAAATTAGGAAGATATTCGACAGTAATTAGGCAAGTTTGTATGACTGTAAATTAGGCAGTAATTAGTCAATGATTATAAATTATGAATGTATCTTTATTAGGTAAACTAATTAGTGATTATTTTCATAGTCTAGAACCCTTGTAATTTCTATAACTAGGAATCAGTGTAAGTCAGAATTATAATCCAATGAATAAGAAAATCATTCCCAAACTATTCTCTTTGTTTTTCAGTTGTGGGATTAATTATGACCTCTCTTAGTTTGATACTATATTAGAAAGTCTAAAGAACTCATATGAATTGAAGTTATGAAATATCCAAAAAGTAAAAAAAAAGTTGATACTATAGAAAGTCTAAAGAACTCATACGAATTGAAGTTATGAAATATCTAAAAAGTAAAAAAAAAATTGATAAGTTTATTATGTATGTTAAAAATTAATTCACATATTTGATAGGACAAAAAACACTGACCTCTCTTAAAATTTAGTAAAAAGATACTGATCTCTCATGAGATTTTCAAAATCCCACGAACCTTTTGTGAAGTTTCAGAATTTCTACACACCTCCCTTGATATTTGATTTTTTGGACACTTACACCTATTAAAAAAATTGCCTTTTAACAAATACAAGGAAATGATAGTGTCTTTTTCACAAATCTCAAGGGAGGTTTGTGAAATTTTGAAACCTTAGGGAAGGACATTAGAATTTTTGAGAGTTTAGGGAAGTCATATTTTTTCCATTTTTTTTTTCTTTTTATTATCAAAATTTAGGACATCAATGTCTTTTACCTTATTTAATATTATATTGATTATTTTAATTTTATAACACTTTAGTTTATGTTATAACGAAATTGAACTTAATCAATTGAATCTACATTAAATTTTAATTTTCAAAAAATCACAATCAACCGAAACTCAAATTCAACAATTATGAGATCACTTTAGGTATAGTTTAAGCTTCAAAATTTAAATTTAAGCGTCCTTTTTTTAGATTAATTTACTTTAAAAATGTTTGTATCAGCATAAGAAGCTTTAAAAAATTAAAAAACAAATTGTTAAATTTTTTTTAAAAAATCAAAGAAGAAAGAAATTTCATACAAAGGAAAAAATGGGGAGGGGTTGGCAGGACCCCAGCTCGGCCCACGAGCCCACGACTCCAGAGAATGCCCATAAGAAAGCTGGGCTGGGTCACATAAGAAACCCACTGGCCAAGCCCAATACTAACGCTCAAAACCCTAGCAGCCGACGCCATCGTTAGGGTTTCCTTCTCTTATATACTGCGCAATCCCCTCTCCCATTTTTCACTTGGCTGTGGGCGGAGCATTATCATCATCAGCAGCACAGCAGCAGCAGCAGCAGCAGCCATGGTTGGTTGATCTGTTAATCGCTGAACCATTCCTCTCTCTCTCTCTCTCTCTCTCTCTCTCTCTCTCTCACGCACACACGCACTGTGATTTTGGTTTCGATTTCGATTTTTAATTTTTTCCTTATGGTGTGCGCTATGTTGATGTTCTAGGTGAAGTATTCGAGGGAGCCAGACAACCCCACGAAGTGTATGTATAGATCCTACACATTTAAAAAAAAAAAAATATATTTGTTTCTTTTGCGGCTGCTGTTTCTGTAGGTGTGTCGATAGTAGTTTTTATTTGTTGCTATAAACACATTCCTTTTGGTTGCTGAGAAATCGTGGAAACTAGATGAAAAATGCACTTTTTTCTTTCAATTGAGCCTAATATAAATGACATTTTTAAGTTCTTTTCCCCCGATACTAAGTCAAAACTCCACAAATACACTCCAGTTGGTTGCAGAGACAAATTTTCAACTCCTCAAAAGAGGATCTCTCGGGGATCTTGATCCTTGATCTCACCCCCTTGTTATTTTTTATTTCCATTTCTCAGCCATTGAACTGACGATATGGTTTTTAGAATTTCTGTCATTGAAAAGTGATTTATTTTGTGTTTGTTGTGAATATTTCAGCCTGCAAAGCAAGGGGTTCCGATCTTCGAGTTCATTTTAAGGTATTTGATGCAATTTTTCCTTTGTATCATATGATTGTGAATGCGTGCTCTACGTTTCTGTGTGCTTTCTTTTTGTCACCTTTTAAATGTTCTTTGTAGCGGGTACCCCTGTCACAATTGTCTTAGATATACTTGCATCAAAGGGTTTATAATTTATGAAAATTATCATAATTGTGATCCCTCCTTATTGTTAAGCCTGATGAAAAAAGCAGGGAGTTATTATCATTAGTGAGTGGCCCCCTCGTAAACATCAGGGAAAGTATTTTCATTGTTTTTGGGTGAGCCTCTGGAAATGTTAAAATGAAAGAAGGTTCAGTAAACAATGACACATTGTTACTGTTTTTGAAGCTGTTACTAATTTTTATGCTATTAGGATTTTATAGTTGGGAGTTTTTTTCCTTGGATTGAATTTTGCTGGTTGCCTCATTAAAATGCACACAACTTTGTTATCTACAGTGAGGAGATTTCTTTTTGCAAATAGTTAACATTTGCACCTCACTAAGTGTTTTCAAACTGCCTTAGGTCTGAGTGAGACAAAAAGAGATACGTTAACTGAAAACTATATTGTAGATATCTCAACCCTCTTAAAATTAGACGAGAGACACAAGAATAAATGATAATGCCAGTCTGTTTCTTTGCCTAAGGAAAAAATAAGTTGAACAAATTAGCAGGGGAAGAATTATAACTTGGATATGACATATTTTGTGTTGTTTCTTTGTGTTCTTTGTTAGACTAGAAGTTTGCTGCCAATTTGTCAATCATGAAATCAACTGGAAATGAAATTGAAAGTCATCACTTGCTTTGATGCTAATTGTCTTATGAAAGACATTAAGATGTGCAAGCCTCCCTACTTTCGAACTATCATCTTTCTACTGGTTTTAGGAGTAGCTTTTGATTAATTACATTGTGGTTTATATTGAACCTGATGAAAAAAGCAGGGACTCATTGCCTCTGTGAATGGGTCTTTCGTAAACTTCAGGGAAAGTACCTAACATTGTTATTGGGTGAACCTCTGAACTTTTTTTTAGTGGCAGCAAGGTTCAGTAAATGATGTCACATTTTAACAGCTACAGCTCCACATTAATGTTAATTTAAAAAAAAAAAAATTATTTTCATATTATGCAACTTCTAAAGGCCTGTTTTCTGGTTTAATATGTTAAAGACTAGAAGCAAAACTAATCAAATTTTCTTCAAAAAATAAAAATTTAATCAAGATTTTTCCTAGGAAAAAAATACAAAAAGAGAAAAAATACTAAAAAAGGCATTGTAACCAGTGAAGTACTGCCGATTGGGGATATAACATATTTTGAGGAGTATCTTTGCATTTTCTATTAGCCTTGAAGGTTGCTTCCAATTTTCCAATCACAAAATCTTCTGGAGATGAAATTAAAAGCCATTATTGATTACCATGTTTAATATGTAATTAATAAGATGTCCAGTCTCCAATTTTTGAACCATTATCTTAATAGCTGTTTTGGGATGGCAATTGAACAATTATAGTTGTGGTTTATGCTTAATATTTAACCTGATGAAAGAAAGTAAGGACTCATTGCCTTTGTGAATGGATCTCTTCGAAACATAAGTGAAAGTACTGAACTTTGTTATTGGGTGAACCTTTGAACTGTTGTTAGTGGCAGAAAGATTCAGTAAATACTGTCCCATTTTGACTTTTAATTTTTGCAAAAAAGCAGAAATTTAAGAGTGAGAAGCAGGAGAATAGTATTAAATGCAGATAACAGTTTTTGATAAGTATGTATTTTTTAATATATTAGCCTTGAAGATTGCCGTCAATTTGCCAATCATGAAATCAAGCAGAAATGAAGTACTCGATACCATATTTAACATGCTAATATAATATGAGCAAGTCTCCAACTTTTGAATCTTCATCTTTATGGTGGTTTTGGGGACAGATATTGATCAATTAGATTGTGGTTTATGTTTAGAATTGAACCTGATGAAAAAAGCAGGGACTCATTGCCTTTTGTGAGTGAGTCTCTCGTAAACTTCAGGGAAAGTACCTGTCATTGTTATTGGGTGAACCTCTGACCTGTTGTAACAGTAAGGTTCAGTAAATAATGAAACATTTTAACTAAACATTTTTGTTTCTGCACAGGGAACCAATTGCATTGAAATATTATGTGTTTTTTAATTATATCAGTTTGTAGGAAAGGGTGATTTGTGTTATGTAACTAAGTCCCCTGGCATGGGGGTGTTTTAGATTGGTGGTTTAGATATCAATAAATTTTCATGTGCTTTAAAGTCTAATGCATTCCATTTATAAATATTGTTTTTTATATGCTCTACTCAGAATACACGGGAGACTGCCCATGCAATTAGAAAGTTGCCTTTGGGCAAGGCTAAAAGGTATTTGGAGGATGTCTTGGCCCACAAGCAAGCCATTCCATTCCGACGGTTTTGTGGTGGTGTTGGGCGAACTGCTCAGGCAAAAAACCGCCATTCGAATGGTCAAGGACGCTGGCCTGTTAAATCTGCAAAGTTTATTCTTGATTTACTCAAGAATGCTGAGAGTAATGCAGATGTATGTATGCTTTTAGCTGTTAATTTTGTTATGTTAAGCTTCAAGTTTTTAGCCTCTTAACTGAATGTGTTGATACCTACCTGTTCTGTAGGTGAAAGGTTTGGATGTGGATTCCCTTCATGTATCTCACATCCAGGTAAACCAAGCCCAGAAGCAGAGGCGTCGCACATACCGTGCCCATGGAAGAATCAACCGTGAGTCTCACTTGTTCCAAAAATTTATTCCCATTTTTGTGTCATCTTTCCATAATGTTTATATTTCTTCTGGCAGCCTACATGTCATCTCCGTGCCACATTGAGTTGATTTTGTCTGAGAAGGAAGAACCTGTCAAGAAGGAGGTAATAATCTAAAGAATGTTTTATAAAATTTAATGACTGCCTGAAGTTGGAAGTTGGTGTTTTGTATAAATTTGTGATGTTGTACTAGTTGGGATTTTAGTAATTAACGTTGTTGAATATTTTGTGATTCCTGCAGCCTGAGACCCAGCTGGCGCCTAGAAAAGGAAAGAAGTCTCAAGCGCTAAGGAGTGGCGCATCTTCCTGAAACTGCAAGGTTTAGAATTACTAAGATGTTGCGCCGCATGTGCTGTTTACTATGTGAACATTTTTGTTTTGCTTTTTTGACATGGTTTTTCATTTCATCAGATGTTTAATTTCAAAGTTGATGGAATCATTTATAAAGTATTTTATTTTTGGATTTTTGGGGGAGGAGTACCCTAGCTTGGTTACAGTAGATTTTTCTGTGGCATGATGGCCATGTTATGTGACTAAAGGTTGTGCTTGTTTTAGGTTTATTGTTTTCTGTCTGCTTTAGCCATTCAAGTGTTGTTCTTGACAGTATGCCGCAGCTGGAATCGTTATATTGATGTTCTGTGGGAAACTACCTGATATTTTGATTTCTCTTGAATAATGTATTTGACTTTGAAAATTTTCATTTCCCACTTTTAGAACCCCTTGCTGAGATTTGGGATGCCAATTCCTTCCGTTTTAGCTAATTGGTTCCTTTAGGGTAGAAGATCTTATTTGAACGAGGGAAAAAAGGTAATATAGAAATGCTCTTTTTTTTTGTTGTATTTTCTGTCTACATCAAATAGGGTTGGAAATGAATTTTTGTTTTAATAAAATTTTTTTTTTTCAATACATAAACATTAATTGTTTAAAAGTGTCGTAGTTTTAAATAGCATAGTTTTTACTAAAAAAGCAAAAATTTTTGTATATTTTTAAAAACATTAAAAGTAAAGTTTAGAACTTTGTATTTTTCTTTTTCTACCAGAAAATAGGGCCTTGATCAATGTGTAACGTTAACTTTTTTATAAAATAATTTCTTTTGCATAATTTTTAATTAAACTTAAATTAAAATGATTTTATGAATATAAAAAAATCTTTAAAATTTCATTTCTTAAAAAATAATGTCATTTGAATAATAAAATATTCTTTTGCATTTGTACTATTCTTTGTGTTTTATGCGAGATATAGTCATTAAGGAGAATTATTTTTATTTTATATTTTAATCACTCAAATAATATTGTTAATTGTTACTTGATTGAAGAATAAAAATGAAAATTCATTTAATCAAAATTTTAACTTCTATTAGGTTTATAAGTATTAACCTTTATAATTTTTAATTTTTACTGGGTTTTTACTTTATACGTAAAGTAAGAGTCCCATCTTTATATCATATTCTATCTAAATTTACACATTTAAATTAAAGTTATAAAATCCATGCTGCTATAGGCAAGTAAATGATCTTTCGTGGCTAATCTGGAGATTGAGTAAAGCCTTATAAATGCATTGTCATCCCTTACAATCCTTACAATCAGATTTCTCTAAAATTGCTTATGCAGGGAACCATCCTTGTTTTAAGCAATTTTAACCACAATAACAACAACGAAGCCTTAATCTTAATCTTATCGAGACTTAAAATACATGCCCCCATTTTTGTCATTCCACAAAATATTGGACCATAATGGTAATATGGCAATGGAATCAGACAATGCATTGCCAAGTATATCAAGTTGAATTAGTACAATAATGCACCAACTCATTTAATAATTGCACAAGATTGTAAAAAAGGTCGTACAGAAACAGAAAAGGTCATATAACTGAGTTTTCAAGGTTGTACAGCCTCCAAGAGTTTCTCATACACCTGTCTGGCAGATAAATCCTCCACCTGATTCAATTGACACCCTAGTTAGCAGGATAAAAATAAAAATTCAGAACTCAAAGGAGCCAACTCCCAGACAAATATTCAAAACTTCAGAAATTCCCTAGCCATTCACAATATGTTAACCCTTCAAAATATATTTCTTAGTGGTGGAGTGTATGATCCTGTGCAAAAGGAGTGAGAAAATTGACGATATTCAAGAAGGTAAAACTATTTGCAATCGAAATTTCATTGAATGTGCAGGGAGTTGTGGACTTGAATAAGCATGGTACAAAATTGTATTTAGTTTTGTGCAAATACACAGATCCAAACCCAGGGCATGAAATCCATGTTTCTATGTACAACCTTAAGCATTGGGCACCATTATGTCAATTAGGCCGTCGCATCAGTTTTTCAAGTATGATCTTACTGACTTGTTTCATAAAATATGGTTCCCCTCGGTTAAATCAGTAGATAATGATATGTTCTTCAGAAAAATCATATATTTATCTACCTCAATAATGGAGAAGATATTTGATATATTTGCTGCCCACACTTGATATGGCATTCGTGGTGTAAGCATGATTCCTTGAAGTAGCAAAAAGTGACATCAATAATTTTTTACTACTGAATCCAGAAATATAACTTCCAACCATGTTCGCAGCTTTATATTAGCAGTTCACTAAAACCAGAAGTTGCAAATCCATCTCCTTGGAAAACCAAAACAAAGTGGTACACAACATACAACAACAAACAAAACCAAGCCTTAGTCCCACTAGTGGGGTCGGCTATATGAATCCCTTTCCACCAATTTATGTGATCATGAACCATTTTTTTTGATAGATTCAAGGATATTAAATCTTTACTCACTATCTCCTCCCAAGTTATTTTACGTCTACCCCTAACCCTTCTATTGCCCCCCATAGTAACTAAATCACTCTTCCTCACAGGTGCACTATGTGACCTACGTTGCAAGTGTCAATACCATCTGAGTCGTCCCTCCCTTATCTTATCTTCTATAGGAGTTACATCTAACTTACCATGAATATGTTCATTCCTTAATTTATATTTCAATGTTATACCACTCATCCATCTAAACATTCTCATCAGCAACTTTTACTTTTCGGATATTATGTTTCTTCGTTGCCCAACATTCCGATCCATATAGCATAGCTGGTCTAATAGCTTTCCTATAAAACTTCTCTTTCAATTTTAAGGGTATTCTACGATCGCAGAGCACACTTGAAGCACTTATCCATTTTACCCAACTTGCTTTAACTCTATGCATTACATCATCTTCAATTTCTCCTTCAGCATGCATAATAGATCCAAGGTATCGACATCTACATGTGTTATTTATTTCTTCATCATCAAGTTTAACTGTGTCTCCAATATTCCTTCTATCATTACTAAAATTACATTTAATATATTCCGTCTTATTTCAACTTATCCTAAAGCCTCTAGATTCTAAAACTTCTCTCCATAATTCTAACTCAACCTCTATTTCGTCCCTAATTTCGTCAATTAATACAATATCTGCAAACAACATACACCATGGAACCTCTTTTTGAATACTTTGGTCCATCATTAAAGCAAAAAGATAAGGACTCAAGGCCAATCCTTGAGGTACACTTATGGTGATTGAAAATTCTCTAGTTTTTCCTAGTCATTACTCTATCGTACATATCCTTAATGACATCAGTATACCTACTATAAACAACTTTTTTTTTCTAAAACTCACCATAGAACTTCCCTAGGTATCCTATCATATGCTTTCTCAAGGTCAATAAATATCATATGCAAATCTCTCTTTTTTTCCCTAAACTTTTCCATTAATCTTCTTAAAAGATAAATAACTTCTATGGTAGATCTCCCAGGCACAAAACCAAATAGATTTTCTGAGACCTTCATTTCTAACCTTAATCTTTGTTCAACTACCATTTCCCATAGTTTTTCATCGTATGACTCATAAGTTTAATTTCACGATAGTTATTATAATTTTGAATATCTCCTTTGTTTTTGTATATAGGTATTAAAGTACTTTTCCTCCATTCATTTGACATTATCTTAGTTTTTACAATTGTATTAAATAAATTAGTTAACCATATAATTCCGTCATCACCTAAGCATTTCCAAACTTCAATTGGGATTTTATCTGGTTCCATAGCTTTCCTATTTTTCATTTTTTTAGTGCAAACTTAACTTCGTTAACTCTAATTTTTCAAATAAATCTCATATTTTTAGTCTTTTTCATAACATACAAATAACTAAAAATAATAAACTTATAAGATTAACTCACCACAAGGAGCTTTGATTTGTTATTCCAGCCTCTCTGAAGAGTCATCTGACTCAATCTCAGACCCAACACCTAAGTCAATTGTAATAATATTTAGGTTTAGTTTGATGGTTTACAAAATTAGCAACCCAAGATGTGGGCTCAAGCACGGTAGCCAAACAAAGGATATAAAGTATACTTTGCCCATGAATTCCAGGAGTTCATTGTTAGCTTCCCCACGGGCTGCCGGTGCAGCTACAGTCACCCGAACATCATCAGCATTCACTCCTGGCACAAAATAAAATGCAAAGATGAGGTTTAAGTATATTAAAAACAATGCATAATAATAAAGGAAACCATAATATGCAACAGTTATTGAAGCTTAGCTTGTGAGACCAGTGTGCATATTCTTTTTTTTTGCCTTTTGGTAGTGTGAGGTTAAAAGTTCTACACATGGTGTAATAAAAAGCGAATATGTGGTGTACCACCTGTTGTGTAGCCTAGGCCTAGTTTGGGCTTCTGATTGGGGAAAAAGAAGAGTAAAGGTCATCTCTTTGCCAGCCATAAGATCATCGCTGCCATGAATAATCACCAAAAGTGCAGCATGTTGTACTTACCATAAATAATGAGTACCTATGGTGAGATCACTTCGGTGAGAAGCATACTTGGGAAGGGACAGCCACCGTCCCGTACTTTGAAGAAACACACTCCTTAGTTCTATCAAGCTTTTAATTTTCTTTTTTTAAATGCATGTTTTTTTATTACAATTTATTCTACAAACCACTACTAAAGCAGCTCAGCACCAAGAATCTGCTGCCAACAGAGAGGGAGAAATTAGAAGAAATTGGGGAGAGAAGGGAAGGGGAAGAGAAGGAAGAACAGGGTGGGGGGAGGGGGGGGGGAGTTGGGGGAGAAGGAGATACACTTCGTGGGGGTGAAAAGAGCAAATGTGTCATCAATTCTACCCCCAGCCCCAACATGGCTTTCACACACCATCAATAAGAAAGCCAATGATATAAGAAATTACACATGTACCCCTAAACAACATGAAATTAGAAAAACAACCCTAAAATACACAAATATCACAAACAAGCCCCCAAATACACATAATCCTATACTAACCAAACTAAACACACAAAAACTATTAATTAAACCCAATAATCCTTTGACCCAATTCTTGTCAATGAATCTACAAGGGTGTTCCTATGGTCCGGCTTCATGTACTACATCAAATCCTATCCCAGTTTGAAAAAAATTGGCCTCAAATTTTGAAATGTTGGAAGATCATAAGTACGAAGCAAACTTGGACTTTTTGAAAGCTGGTGCCTGAGTGATGCAAGAAATCACGTTCCATTGGCAGAACTATAGACTTGAATTGAGAATGGGCATCAATGAAGACATTGGCAATTACAAATTCAACAATAGGAATGTTTGAAAGAGTTTGGATGTCTTCAAACACATGCATTTCCATGCTTGTAATGTCTTCAAATTGAGTAATTTTGATCTTCTTAACACTGTAGGAAATGCATGTTGTTTTCATGTCCTCAAGTCACACCTAAATCATCCAACTAAGGAGAACCAAGGAGTATGTGGCCAATATTCCTGGGTATGATATCACACCAAACATTATCAAAATAGTCACCCATTTGAATAGGAACCAAACATCTCTCACAAACATGTAAAGTAGTGTTATCAATCCAAGATATCTCATAAAAAAGGTTCAAGGTGAGGTTCCAGATCAAGTTGCATTTAAGTGATCCCATTAATAGGTATCGCATTCAAAGGGCAACTTCCACCAATGATGATTTTGCAAACATTTTCTACGCACTTAGAGAATGGTATGAAAAAGCTTGAAAATGTGCCTAACGTATGACAAATGACATTCCTTTTTCCAATAATCTGTCACCATGTTGCTGGATTTATACATATATATACTGCAAATATAAATCACTATAGGCCATTGCCCACAATTCTCAATCTAATCATATAAAACCACAAATTTGACTCCCAACTTTCAAGAACTAAGTTTGCCTATCTTTAGGTTTTAGTACCTTCGCAGTAGAAGCACTTCTAGAAGCACTTCCTTCCAACCCTAGGTGAAAAAGGCACTCGAAGGAATCATGAGACCAACCATCACTACCATAGGGCTCTAGTGATAAATCCTGTCACCCCATCTTCCTATTTCTCCTCCAGTGTCAACAAGCAAGTTGGATGCTCTCCCTTAACATCGTAGGACTCTGTTGCAGGTCTTTAATTCACCTTTGATCTTGAGTATTGTGCAGAAATGAAACAAATTTACTTAGACAAAATTCACAATGCAACAATAAAACCTGATTCTTGATGCTGGCAATGACAATTTCTAGATTTAAGCATAAAATTTATTACACTTGCTTGCAATATCATGTCAAGAAGCAAAATATCATGCTGCAGATTAAAATATCAAGGAAAAGCCCAAAATATTGTAGCTGGAACAATTTCTCATGAAATTGGAAAATCAGGAGAGACTGACAATTTTCCTCATGCGCATCTCTGGCATGTGGGGCATGTGCACCACTGATCAGGGTCCTCCGGTGGTGAATTTTTGGGTAGTAATAGATTGAGGGGTGCTTGCTCCAGTGGCGGGTGCAGTGTGCAGAAATAATCCCATGAGCCTAGGGATTTTGAAGTGGAAACAGCTGGGGGACTTTTCTCCATCAAGGTGCCACATGGCTGATCGGAAGGTGATGAAATTTTGAGGAAGGGCCTTTCGAGGGTTTCTATTTTGTTTGATGATGGTGTTGTGAAATGAGACTTGGAAAGTCGTGTACAAAATTTGAGGGCAGCAGCTGTTATTTAGGGTTTATTTTTTTGGTAATAAACAGTACAGCAGTAATAAATGTCTGATAAGCAGCAATGAGTACGTATAAATAGGGAGAGCAATAGAATGAAGAACAGAAAAGAAGAAGACGATAGAAGAAGGGAGAAGAGAAGAAGACAGAAAGACAGAAGTTAGTTACAGAACCAGAACAGAATAGAACAGCAGAATAGGTACTTGGAGGGGGGCGGGGGGGAATTTGGGGAGAAATAGAAAGAAGACATGGGAAGGAGAAAGGGAAACTTTACTCAGAAACTAAGTCCAAATGGTAGGTTTCAAAATTTTCTCCTTTCACCTTTCTTTATCTTTGGCTTCAATTACAGAGCATTCTGCTTCCCGGCGAGAAATTTTTGATTCGTTTGAGCGGTGGCTTGTGGGAGGAGAAAAGGAAGAAGAGTTCTCTTGAGGATTCTGCAGAAATCAGAAATAGTGAGAGAAAGAAAGAGAATTAACAGAGAGAATTGGAAAGAAGAAGAGAAAAAGTGAGAGGGACAAATGGCGTACTGAAATGGAAGAACAGAGATTGACTTTGGGCTCCGATACCAAATGATGCGAGACAGCATCAAGGATCTCCTGCCAAGGGAGAAATTAGAAAGAAGGGAAAGGGGAGAAGAAGAAGAAAGAAGAAGAGCAGAGGGGGAAGGACTCTGAACTCTGAAGGAAATACACTTGAGGGGAAAGAACACGCATTCACTTCAATCATCAATAACTACCCCCATAAATTGCATTCACACACTATTTATAGAAAATCCAATAACACAAGAAATTACATATATATCCCAAAACTACATGAAATTAAGAACGCCCCTAAACTACACAAACAATAACCCCTAAACTTCATGCAACAATCGTTTCATGCCCCACTTTTCCTTTTCAGGATCCAACTTCCTGCCTCTACTTCTAGTACCACCTTAGGGGTCCATTATCCACATTTTCTGTAGCAACTACAATAATTTGTAGTTATGGTAAGACAAAGGGAAGTTGGGGATTTTTTTGGGGGGGGGGGGAGGTTACGTGGGAGTTGGGGTGATCTGTTTCATATAATGGCAGAATATCATAATCATCTTTAGGCCACAACCAGGTCACTATTTTTTTACAAATTTTGAGCACAAGTCAGGGTCACTGTAGGCAACCCAAAAGAAAGCGTTCCTTTCTTTAAATAAAACAAATTCAAGGCATTCAATGTTGCATGAACAAGAGAATATTAAAACACATTTAAAAAAAATAAATGATAATATTGCTCAAGAAAAATGAGAACCTTAATTTATAAGGAAAAAGATCAAATCCAAAATCTTTAAGCCAATATAACACTAATCACAGTCATTTAGTAGGAAATATATGAGTTTCTTTTCATGGCAAATGCAACAACAGTTCAGATGAAGTGAATTCTGTGTCTCTGAGCAAACCAGAAAAGAAAACTTTAATTTCCATACTAGCATGTTGCTGATTTGATAAAACTTCTAGGCTTCTGACTAAAGATTGTGAATGGGCTTTCCCAGCACACAACATGTCAAATCCATTCAGAGTAGGTGATGCATACAAGGCAACATAACAAAGCAATTCAAATAATCATATTACTCGTAATTGCTGAGCGTTGAGCACGGTCTTCAACTTCTATTGCCACTTGTACAAGCCCTCCTTCTAACTGTGATATGCAGGGAGGCACAGGAGCGTCCTATGCACATATTGAAACACCAAAGTAAAAAGTCTATATGCTGCAACTTCAATTGATAATCATAAGTAACAGATGCAAACCATACTGTAATAAGTACAAAAGGTTATGTTACTTGCATGGCAAAGGCATATGTGACTCATTTGTGAACCAAATTTAATGATTGAAAACCAGCAAAGAAAAGTTGGAGACAGTTCTTTTTCTGTGGGGGGGAGGGGCCATTAGAAATCATATACCTTCGCACAACTGCAGTTATTCAGTTCTGAAACTGCTTATTTTCCCATTTTCTTATGAGAATGACTTGCATTTTGAAGCAAGATGGAGCACAATAAAATGAAAGATAATGTTATATGATTAAAAAGTTACTATACCTGTGGGTTGGTTTCAGCAGCAACTGTACTTAGTGCACCATCAACAACATAAATGAAAGAAGCAAATTCCAGATCTTCTTCTGAGCGGTAGCAAACAAACAGCCCGCAACCCATACAGCTCATACGGAATTGCTTTTCTAATTTACCTTCACCACTATAAAGAAAGATTCAGTGTCATATGTGTAAGTTTCAATTCAATTCAAATTTACAAACAATATAGAGTCTTGATGAGCAAATATGACAATTGCCCAGATAGGAATATAATGTTGTAACCCACTCACTCCGACAGGAGCTCATAGAAGAAATTCCATCAGAGGCAAACTAAAAGGAAAATCCAAAGGGAAAAGATGAACAAAAAGGTAAGTATAACAATTGCTCAGGTAAAATATAATGCTGTTACCAACTAATTCTGAGACATGAGCTCATAAAAGAAACTCCACCACAGAAGCAAGCTGAGCAGGAAATGTAACCTTGAATGAGTGTGAAACACTGTATGATCATTGTAAAATCTAGTCGCTTCTACATTTCCAAATCATGACTTACCAAGTGCCGTAAGCTGTGTATAACTATCATGGAACTTAGCAATCAACCTGGCCCAAATTTTACAGGAGAAGCTAATTCCAACAGTCACCTGTTGTAACAAACACAACAGTTATGGGAATTAAAGCTCAAAGTGAAGCCTCCTAGACAACAGAGAGTTGAAGTATATTTCAACTAAAGCATTCAATTCCTTTCCGCTAAGCTTCTGCGACTACCATACTTGTGAAAGATTGCAAGACCAATTCTCCCATTCCAGATGAAATCACCACCCTCAAACTGCTTACGGAACAGTCAGTACAAAGATTAATATGGGTAGAGGAGTGTTCATTTTTGACGGGAGTGTAGGAATCCAACATTCTGCATCAACAATTCTTAATGTGAATTTGAACTAGCATCTACCTGATTCAAAATCTACGGTAGCAGGATTTCATTGCTTCACCAGACCAAAAACAGAACTTGCAAATCACTGCTTGAAGACATTGTCACGTCAATGAGAATAGGAAAAAAAATAGGTCAATATTTGCATTTCTTGGATGTTATATATCCTAAAATACATCACCATGACTTCTGGATAGAATTTTCCTCTCAAAGAACAACATAATGGCAGATGAAGGAAAAAGGAGCAGGGAATGGATTCAAGTTCTATGCATTTTTAATGCAAAGCTTGAAAGTTTCTGTAATTTTTCCGTACGCATTTAGAAGTAAAACTGATAGGCATTGCAATGAGCTTGAATATGTTTAACTTATATAAGAGAGGAGTCCATGCAATTCTTCTTTTCTCAATTATCTTCATATGTTTCTCACCGTCACCAATTAGATATAAAAAATGAAAAAAAGTTACAAAACATAAAAAACGTGACATACAAACCAACAGGAAAGTGGCAAAATAAGTAAGTTGCACAACAGTTGACTGTACCGTTTCAAGAGAACTTTCCCTCCCTCATCAATATTTAGCCTTGCAAGATGCTTCTTCTTGTCCAACACATACGCTCTGTCAGTTTTCCTTTTGGGCATTTTCTGCAATTGGGTATCTTATAACAAAAATATTTCAGCATAGAATAATTTCCAAGATCAATGAATAATGCTGCAATCATCTTAAATGCTTGACACAAAAATGGTAGGGCTTTGTTTGGAACTTGGAAAATGTGAATTTTGCAAATGAAAATATGAAAGAATCTACTTTTTCTTGTTTGGTTGTCAAGAAAGATGAGAGTGAAAATATAATATAAATGGTAAAAGAATAGGAAAATTTTTTCCCATTTTTCATGACAGTAACCTTTGAGTTTTCAAAATTTGAATCATATTTTGATAAATTATCATTTTTTAATAATGTTTGAGACAGGGAAAAAATACATAGAAAATTGATTCCCTTCTCATTTTATTCCTTTCCTTTCATCTCAAAAAATTCTTTGCCATAACAAGGCCTAAAAGTGAAAATCTATTTTTCAGGAAATTCCAAGTAATTTACTCGCTTATAATTCATCATATCTTCGGAAAGAATCAAAATCAGAAGCAATTTATTTTACCAACAACTTAAGTGGAATTTAGAAAACTGCTATTACGTCAGCTGTAACAGAGGCAAAACAGAAGCAAAAATTATTTGGGTATATTCCATCATCAATCACTCCATACTTGCTCAATGCTCAACCTAGATAATTCAATCAAGCCTTTTTATATCAAAATCCCTCTTTTCTTCAAATCCGCCATACAATTTCATTTTTTTAACAAAAAACGAAAATAATCAGACATGGAGAAGGAGAAGAAGAGAGAAGCACCAGTAATAAGGACGTGAGATCCACAGTGCTTGCAGTAGTAGACGAAGAGATCGGAGTCGGGGCCGTCCGGTGCTGCATCCTCGCTCGAGTACGTGTGTGTCGTTCTCTTCGGCATAGTAGCTCTTCTCTCTCTCTCTCTCTCTCTCTCTCTGTAAAAATTGGGCGATGACCGTAACAGGTTTTCTGGGAGCTCGGCAAAGCGCTAAAATGACGTCGTTTTTTCCTTCTGACGAATTCTGCTGTGGTGTTGGTAGGCTTTTCGTAATTAAATAATTCCTAAATTTTTAAAAATAATGGGAAAAATAGGTTATAGCAGGAAAGTTATAAATTTTTGACCCATGAGTAATTTTATATATTTTTTGGATCAATAATTTTATTTAAAAAATTAATAATAGTAAATAATTTTTTGTTATATTTTTTTATCATAAAAACAATATTTAAAATAAAAATATATTCTAATATGTAATATGTTGGTATCTAATATAAAAATTTTGTTTGTTGATTATATAAATATTTGATTTTCATTTTTAATTTTATTAGTAAGTAAATATTAAAAAGTATTAAATCTTCTATATGCTTTAAAAAAAATATTCTTCGAGCTCAAAACAAATTAATTAAGTCTAAGGCTTATTATTTGACATTTCTTCTTTCTTTCTTTCTTTTCTTTTTTCTCAAATGAAAAAAATATATATAGAGCCTTAAAAATATTAATTTACTAACAAATTAACTATTATTCAAAATTTTTTTTTATTTTAAACTTTTAAAAACAAAAGAATGATTTAGGAAAAAACAAAAAAAATATATATAAATTGAAAATTACATCAGCTTATTTTAGTTAATATATAATACTAAATTTAGACTATTTCAAATAGTTAATCGAAAAGATCGATTATAAGACAATTTGATTTTGAACGATCATTCAAATCCAAACCTTAGATTAGAAAGTGTGGAGGGAAAAACTTGGAGTTCTAACTAGTGTGAGTTCTTTACAAAAACTCAAGAAAAACATTTGATGTTAGTCTATTATATCCATATAATTTGTAGTTTGATATTATAAATGTGACACATTCTATTTTTAAAATCTAATCGTGAAAAATTCTCAACTTAAGTTGATTAGATCACATATAGCCCATGTAAGATTTGGAATTGACAAAGCACAACATGTTATATTAACATTTGGATCCACAAAGTTTTGACACAATATCATATAATTAGTGAATTCTAAATTCAACATAAAATATTCTTTCCTAATATATTTCTCATATAAAATTTTAATAAATGTGCTAATTTTATCATACCAAACAAATGGGGCCGTTAGTTTTTGCAGTTCTATTCTGTGAGAAATTATAAAAATTACAAAGGATCTGTCCCTTCATGTAAACATGCATTTATTTTTTAAATTTAAAAAATGTGGCAATTGATCCCACACTCACTGGCATTGACATATATAAATCGAGTAGGATCCAATATCACATGTTTCAAATATAAAAAGAGTAGTGTTATGTGACATGAACAACCATGATGACATGAGCCCACGTGGTAGGGTATCAATGGGTGTAATGATGTGGGCCCATATTGTTGCACCCATTGTTACTTGTAGGGGTGAGTATTCAGTCGGTTCGGTTAAAAAATTTCATTAACCGAATCGACCGAAATTCCATATTTAATTGAATTCAAAACCAACCAAACCAAATTCCAGTTAAATCGGAAAGCCCGTGACATCATGTACCCGCATCCTTTAGCATTTTCTATATAAAAAATAGTTGCACATACACTTGAAAAGGGTAGATCCCTTTGGGTGATTTATGCTTTTATTTTCTTCTTCTTGTTGATTGATTGGTACATTTTGGTTAAGTTTGGTTCATTTCTATTTTTTTAAGAACAGACAATTCACTAAATTTAAGAGCTTACTATTTTAGGGATCATTAAGTGATAAATACTCAATACAATTTTAGATCTGTGGATCAGCTTATAAATATAATTAGAATTGTCTTTAATTTGAATGCTTATTATTTTTTTGTCATTCGATAACTAACCACTAAATACTTATGTGAGATTGCATGTGGGAGATTAGAAGAAGTGTGTCGTCGAATATTATAGAATTTATATTTTTTAAAGGGAAAAAATGTTCATCAAAACGTTAAATAGACCTTTTGTTGAATAACAATTGAAAGATTTCTAATTTAGTCAAATTTAATTCAACTCTAATTCAAATCTTACCAAACAAGATCCACCCATTCCCATTACCTTAACTAATGCATCTGGTGTGATATCCATATCTCTATAACTTTTAATATCTCAAGCGAATGCATTTCGAGTGACATGTTATATATCTCAATTAGACACTAGCATAAATCCCACACCGTCCAACAACCTTACATTTGTTTTTTGGACAACATATTTTTAATATCTCGACAAATGCATACTCTTTCATCATAGGTTCGTAATAAATAACATGGTCATCCTAAATAGTATCTCAAGAACATAGAAAGATAGAGAGTGACCCGGTCCCTAGAATAAAGCAAATATTTTAATTTTAATCGAAATTAATATAATTAATAAGAACATTTTATATCCTAAAAATCTCCTTAATCAGAGTTAGTGAGATGAAGCTTCTATATATATACACACACACAACTGACTATAAATGAACTAAATCCCAAAAGCGCCAACTCAACTGAATATATTTCACCTGAAGAGTCTACATGGTGGCTAACAAATTTCACCAGAAGAGTCTACATGGTGGCTACGACTCAGCTTAAAGCATCAATAGCCTTGTTCTTAACACCAGCTCGGTGTTTGAGTACAAAGTGTACCGTTGTATGTACTCAACCCATTTAATATGTCTATGCCCTAGCTTCATCTGAGTATGTAAATACCTAAGGGCTTGGTGGTCTGAGTACAAGACAAACTCCTAAGGAAGGAGATAGTGTCTCCAGTGTCGCAGTGACTATACCATAGCATAAAATTCCCTATCATAGGTAGAATACCGCTGTTTTGCCTTATTCAACTTCTCGCTAAAGAAGGCTATGGGGCGTCTCTCCTGACTAAGTACTCCTCTAATGCCTACACCTGAGGCCTCATATGCAACCTTAAATAATTTATGGAAATATGGTAGGTGATGCAATGGTGTCTTAGTCATCAAATCTTTTATATCAAAAAAGGCTTTTGTCGCAGATTTCAACCATCTAAATTCTCCTTTCTTGTGGTAGATTGAAATGGGGGTCATGATAGTGTTAAATTTTCTGATGAACCTCCGTTGAATGTGGCTAACCCATGAAAACTCCTCGCAACATGTATGTTCCGGGGAGTATGCCAATCTCTAATAGCCTTGACATTATCAGGGTCAACAGAAATGCCATGCTCAAACACAACAAAACCAAGGAAGATGATATGACAACCCAAATAAATCTGGAATTAAATAATAAAGAGGAAAGGAAATACCCATAGCACTCGTTGACGAATACAGGGAATTCATCGACGAAGAAATACTGAGAGAGTTTTGAGCTGACTGAATTTCGTCGACAAAATTATTGAAGGATTCGTCGACGAATGATGTGGCTCATCGACGAATCCAGTTTTATATATATCAAAAATCCGATTTTTAACTTCTTTATTAAGCTAACTCTCTCCCCTCTCTCTCCCCTTTGGCCCTCTCTCTCTCTCTTATCGATTTTGGGCCAGATTTACGCCGGATCGACAATCCGAAGTCACCATGACGCTTCTGGGGAAGTTCTTTCCAAATCTGCCGGAGCGGATTGTTGGTGAAAGTAAGTTGGAAATCATCCCAGAGTTGAGGTAAGACTTTTTAAACCAAATTTGCTCTTGTGGTAGTTATAAGAAATGATGTATACGTAGAAATACTGAAGTTTAATACTGAGAGTTTTCAGTTTCAGAGTATTGATCAGGAAATCCTACGGGGGGTAGACAAGGATATTTTAGGGGCTTTCTTAGTATCCAGGTAAAGGAATAAACTAAAGTAGTTACTTTTTATGCAAATTATTATTATTTACGAGTAACTTGATTTCTTGAAAATATTTACGATATTTGAATATTCTGGAATGAATGTATGTTTGAGAAAAATACTGCCAATGTGATGAAACATATATATATGTATGAGATGCTAGAAAGTATGATTTTTAGAATAGAATGTATGGTTTTATACAGCAAATGTGTGGCATGAATATTATTTTTCATGTAAGAATATCATGATACGACGATGATATGAATGAAATATGTTTTGTGAAATTATGAAAGAGTACAGTATATTATGATGATTTTGAAGTGCATGGTAATTGATGTAATTTCAGAACGATATTATGATAAGTTCGGCACGAGGCCGTAATTATGATATGTTCGGCACGATGCCGTAATTATAATATGTTCGGCACGAGGCCATAATTATGATATGTTTGGCACGAGACCGTAATTATGATATGTTCGGCACGAGGCCGTAATTATGAAAGATGCTATATAATCATGTACTATATGTAATAACCCGAAAAAAAAAATTTATTAAAAAATTTATTAATTAATTAAAATTATTAATCAATCAATTAATTAAACATTATTCAATTAATGTATTAAATAAACAAGCAAAAAGAAATAGTATGAAAAAAAAAGTAATTATTAATTAATTAATGAATTAATTAAATATTATTAAATTAAATTAAATAAATAAATAATAAATAAAATAGTAAAGAAAAAAATGGAATAAAGATATATATATATATATATATGTTAAGTTAGGCAAGTAAGTAAGGTTTAAAAAAAAAAGAAAAGAAAAGAAAAGAAAAGAAGATGAAAGCGGTCGTCTCTCTCTCTCTCAATCTCTCTCTGCATTTCTCCAGCTTCTCTCTGCGAGCCACCGTCTCCATTTTCACTTCTCGTTTTCTCCTCAGTTTCATTTGTTTAACAAGCACCGATCGGGAAAGGGAAGGTGCCGTTGGGTTCCTAGCTCCGCCACCGACATTTCTATTGGAGCAGATTTGTTGTGGGAACGACTTAGGCACTGCTCCTGGGGAAAGGTAATTTTTCTCCAATTTCTCAATTTTTGGTTAAATCTGCTGTTGAATCGACAATCAGGCACCACCACGGGGTCCTAATCGTCATTGTCATCATTTTGACGTAGATAATTTTTTAATTGAGGTTTTTTAGGTCCTACTCCAAAGCGAGAGTGGGATTTGAGAAATTTGGCAATTTGGCTAAATTTAAGGGTATATTTATTTATTTATGAATTATGACCCTAGGAAATATTTAAATAATATTTTATTCAAGAATAATTTATTGGAACTAGGAATTTAATTTCAGGGTCAGGGTGAGCGTCGCAGGTATTTTTCGGAGTCCCTGTTGGCGTAGTTCAAGAAACCAGGTAAGGGAAAAAATATATATTAAATCAGAATTTTTATGAATTTAATGAAAAAATAAATTGTGTTATATGTACGTGTATATGTTTCAGTATGGGTAAAATGTCAGCCATTTAAATTATATTTCCTTCGAGTTTAGGACTGTTTATTAGATATGTATGTGTGAAAATGAACTGATGAAAGTAGAAACATATTTTCAGAATATTTATGTAAGACATGAAAAGTATTTTTGGTATATAAACGTTAAATATTGGTTGACTTATTTTACAGGCAGTGTATGAATTTTACTATTAAATTGTGTGGCATGAGAATCTGTGCAAATATATGTTAAATGTATGAGATGCAGGATAAGTAAGTAAAACCATGAAAATAAAATATGATATGGACAATGTTGCCTGTGTGTGTTAATGCAACCATATAAACAGCTGAAAGATGTTGGGTAAACAGTTGAAAGATACGGGGTAAAACAGCTAAAAGTGGCTGGGTAAATGTGTCACAGCTAAAAGTGGCTGGGTAAATGTGAAACAACTGAAAGTGGCTGGCTAAATGTATAACAGCTGAAAGATGTTGGGTAAAACAGCTGAAAGACGCTGGATATGAAATGAAATGAAATGGAAAGGGAAATGAATGAAATGGAAATGAAATGTGCAATGTGAACAATGTAAAATGGGAAAGAGTCACTTAAAGTGAAATGCAATGCAATGTTAAGCCATGAATATGAACAGATGTGTATGATTAAATAGTGATAGAAAGAATGATGTATTATGATATTAGAAGTATGTATGTACAAAGAACATGTTACAATTGGGCAAGGCGTACCTTTTGCCTGAGGGCTTGCTGAGTAAGGCGAGTGCACTAGTAGCTTCAGATGTGGCAGTAGCTGCATAACGCGCTAGGGTAGAGGGAACCTACTTGTATGGGCGGGTAGAATTCCCTATCCTTAGGGCCTTTGCCGGTAAACTATTGTTGAATGCGTGAGTACGAGATCAATTTAACACTTGAGGGCTTACTGAGTAAGGTGAGTGCTTTGGTATGTTTTAATTGTGACCTTAGGGTTACCTAAGTATCAGAGCAGAGGGGTGCTACTTGTATGGGCGGGTAATCACCCATATTCTCGGGTAATCTCGTGGGTTAAACATTTGCATGTGATTGTTTAGGTTCAGAAAATGATTTCAATGTTATATGATGATTTGCAAATGAAATAAAAATGATATCTATCTATCTCATGTTGGCCACACGCTGAGTTTAATATATTGTTTCTTCCCTTACTAAGACGTGTCTCACCCGAATATGAAATTATCTTTTTCAGGATTTCGCAAGATCGATCTTTGAGAGCTCGAGATTTGATAACATTTTTGGAAGATATAAGAAAAAAGGGTATATTTTTATGTTAATTCTGATATGTATATTTTATGTTTTATGTCTTTATATTTTAAGTCAGTTATGAAAGGTTAGTTGTGAAACTTACTGGTATTAGTGGATAATGTTTTGGAGACATGTATATATTTGAACACTGGTGAATGATTAATTTATTATGGTTGGTAGTTAGAATTAGTAAACTCTGGTATTATGTTATGTGGAGACTATGGTTATGTTTTCCGCTGTGTATATTATGGATTATGAATTATCAGGGATTTTATCAAGTATAACGTGCTGGACACGGGTTTAAGGGTTCGGGGTGTTACACTATATGTTATTAGAACCCAAATGTTAGTTTAGTTCAGTTCAAGGGTTCGATACCGTAGCTTATAGATCAGATGTTTATGATCAGATTAGTGCTAACCAGCCCACGAGGGGGTAGGAGATGGATAGTCGATGAGGCTTTCAGTAGAGTGTGGACATACATCTGGCAGTTCGGACCAGGGTGCGGCGGGCCCATCATACAGACATATTTGACTCGGCAGTGGTCGGCTAGCCATTGTCGGGTCCCGCCTTCGGGCTGCACAACCCATCATGGGGGGTAATACATGACACCGATTAGCTATTCATCCTGGGTATGTTTTCAATATTATTAGTATAACAGATGTTTACATACGATATGATTTATCAGCAATTATGAAAGTATATGATTATTCAGTATGTGATGATAAATATCTACAGATATATGAAATGTACTGTATATGTATAATTACATTAAATATTCATGTTGCCACACAACTGTATTTAGTTTATTTTCCTTTACTGATAAGTGTCTCACCCCCAAACATTAAATGATTTTCAGGAAACCCAGAGAGACCGGTGGGTCAGGGCCGTCGTTGAGTGATTGGAGCTGCCCTACTAGAAGGGTAAGCGTTGAACTAGGATCGAGAGATTTTTGTTATACGATCCTAGTGTTATTTTGACTTTTTGGAGGTTGTATATAATAACAGTATTTTGATGATATAGTAAACTCTGGTATTATGTTTTATGATTGAATGTTCGAGATTTTATGCTTACTGCTGCTTAAGTTTCCGCTGTAATTGACAGGTGTCTCCATTACCCACGAGTTCGGGTTGACCATCTTATTTATTATGTTACATTTTATGTTAAGGAAATTGAGGTCATTACAGATGACATGTGTAGTCATGAAAGTGCACTTCTTTAAGTTGACATACAACTTCTGCTCCCTCAAAACCTCAAACACTCTCCTCAAATGGATAAGGTGCTCTTTCCAAATCTGACTATAGATCAATATATCATCAAAGTAGACTACAAAGAAGTGTCCAATGAAAGGCCTTAATACCTGAGTCATAATTCTCATGAAAGTGCTCGGTGCATTAATTAGTTAGCCCAAATGCCATGATTAATCACTCATATAACCCATTCTTCGTTTTGAAGGCAATTTTCCACTCATCTCTTGGTAGAATCCTAATATGATGGTATCTACTTTTAAGGTCTATCTTTGAAAAAATCTTGGATCCTACCATCTTATCAAGCATATAATCTAGTTTAGGTATGGGAAACTTATTCTTGACGAGGATCTTATTTATTGCTCTACCATCGATCCACATCCTTTATCCACATCCTCTAAGTGTAACGCCCCAAAGGGAGCACTGAGTCTCTCCTCCTCCACCTGGGTTAAACAATAGGGGGTGGACCTTATCAGACTAATAACTGGTCTTACAGACCAACACGTGTCCTTTTTAGTGTGTTTTGTTCTCACTCACACACTTCCTGAGAAAACTTCCCAGAAGGTCACCCATCCCAAGATTACTCCAAGCGAAGCACGCTTAACCGTGAAGTTCTTATGGGAAAGCTCTTGAAAAGAAAGGCGCACCTTATTGATATGGGTAGTATCTAATCCTTTTAAACCTTTCTTTCACGGGGTATCACATTCTCCTCCATTTACAGAACGCAACGTCCTCGTTGCAAACCCACATTTCCAAACTCAGGCGATGTGAATCTCATCACACTTCTGGCTTGGGTTGTAACGCCCCGACTTGGGTCTGCCAAGGAGCACTGCGTCTTTCCTCCTCCACCTGGACCAGACAATAGGGGGCAGGCCTTATCAAACTAATGACTGACCCCACAAACCAACAAGTGTCCTTTTCAGTGTGTTTTATCCTCACTCACACACTTCTTGAGAAAACTTCCCAGGTGGTCACCCATCCCAAGATTGCTCCAAGTCAAGCACGCTTAACTATGGAGTTCTTATGGGAAAGCTCCCGAAAAGAGAGGTGCACCTTGTTGATATGGGTAGTAACATCTAATCTTTTCATTCTTTCATCAATAGGGTATCACATTCTCCACCACTTATAGAACGCAACGTCCTCGTTGCGAACCCACATTTCTAAACCCAGGCGATGTGAATCTCATCACACTTCCGACTGGGTGTTGGCTCTAATACAATCTGTAACGCCCCAACCTGGGTCTGCCAGGGAGCATTGCGTCTCTCCTCCTCCACCAGGACCAGACAATAGGGGATGAGTCTTATCAGACCAATGACTGGCCCCACAAACCAACACGTGTCCTTTTCAGTGTGTTTTGTCCTCACTCACACACTTCCTAAGAAAACTTTCCAGATGGTCACCCATCCCAAGATTGCTCCAAGTCAAGCATGTTTAACTATGAAGTTCTTATGGGAAAGCTCTCGAAAAGAAAGGTGCACCTTGTTGATATGGGTAGTAACATCTAATCTTTTAAGTCTTTCATCCATGGGGTATCACACATAGCTCAGCCCGTACGCCGGCAAACATATCAAAATCTCGGCCCGTATACCGATTTTTCCATTATAAAAATTCGTATCATTAACACATTCTCAGAAACAGTATTTCATATTAATTTCTACTTATGCTACACTAAACAGGTTTTTCGTATATTTAACATATCATCACTTTCAACAGCATTTTCCCAAATATATTTATTTCATATTAATTTCTACTCATGCCACACTAAACAAGTTTTTCGTATATTTAACATATCATCACTTTCAACAAAATTTTCCCAAATATAAATGATATATAAATATATTTATTTTCCTAAAATCAAATGCTATAACAATATACATATTTTTCATAAAATATTAGCTTAGTTTATCTCCTTACTTGATTCTTAAAAAGACCCTAAGAAAATCTGTCCTGCACTCGCAGGGTTCCCTACTCAGCACCCTAAAAATAACATTCCCCAGAACTAAAGTTCAGTATTTTTACGCGTACTACGCTTTCTATAACTGTCAAGAATTCAAATATTGAGTAGAAAGCCTTACCATGGATTTGGGATGGTTTCCACCTTAACCCCACCGATGATCCGCTCTGGAAAATTTGCAGAGAACTTTCCCAAGAGCGTTGTG
Organism: Malania oleifera; assembly: GCF_029873635.1. NCBI lineage: Eukaryota > Viridiplantae > Streptophyta > Magnoliopsida > Santalales > Ximeniaceae > Malania > Malania oleifera. The sequence goes on along the minus strand of NC_080423.1, from coordinate 107,300,684 downwards.
GTGGCTTCAGATCCTTGAACCGGCGGAAATCCAACCCGAAATCGAAGAGAGAAGGATAGGGAACCGTAGGGTAAGAGAGAGAGAGAAGTTCTGCGCAGGAAAATGACTGAAAAATCACGTTTAACCCTATTTATACTGCGGGATTCGTCGACGAGCCACGTCACCTCGTCGACGAGTCTTGTAGAAAGTTCATCGACGAATTTCAGGTTTCCACAATCTCTCTCTCGGTATCTTCTCGTCGACGAATCCTATCCTTGTCGACGAGCTACTCTTATACCCTCGTCGACGAGGAGCTGAAAAATTCCTCGAGATTATCCTTTCCAAAATGCAACATCGTCGACTGCCTCCTTTTGTTTTTAGTTTCCATTCTCCTTTCTTTTTATTATTTAAATAACATTATTTTTCGGGTCGTTACATGATGAGATACGTGAACAGTAAATTTCGAGGACGAAATTTTATAAGGATGAGAGAATGTAGTGACCCGAATAATTATAATATTTAAATAATATTAGAGAGGGAGGAAATAGAAATTGGAAGGGATAAAGAAAGAGGCAGTAGGTCTCATTGACGAACGCGAAGTTACAATTGGGCTCGTCGACGAGTGTATGTTTCGTCGACGAGAAAATACCAAAGAGCAATCCTCTCATTTCTGAATTTTGCCGACGAGAAACAGAGTTTGTTGGCAAACTCTCTTCATGATGTAGTAACCGGGAAAAAAAATAAAATTTTAAAAAATAAATAAATAATAAAAATAATAAATAAATAAATAATAAAATAAAATTAATTAATTAAATTAAACAAGTAAAATTAATAGTATGATAAGGACAAAAAAAATGTATATATATATATATATATATATATATATATATATATATATATATAAGTAAGTAACTATGATATTATATATATATAATATCACAAGCTTTTTCAAGAAGCTTTGAAAGTCAAAAAAATCCAATTTGAATTGGATTTCTTTTGGTGTTGCGGTCAGTGCACTCTCTCTCTCACACACACACACACTCTCTCTCTCTCTCTCTCTCCTACGACTCTCTCTCTTCGATTTCGGGCCAGTTTTACGCCGGATAGACAAACCGAAGCCACCACGACGCTCCTGGCGAAGTTCTCTACAAGTCTACCGGAGCGGATCGTCAGGGAAACAAAGTTGGATTTCATCCCAAATCCACGGTAAGGCTTTATACTCAATATTTGGATTTTTGACAGTTGAAGAAAGTGATATACGCATAAAAATTCTGAACTTTAATACTGGAAATTTTCATTTCCAGGGGTGTTGATTGGGAACGTTGGGAATCATCCCTAAGTTGAGGTAAGGCTTTTTAAGCCGAATTTGACTTAGTGGTAGTTATAGAAAATATTATACGTACGAAAATACTAAACTTTAATTCTGCGAGTTTTCATTTTTAGGGTATTGAGTTGAGAACCTTGTGGGTACGGGGAAGATTTTTTTTTGGGGCTTTTCAGGAATCAGGTAGGGGGATAAACTAAGCTAGTTTTGTTTTGAGAAAATGCATGTATATATATGTAGCATCTGGTTTCAGGAAAAAAATAAATATATTTATATATATGATTTTTATTTGGAAAATACTGTTTAAATGATGATATGTTGAATACGTAGAAAATTTGTTTAGTGTGGCATGAGTATAAAAATGTTGTGAAATACTGTTTTTTGGGAATGGGGACGATATGGATTTCTATGATGGAAAACCGGCGTACGGGCCGAGATATTTATATATATATATATATGTGATTTGCCGGCGTACGGGCCGTGCTATGTGGATATGTTTGCCGGCGTACGGGCCGTGCTATGTGGATGAGATTTGCCAGCGTACGGGCTGTACTACGTGATTTGTCGGCGTACGGGCCGAGCTATGTGATTTGCCAGCGTACGGGCTGTGCTATGTGATTTGCTGGCATACGGGCTGTGCTATGTGATTTGCTGGCATACGGGCCGAGCTATGATAAAATGTGTAATTACGGCGCACGGGCCGATGATTTTCATGAAATATGTATATGTGAAAAATGATATGATTGATTTGATAATTATTGATATGAGATATCTATGTATCACGATTTTAGTATATGTATATGATATCAGAACCTGGTTGGCTTGGTCTAGGCTAGCACTTGCACGGTACCGTTGCTATATGTCCATGGTCCTCGTGATCATGATATCTGTGTTAATGCCGCTGTACAGAGTGGTGTGAGATTGGATGGTCGATGTGGTTTTTTTCAAGAAGTGTGCTGTTATCGCCCCTGGTGTACGGACCAGTCTGGGTAGACCCATCGGACCTACAGACTACTGTTTGACTTGGCAGTGGTCGGCCAACTGTTAGGAATATACGAACAAATTCCTGAAACCTGTGAGAAACAAATAGAGAAAGAATAACGCCAAAGAAAAAATTCAATCACACGCACAAGACAATATTTACGTGGTTCGGCAATTTTGCCTACGTCCACGGAGTTGCAGGGATTTCAATATTATCAGGAAGAAAGCACAGAGAGTGCGGCGATACAATTCTCTCGCTCTCGCTCTCTCTTAAGAATACAACCACACAAACCCTAATCACCCGAAAGCACCCTTTTTATATGTTGCGCCTAGGGTTCGGTTCCGAATGGGCTCCAAAAATTTTCCATGGACTAAGCCTTAGGATAGAAATCTCTAATTAAACAGAGGTCGGGTTGTCATCCAAATTAAGACACAACTAGGCTCCACAAAAGCCCAACAAATCTCCCACTTGGAGACTAGTTCAATCACCAATATCAACTGCAATCCTCCTGAAAAACAATCCCTCATCCTTGCAACTCAACCTCCTCTCCTTAAGCTAGAAGACCAACTGAAGCTGCACACAGCTTCAGTTTCTCAATAGTAACACCCTTAGTCAACATGTCTGCTGGGTTCTTAGATCCACATATCTTTTCAAGTATTACCAGCTTATCTTCAACAAGGTAACGGATAAAGTGGTATTTTGTTTGTATGTGTTTCGACTTTGAATGAAAAGCCGAATTTTTGGCAAGAAAAATTGCACTCTGACTGTCACTGTGTAGAATGCCCATCTTCTGCTTCTTACCCAGTTCCTCTAAGAAACCATGTAGCCAAATCATCTCCTTTCCAGCTTCAGTTGCTGCAACATACTCAGCTTCTGTAGTAGACAAAGTAACAATCTTTTGCAAATTAGAAGCCCAAGATATAGCTGTACCACCCAAAGTAAATACAAATCCAGTAGTACTCTTTCTACTATCATTATCACCAGCAAAATCAGCGTCTACATAACCCTGCAGTTTCAAACTTGCACCAGTGAAGCAAAGACATGTATCTGATGAACTCCTCAAATATCTCAGAATCCACTTTACTGCCTCCCAATGCTGCTTTCCTGGCCTACTCATGAATCTGCTCACGACTCCCACTGCATGTGCAATGTCTGGCCTTGTACACACCATAGCATACATCAAGCTGCTAATAGCTGAGGCATAGGGCACCTTGCTCATATGGTCCCTTTCTTCTTCTGTCTTCGGTGACTGTTCCTTGCTTAGTTTGAAATGACTCCCCAAGGGTGTGCTCACTGGTTTAGATTCATTCATGTTGAATCTGCTGAGAATTTTCTTCACATACTCTGACTGTGAAAGCTTCAATGTACCAGTAGCCTTGTCTCTAATAATTCTCATTCCAAGGATTTGCTTTGCAGCTCCCAAATCCTTCATTGCAAACTGTTCTGACAATTGCTTCTTTAGATTATTAATCTCCTCAATGCTAGACCCTGCAATAAGCATATCATCTACATATAGCAGTAAAATGATATAAGAATTGTCAAAGAACTTAACATAACAACAGTGATCAGTTTCACATCTCTTGAACTCAATTTTATGCATAAAGCTATCAAACTTCTTATACAACTATCTTGGAGCTTGTTTTAGACCATACAAGCTCTTTTTCAGTTTGCAGACTAAATTCTCTTGTCCCTGGACAATGAACCCTTCTGGCTGAATCATGTAGATGTCTTCCTCCAAGTCACCGTGAAGGAATGCCGTTTTCACATCTAACTGCTCAAGATGTAGATTTTCTGCAGCCACCATTCCCAGTACCAGTCTAATTGTTGATATCTTCACAACTGGAGAAAATATTTCTGTAAAATTAATGCCTTCCTTTTGCTGAAACCCTTTGACAACTAATCTGGCTTTGTAGCGCTTGCTACCATCATGTTCGTTCTTTATTCTGTATACCCACTTGTTGTGCAGAGCCTTCTTCCCTACTGGCAATTCAGTTAGTTCCCATGTCTGATTCCCCAACAAGGAGTCCATCTCATCCTTCATGGCTAACTCCCACTTGCTTGAACTCTTGTCCTGCAAGGCTTCATCATAACACTCTGGCTCACCACCGTCAGTTAGCAAAAGATAATTTAAAGCAGGTGAATAACGCTGTGGAGGTATAGTGGCCCTGGAAGATCTACGGACCGCAGCTACAGGTGTAATTTGAATTTCCTGCGATTCTACATTCTCCCTATTATCTTCACCCCTTTCCTGGACAGTATTTTCAGTCAACTCATCTAAGTTAATAAACTCAGAATTTTTCTGATCTATCGCTGTGACATCTGACACTACAGTTGACCTGTCCTTGTACATAACCTGTTCGTTAAATATCACATTTCTACTTCTGATGATTTTCCTGTTTTGTTCATCCCAAAACCGATAGCCAAATTTCTCATCACCATAGCCAATGAAATAACATATTTTGGACTTTGCATCAAGTTTACTACGAGCATCAGAATCAACATAAACATAAGAAACACAACCAAAAACTTTTAAGTAAGAAAAATTTACCTCTTTATCGCTCCAAACCTCTTCAGGAAGTCTAAACTCCATGGGAACTGAAGGTCCTCGGTTTATCAGATAAGCTGCAGTACTGACAGCATCAGCCCAAAAAATTTTTGGTAATCCAGCATGTAGCCTCATACTCCTGGCACGCTCGTTGAGAGTTCTGTTCATGCGCTCAGCCACACCATTCTGCTGTGGTGCCCTAGGAATGGTCTTTTCCATTTTGATTCCATGTGCAGCACAATACTCTTTGAACCCTCCATCTATGTACTCTCCTCCGTTGTCCGACCTCAAACACTTTACTTTCAAACCTGTCTCAGTCTCAACCATAGCCTTCCACTTCTTAAAAGTTTCAAATACATTATATTTATTTCTCAGAAAATAAACCCATACCTTTCTGGTTGAGTCATCAATGAAAGTAACGTAGTACCTTGAACCCCCAAGGGATGCAACAGGAGAAGGACCCCATAAATCTGTGTGCACTAACTCCAATTTTTCAGCCTTCGGTGTTCTGCCACTTTTCAAGAAACTCACCCTTTTCTGCTTTCCTAAGATGCAGCTTTCACACAATTCAAAATCAACAGACTTCAATTCCAGCAGTTTTCCTCTTGACAGCAATATCTTCATCCCCTTCTCACTCATGTGACCAAGTCTGCGGTGCCATAAGCTTGTATCAGTATTTGCTTCAGCAACTGCAATTGTATCTCTTGGACTTGACGTCATGTATAAAGTACCAGATTTCTTTCCACGAGCCAATACTCTGGCTCCCTTTGTAACCTTCCAAGTGCCACCAGCAAACAATATCGCATGCCCTTCATCATCAACTTGTCCGACAGAAATCAAATTCCTTCTCAGGTCAGGAATATGTCGTACCTTCTCTAGTAACCAAACAGACCCATTTGGCAGTGACATCCGGACGTTTCCCATACCCACAACATCCAAGGCTGTACCATCAGCCAAATATACCTTACCAAAATCTCCTGCTACATAATTCTGTATGATTTCATGGTGTGAAGTAGTATGAAATGAAGCTCCTGAGTCCAAAACCCAATCATCAAGTGGACTGTCTACTGCAAGAAGTAGTGCATCTTGTACCTCTTCTGTTACAGCTTTAGCGGAATCATCCTCACTCTTCTTCTTAAGACTTTTGCATTGTCTCCTAAAGTGACCTGTTTTCCCGCAGTTCCAGCATTGTCCCTTTTGGCCAGGTCTGGACTTACTTCTGTTTCGATTATAGTTTCTGGATTTTGATCTACCCCGATCTGAATTTCGGTTATTACCTCTGCCTCTGGTCTCAAGATTTAGGGCAGAGCCAGATCCTGAGGTTTCGCCTGCATCTCTTCTGCGAATCTCCTCAGCCAGAATTAAATCCCGTATATCATTATACTTCAGTTTTTCCTTTCCAGTAGAATTGCTTACTGCCATCCTCATTGCCTCCCAACTGTTTGGCAACGAAGCCAAAACGATCAGCGCACGAATCTCATCATCAAAATCAATTTCTACCGACGATAATTGATTTGTGATAGTATTGAACTCATTCAGATGTTGTGCTAAGATGCGTTTTCTATCATCTTTAAATTAAATAATTTCTTCATCAGATGTACCTTGTTATTTGCTGATGGTTTTTCATACATACCTGATAGAGCCTTCATCAAATCTGCTGTAGTTTTCTCCTTCACGACGTTGTGTGCAACAGACCTGGACAGAGTTAATCTTATAACTCCCAGTACCTGTCTGTCAAGGAGAGTCCATTCCTCGTCCTTCATAGTAGCAGGTTTTTCTCCTAGAAGCGGTAGGTGTAACTTCTTCCCATAGAGATAATCCTCGATCTGCATCCTCCAGAATCCAAAGTCTGTGCCATCAAACTTTTCTATTCCAGACGCCCTTCCTAGTTCCTCTGCCATTGCTCCCACTCGAACCTAACCCTAGGCTCTGATACCAGTTGTTAGGAATATACGAACAAATTCCCGAAACCTGTGAGAAACAAATAGAGAAAGAATAACGCCAAAGAAAAAATTCAATCACACGCACAAGACAATATTTACGTGGTTCGGCAATTTTGCCTACGTCCATGGAGTTGCAGGGATTTCAGTATTATCAGGAAGAAAGCACAGAGAGTGCGGCGATACAATTCTCTCGCTCTCGCTCTCTCTCAAGAATACAACCACACAAACCCTAATCACCTGAAAGCACCCTTTTTATATGTTGCGCCTAGGGTTCCGTTCCGAATGGGCTCCAAAAATTTTCCATGGACTAAGCCTTAGGATAGAAATCTCTAATTAAACGGAGGTCGGGTCGTCATCCAAATTAAGACACAACTAGGCTCCACAAAAGCCCAACACCAACCATTGTCAAGTCCTGCCTTCAGGCCACACAACCCAGTCATGTGGGGGTAATACATGACAATAGCCAGCTAACCTACCAGGATTGTTTTATGTTATTATTATTGTATGAGATGAGATATGTTTATGAAAATGTAGTATATTCTACTATGTGTTGATATATATGTATGTTTTCCTAGATTTGATAAACAGTATTGAATATGTTATATATGATATATGTAGAACACAAAATACTCATGTTGCCACACACTAGTATTAGTTTATTTCCCTTACTGAGAGGTGTCTCACCCCTAAATCTTATTAACTTTTCAGGAGCCCCGGATAGGAGAGCGGGAAAAGCCCCGCTGATATAGTACGGTCTATCTGCCCTTTTTGAAGGGTAAGTTTGTAGGGACAGTTAGATTTTGTGGGAAATGTCTCTAGGTTTTATTTTTGGGATGTATATATGAAAATATAGTGATTGTAGTAACTCTGGTATATTGTGGTATATGGTATTGAGATGTACATGTTTGTATATTTTCTGCTGCTAAGGCTTCTGCTTTATGTTCTGATATATCCCTGGTGCCCAAGGGCCCAGGTGGATTGTGACCAGCTGAGCTGGAATATGGGATATGTGATATTGATATTATATAAAAAAAAAAATATGTGAAAAAATGAGCAGGTCGTGACACATGACCTCTTCAACGAGGTGACATGGCTCGTCGACGAAGGACATAGTATAAATAGTTCTAAACGTGATTTTTTGATAGAAATTCGGCACAAAATCCTCCCTTCTCGCTCCCTTCGGTTCCCCAACCTTCTATCTAGTTTTCTGGTTCCATTCTTCATCAGATCGACGATCTGAAGCCACCACAACACTCTTGAGAGAGTTCTCTTTAAATTTGCTGGAGTGAATCGTCGGTGGGGTTGAGTTGGAAACCATCCGAAATCCAAGGTAAGGTTTTCTACTCAGTATTTGGTTTCTTGACAGTTGTAGGAAGTGTAGTACGTGTAGAAATATTGAACTTTATGTAACCACCTGAAAAATAATGTTATTTAAATAATAAAGAGAGAGGGAAATGGAAATAGAAATAGAAAGAGGCAGTAAGGCCTCGTCGACGAAGACGGGGATAATAACCCGAAAGATTTTTCCATAGGGCCTCGTCGATGAACACAGGGAGTTCGTCGACGAGCGCATAAGGGGACCTCGTAGACGAGAAGATACCGAGAAGGGTTTTAGGGACAGTCTGAAATTCGTCGACGAGGGAGGAAGTTCTTCGATGAAATTATTAAAGGACTCATCAACGAGGTGATGTGTCTCGTCGACGAATTCGGCTCTATAAATAGTCAAAAATTGGATTTTAGATAAATTTTCAGCATAGAAGGGTCTTTCTCTCTCTAAAAATGTCACTCCCTCCTTCTCTCTTTGTTTTCGGCCCCGTTTCACGTCGGATTGACGATCTGAAGCCACCACGACGCTTCTGGCGAAGTTTTCTACAAGTCTGCTGGAGCTGATCGTTGGTGGAGTTAGTTTGGATTTCGTCCCAATCTCAAGGTAAGACATTTTATTCAGTATTTGTCTTTCCTTCAGTTATAAGAAATATAATACACGAAGAAATACTGATGTTTTATTCTGGGGGATTTGATTTTCAGGGTGTTGAGTGGAGAACCCTGCGGGTATAGGGCTAGAGTACAGTAGGGACTTTTCAGAGATAAGGTAAGGGAAATATGCTATGTTAGGAATTTTTATAATGTTAACAGAGATTTTACACATATTCATATACCAGCTTATTACCTAGTTTTATAATATATGAGTTTTAAATGCTTGTATGGCCTGAGTAGATATTTATGTGATGAAGAACTTATAGAGTTTTTATAGTATATCATACTATACTAAACACGCAAATATAGACAGTATATACAGTTTATATAGTTTTTCCCAGTATATGGAGTTATTCAGAATATACAGATATAGCCATATATTCATAGAGATTATACAGAAAGATATACATACATATACAACTTTTATTCGAATAGTTTCATAAAACAGATATATATACATATACATGTATATAATACATGTATATAGTTTTACTCAGATCAGTATATTATAACTTTATTCAGAACAACATATATAGTGTTTATAGTATGCCATGTTTTCTATTACCATAACATACAGAGTATACAGACAGAGCATATAGACAGAGTATACAGACAGATATATAGAGATAGCATCTAAATGCTATAGATACATTATACAGAGATTACATTATTTACAGTACAGAAATATTGCATTATGGTAATTTTGAAAACATTATGAAAACAGTAAAAGAGTATATATGTATATATATGGTATTAGATCCATAAGAAAAGATTACAGACAGATATAGATAAAGAATACAGAGCACAGTACCGTTGCTAGATACAGATAGAGTGCAACCACATATCTTAAATAGTGTATGGGTACCGTCGACCATGCTCGGAGAGTATGCAGCTCCCCAGTTCGTTGGGTGGAGGGGGCCGGTTTGACAAGGTAGCAGTCAGTCCTGCGTCTAGGAGAGTATGCAGTTTGGTCGGGCTGAGGTAGTGTAGAGTATATTGACTTATCTGGAGGGCCGACCAGATTAAGTCCCGCCTACGGGTCGCACAACCCTATCATAAGGGGTCAAATCATGACATACAGAGTTCCAGGGATAAAGCACATTTATGTATATGTATATAGTTTTACAGTATATGATGAGTATAGTATGATATTAGCAGTATGAAAAGTAGAAAATACAGATGATATAGTTATATTTTAAAATGTGAAAAGAAAGATATGCTTTACAGATTTATTATTGTATTATAGTTCAGTTGTTATTTAAAAAATATTCTTGACTTAGTTGCCACACACTAGTAATAGCATATTTCCACTTACTGAGCGTCAACTCACCCCATGACTTTAACATTTTTCAGGTGAGCTAGCTAGGCGAGCAAATCAGGTTCGCGGATAAAGAGTATATTGGTTACCCTGGTTTAGAGGGTATATTTTGGGATAGATATTGTGGAGAGAGATGTATTTTATATAGTTATGGTTGAGAAAAACAGATACCTGGTATTGTATGATGTGTATGGATGTATGGATTACGTTTCTGCTGCATAGGTATGATTTTATATTCAGATTTATCCTGGTGCCTTCTGAGGCTCGAGTTCCATAGCAGGGGGTATCAGAACAGTTAATATATATATATAAATGATGTAAATTTTGAGGTCGTCACACTTTAGTTCTGGGAAATATCATTTTCAGGGTATTGAGCGCGGAACCCTGCGGGTACGGGACTGAATATCTTAGGGGCTTTTCAGGAATCAGGTAAGGGGATAAACTAAACTAGTTATTTTATGAAAATGTATGTATGTTATTACAACATCTGATTTCAGGAAAATAAATATATTTATATATGCTTTATGTTTGGGAAATACTGTTGTAAAAGAAGGTATGTTTAAATATGTATGAAACCTATTTCGTGTGGCATGAGTAGAAGTTATAATGAAATACTATTTTCTGAGAATATGATAAAAATATGGATATTTTTGCCAGTGTACGGGCCGTGCTATGTGTATGATTTGCCAGCGTATGGGCCGAGCTATGGATATGTTTTTCCAGTGTACGGGTCGTGTTATGTGTATGATTTGCCGATGTACGGACCGAGCTATGGATATGTTTTATCGGCGTACGGGCCGTACTATGTATATGATTTTTCGGCGTATGGGCTGAGCTATGGATATGATTTGCTAGCGTATGGGCTGAGCTATGGATATGATTTGCTAGCGTACGGGCTGAGCTATGGATATGATTTGCCAGCGTACGGGCCAAGTTATGGTAAAATGTGAAATACAGGCGTACGGGCCGATGATTTTCATGATATACGTATATATGCAAAATGATATGATTGATTTGATAATTAATGGTATGAAATATCCATGTATCACAATTTCAGTATATGCTATATGATATCAGAACCTAGTTGGCTTGATCTAGGCTAGCACTTGCACGGTACCGATGCTATGTGTTCATGATTCATAATGATATTTATGTTAACACTGCTGTACGGAGTGGCGTGAGGTTGCATGGTTGATATAGTTTTAAGAAGTGTGAGCGCCACTGGTGTACGAACTAGGTCTAGTAGACCCATCGGACTTATAGACTGTACTTTTGATTTGGCAGTGGTCGGCCAACCATTGTCAGGTCCCGCCTTCGAGCCACAACCCAGTCATATGGGGGTAATACATGACAACAGTCAGCTAACTTACTAGGATTGTTTTCGTATTATATTATATGAGATGAGTTATGTTTATGAAAATCATGTATGTTTTGCCATGATATGATAATATATGTTCCTAGATATGATACAGACAGTTGTATTGATATGTTTATGTATGATTTTATATAGAACATGAAAATACTCATGTTGTCACACACTAGTATTAGTTTATTTCCCTTACTGAAAGGTGTCTCACCCGAAAATTTTATAAACATTTCAAGAGCCCTTGATAGGAGAGCGGGTAAAGCTTCACTGATTTAGTATTGTTGCCATCTCTGAAGGGTAAGTTTTGGTAGGGACGGTTGGATTTTGTGGAAAATGTCCTTAGGTCTTTCTTTTGGGATGTATATACTTAAATATAATGAATGTAGTAACTCTGATATTGTGATGGATGATTTTGTATTTATGATATTATGATTGTATGTTTCCTGCTGCTTAGGCTTCCGTTTATGTTTCTGTTGTATCCCTGGTACCCACAGGTCCAGGTGGATTATCATCTGCTGGATTTATTATATGAGTTTTATTGTATTATGGAAAAAAAAATTATGTGGAAATTAAGCAGGTCGTTACAAATTTTGTATGGGCTACTATTATTTTTTTCATACTTTTCTTTTTAGACTTTAGTTATGGGTTTTTACGAAAATGATCATTAGGCAAAGTAGTATGTTTGGAAGCAGTTAAATTTATCTTTGTGGTGCTACCATTATTAGTATTATCATTGCTTTCCTATATAAGGACATCTTGCCCTCTTGCCTCCTCCACTACATGGATTCGAGTTATCAAAATCTCAAAAGACATATCCTTCTTATGGTGGCACATGCTTTCTTGGAATTCTCTCCAAGATGGATGTAACTTGTCAATGATTCCAGCCATAACAAGATTGTCTCCAATTTTGATGCCTTCGGATGTAACTTCCGTCACTATCATTTGAAAATCTTGTGCTTACTTTACAACCAATTTTTCATCCATCATGCCATAGTAGAAAAATCGGCTAGCTACATATTTCTTTGCCCTTACCTCCTCGATTTCATACTTATTCTGCAAAGTCTTCCAAATTCTTTTCGCAAAGGAAAAAGTAGTATCATAATAATCATTAAAATGATCAGCAAGACAATTTAAAATATAAAATTGACATTTTACCCATCCTTTTGCATTGTTTCAACTTTTCATGGTGGTTATGTAACACCCCAACCTGGGTCTGCCAGAGAGTACTGTGTCTCTCCTCCTCCACCTAGACCAGACAATAGGGGGCGAGCCTTATCGGACTAATGACTAACCTCATAGACCAACACATGTCCTTTTCAGTATGTTTTGTCTTCACTCACACACTTCCTGAGAAAATTTTCCAAGAGGTCACTCATCCCAAGATTACTCCAAGTCAAGCACGTTTAACCATGAAATTCTTATGAGAAGACTCCCGAAAAGAAATGTACACTTTGTTGATATGGGTAGTAATATCTAATCTTTTAAGTTTTTCATCCATGGGGTATCACAGGTTAACTAACTAATCTTCATTCATGTTGTCGATATTGATTTTGTTGGGATGTTTCTCAGTGAGAATATAGGCAACCTTGAGAAGATTGAGGTAAAAGAGCACCTTACATTTCCATCTCTTGAAATGAGCTCCTTTAAAACGAAAGAGCTTGTTGAGATCTCTAACATTTTCATTGGATTTTTCAACTATAGTCTCTATATTTTTAATTCTTCTTAAAATTGTTTATAATAACATAGATATTTAAAAAAAAAACAAAAAACTTAAACACAAATAAAATATAAACACAATTCATAATTAGGTTGATACATGAATATCTTGCTCTTTTTAAGGAGATTTAAGCTTTTTACGGTATTTTTGGCTTAGCCCATGACTAAAATAAATAAAAATCTAACTTCGAGATACAAGTCATTTCTAAGATGATTAATCAACTTTTATAATATAATATTATAATAAACTAACATTTTTGTCATTTGATAATTAACTAACCACTAAATATATATGTAATATAGGAAGTGGGAGAGAAGAAGTATCATCAAATTCACATTTTTTAAGGGTAAGCATGTTCAACAAAACATTTAAATAAACCTCTTACTAAATCAACTATAGGAAGATATATAGTTTAGTCAAATTTTTTAACACTAACTCAAATCTTACCAAATAAGATTCACCCGTCTTCCAAATTTTAACAATTACATTCCGGATGGTATCTTAACCAGATAAAAGAGTAGAATCCAAATCCCTATATCTAACTAGCAAAGCTTATATCTACATAAATACAGCACCCATGTGTCCAACAACCTTATTTTTCTTGAAAATTGATTTTCAATATCTCGACAAATGCATCTTGATTGAAAAGACACAAAAGTAATGAGTCGTTTGGTATCACTGACTAAAATTAGAGAAACGAAAACTAGCAGTAGAAACAGAAACTAAAAATTAAAAATTAGCAACCTATTTGATTAATATTAATAAAACTAATATAATTTAAAAATACTCATTTTCATCTCTAAATGAAATAATATTATAGAAATATGATTAAAACAATAAAATTACAAATAATATGCATTGAAAAAATTAATATAATAATAATAAAATTCATTATAATTATTTTATTTAATTGTTCTACTTTGAAATTTTACTAACAAGAAAATTTTTATTGAACACGAAAATTGAAAAATAATGAAACCATTTTGTAATTAACTTTATTATTATTTTTTAAAAAATTTATATATATATTTCTTTTAATTATATTTAAATTCTATCATTATTAATTTTTATTTTAGTTTAAAAGCGTATAAAATAAATAATTTACTAAAAAAATTTATTTTTGAATATTAAAACTTTGACAATAGGTTGTTCGAAAATCATAAAAATTGATTTTCAATTTTTTTAGCAAACAGCTAAAAATCCATTATAAAAATAAAAAACTGATAACATAAATAAACACGTTTTAAAATCTGACAAATAGAAAACTAACAACATACCCAAACATGTTGTTATAATTTATTTCTTTATTATAGAGAAACAAAAACAGATCTTAAATTAACCATGAGTAGTGTTCAAAAGTTTTTCAGTAAGCACCGACCCAATACTACTAAAATACTTAACAAACTTATTCCCCATCAGAATCGTCGGATCTTGAACACCACCCACAGACCTTAAATTGTTCTCGCAGTACACAATATTATCCCCCGCAACTCTGGCGTCATAGTTCGCCGCCTCCACCATACGCCGGCGAACCACTCTGGTGCCGTTGACCTCTCTCAGCGCGCTTCGGAACGAAGCGGCGGAGACTTTGTAGAACGAAACGCACATTTCAATGGCGCCCTTTACCTCGGGCTTCGAGCTGAAATTGGTCAGGTACCTGAGGGTGTTGGTGGCGTTGGAGGCTCCCAGGTCGAGTGCCACGGCCGTCAATTGCCGGAGATAGGAGGTCGCGTTGAGATTTTTGGTACGACGGTCGGACGAGAGGACGCGGAAGCAGAAGGTGGCGTTCTCGGTGGGATTGCAGGCATTGCGGATGAACTGGTAGCGGGATGAACCGCGCGACGGCAGGGGGCGCGCCGCCACTGGTACTGCGGCTGTTGGGAAAGAAAAGGTCGGTGAGAGTGACAGGAATATGACGGCGGCGGCGGCGGCGGCGGCGGCAAGGATCAATGGGTTAGGCGCCATAGAGGTAAAATTATCCATTGATGTTAACAGTCGATGGCAGCGATGAATTCGTAATTTGGTTTATACGCAGTAATACTGTAATAGTGGCACCCCGTCACACCAGGGCCGTGCGGTGAAATTGATAATTTTTGCAATAATAATATAATTTTTTAAATTTATAATAAGAAATTGATAAGTTCCGTAACTTAAAATTTTTAATTTATAGTATACTTTTTAAAAATAAAAGATTTATTTTTTCTTTTTAAATGGTACGAGAAAATTAAGCTATATTTTACATTAAAAGAAGTTTCACCTTGAATGGAGGATAAATTGTTTAACATTTCACATTAATAAAAGAGCTGAATTTTAGTGTATATATATATATGGCTTGATATATAGCACGGTTTAAGTTAAAGAACTCGACCTCAACTCATTTCTAGTCTCCAACAAATGATATTGAAAGATATATGTGTGTGTGTGTTCACGCGCGCGCAAAATAACATTAATTTACATGAGTTTTTTTTTTTATTACATAAAAACTTTAGCCACTAACAAATCCTTCGAACCTCTTGATGCGGCACCAAGCCTACGGACCAGCGACCTTTGCCCTCAGGTCTCGTTAATCAGGGTAAAGTCCGAATGCTAACACGGCTTTTGTGCATCAGTTGGACAAATATTCTGGTGAGCACAGTTAACAAGTTGACCAATGAATGTAGAGCTATTAATGAGCTAGCTCATAATCTAACAAAATGAACCATTAAACGAGTTAGCTCATAAGCCTAGCGAATGATAATGATTAAGCTCGATCTTAATCTTGAATCATTGTTTTAATAATGAGTTTGAATGATTCATTATCAAACTGAGCATTAAGCAACTAATAAATGAATTGACTTGTATATAACCCTAACGAAGCCCAAATCAATCCGAGTTATGATCAACTTAAGCTTCAATCGAGCTTTATTACTCAACTGGAATACATATATTTCATATATGAGTCGATCCTGAGATCAGCTTGACAACTCAACTAACTAAATAAACCATTAAATAAGTTAGCTCATGAGCCTAGCGAATCAATTAATAATGATTAAGTTTGAGTTTAATCTTTACTCATTATTTTAATAAATGAGTTTGATCGATTCATTATTAAAATACGCATTAAGCAACTAATGAACGAGTTGACTTGTATACAGTTGTATAATCAAGCCTAATTCAATCCGAGTTATGATCAAGTTAAGCTTGAATCAAATTTAAGAAATATCCAAGCTTGACTTAGTTTGAGTACATATATTTCATGTATGAGTTGATGTTGTGTACAACTTGACAACTCAGTTTAAATTTTAAAAATATTTTAAAAATGGTGTTAATTTAAATAAGTTTTAGGGAAAAAAGACACTGATATATCCCCTCTGAGGTTTAACAAAAAGATATTGACCTTTCATGAGGTTTCAAGAATTTCAAGGACCTTCCTAAGATATACCAAAAAGACATAAACCTCCCCATAAAAGACTTGTCTTTTTACAAAATATAAGAGTAGACTTGTGTCTTTTTAACAAACCTTAGAAGAGGTCTGTGACATTTTTGAAATCTCAGGAAACGTCAATGAAAATTTTAAAATTTCGAAGGAGGTTTCTACCTTTTTATCAAATCTTAAAGGATGTGAGTATCTTTTGTCTTAAATTTTAAATTGAGTTTTTTAACACAAAATATTAAATTAATAGGCCCACAAATAAGTCAAATACTAAGCCTATGTATAAACACTTCACACGCTTATTTAATGAGTTAGCTTACCAAGATTGTCAAACAGATATACTGTTGTACAATTAACAAAGTTGGATTCCAAACTAATTAAACAACTTATTAAACAAGCCAAATTACGACCCTAACAAGTTGAATATGATCTATTTCGAGTTCAATTAGTGTTGCGGGATAAAATTGGTGATAACCAATAAGGCTGCTCCTCGATCTCCGACGACCTGAAAAGGATAGAAACAGAAGGACTTGGAGGACCCGGGGATGTACTCCAAGGGATCACTCTGATGCCTAAGTAAGAGGAATGCTCTAGAGAGGCTGAATGCAATAGTAAGAATGGGTGATATGACTTACCTTGGCCTCTTCCTCGCATCCTTGCTTATTGTGGCTAGGGTTGACCTTGGAGTTGATTTGTCTTTATGGTGCGGGGGCGTGAATCGCTCTCGGGTCATAAAGTGCCCACATGTATTGCTCCGCCCATTTAAGTTACTGGCATGGATCTCTCCTCCTCTTTGAGTTGATTTGTAATGATCTAAATAATAATGGAATTTAAATAATAAAGGAAGGAAAATGAAAATCGGAAACAGAAAGAGGCAGTAGACTTCGTCAACGACATCGCATTTTGGGGGATAATCATAATTTCAAGGAAATGGCCAGGACTCGTAGACGAATACAGGGCCTCATCGACGAGTGCATCGGAAAATTTGTGGATGAACACAGGGCTTTGTTGACGAGAAAATACCGAGAGAGGTTCTGGGGCAGCCTGAATTTCGTCAACAAATACAGGGTCTCGTCGACGAATTTAATGAAGAACTCGTCGATGAGGTGACGTGTCTCGTCGACGAAATCCCCTATTTTATAAATATGGAAATTCGGATTTTTAAGCTTCTCTAAGAAGCTAACTCTCTCTCTCTCTCCTCTTCGATTTTCTCCCTCTCTCTCTTCGATTTTGGGCTTGTTTCTTGCCGAATCGAAGATTTGAAGCTACCACGATGCTCCTGGCGAAGTTCTCTACAAGTTTGCCGGAGCGGATCGTTGGGAAAACGAAGTTGGAAATCATCCTTGAGTTGAGGTAAGACTTTTTAAGCCAAATTTGGTCTCAGGGTAGTTATAAGAAATGATGTACGCATGAAAATACTAAAGTTTAATATTGGCAATTTTCATTTTCAGGGTATTGGTCAGGAAATCCTACGGGAGGGTAGACCAGATTGTTTTGGGGACTTTCTCAGTAGTCAGGTAAGGGGATAAACTAAGTTAGTTTCGTTTTGAGAAAATGCATGTATACATATATATAGCATCTGATTTCAGGAAAAATAAATATATATATATATATATATGATTTATATTTGTAAAATACTGTGAAAATGATCGTATGTTGAATATGTGAAAATCCATTTGTGTGGCATGAGTAAAAATGTTGTAAAATATTGTTTTCTAGGAATGTGGATGATATGAATTTTTATGATGAAAAATCGGCGTACAGGCCGAGATTTTTATGATGTGTTTGCCAGCGTACAGGCCGTGCTATGTGATGTGATTTGCCAACGTATGGGTTGTGCTATGATTTACCGGCGTACGGGCCATGCTATGTGGATGTGATTTTCCAATGTATGGGACGTGCTATGTGATGTGATTTTCCAGCGTACGGGCCGTGCTATGATTTGCCGGCGTACGGGCCGAGCTATGATAAAATGTGTAATATCGGCGTATAGGCCGATGATTTTCATGATATACGTATATATGCAAATGATATGATTGATTTGATAATTAATGATATGAGATATTCATGTATCACGATTTTAGTATATGTATATGATATCGGAACCTGGTTGGTTTGGTCTAGGCTAGCACTTGCACGGTATCGTTGCTATGTGTCCATGGTCTTTGTGATCATAATATTTGTGTTAACGCCGCTGTATGGAGTGGTGTGAGATTGGATGGTTGATGTGGTTATTAAAGAAGTGTGCTGTGATCGCCCCTAATGTACGGACCAGGTCTGGCAGACCTATCGGACCTACAGACTACTGTTTGACTTGACAGTGGTCGGCCAACCATTGTCAGGTCCCGCCTTCGGGCTACACAACCCAGTCATGTGGGGGTAATACATGACAACAGCTAGCTAACCTACCAGGATTGTTTTTATGTTATTATTACTATATGAGATGAGATATGCTTATGAAATGCAGTATGTTCTGCCATGTGTTGATATATATATGTCTTTTCCAGATTTGATGAAATAGTACTGAATATGTTATGTATGGTATATGTAGAATACAAAATATTCATGTTGCCACACACTAGTATTAGTTTATTTATCTTACTGAGAGGTGTCTCACCCCTAAATCTTATAAACTTTTCAAGAGCCCCATATAAGAGAGCGGGAAAAGCCCCGCTGATCTAGTATGGTGTAATTGCCCTTTTTGAAGGGTAAGTTGTCACGACCTGCTCATTTTCCACATAATTTTTTTTTTATAATAATATCAACATCAATCAATACCACACATCACACATTCCAACTCAGCAGGTCACAATCCACCTGGGCCCGTGGGCACCAGGGATATATCAGAACATAAAGTAGAAGCCCTAGCAGCAGAAAATATACAAACATGTACATCTCAATACCATATACCACAATATACCAGAGTTACTACAATCACTGTATTTTCATATATACATCCCAAAAATAAAACCTAGGGACATTTCCACAAAATCCAACTGTTCCTACAAAACTTACCCTTCAAAAAGGATAGATAGACCGTACAATATCAGCGGGGCTTTTCCCGCTCTCCTATTTGGGGCTCCTGAAAAGTTAATAAGATTTAGGGGTGAGACACCTCTCAATAAGGGAAATAAACTAATACTAGTGTGTGGCAACCTGAGTATACCGTGTTCTACATATACCATACATATCATATTCAGTACTGTTTATCAAATCTGGGAAAACATATGTATATCAAAACATGGCAGAACATACTGCATTTCATAAGCATATCTCATCTCATATCATAATAATAACATAAAACAATCCTTGTAGGTTAGCTGACTGTTGTCATGTATTACCCCCACATGACTGGGTTGTGTGGCCCGAAGGCGGGACCTGACAATGGTTGGCCGACCACTGCAAGTCAAACAGTAGTCTATAGGTCCGATGGGTCTACCCAGACTGGTTCATACACCAGGGGCGATAACAGCACACTTCTTGAAAATAACCACATCGACCATCCAATCTCACACCACTCCGTACAGCGGCGTTAACACAGATATTATGATCACGAGGACCATGGACACATAGCAATGGTACCGTGCAAGTGCTAGCTTAAACCAAGCCAACCAGGTTCTGATATCATATATATATATACTAAAATCGTGATACATAGATATCTCATATCATTCATTTTCACATCAATCATATCATATGCATATATATACACACGTGTATCATGAAAATCATCGGCCCGTACGCCGGTATTACACATTTTATCATAGCTCGACCCGTACGCCAGCAAATCCCATAGCACAGCCCGTACGCTGGCAAATCACATAACTCGACCCGTATGCCGGCAAATCACATAGCACAATCCGTACGCTGGCAAATCTCATTCACATAGCACGGCCCGTACGCCAACAAATCATATATATATATATATATATAAATATCTTGGCCTGTACGCCGATTTTCCCATCATAAAAACCCATATCATCCACATTTCTAGAAAACAGTATTTCACAACATTTTATACTCATGCCACACAAGCGGATTTTCACATATTCAATCATACAATCATTTTCACAATATTTTGCAAATACAAAACACACACACACACACACATATATATATATATATATATATATATATATATATACATTTTCCGCAAATCAGATGCTAAATATACATACATACATTTTCTCAAAACAAACTAGCGTAATTTATCCCCTTACCTGATTCCTGCAAAGCCCCTAAGAAAATCTTCCTTACACCCGCAGGGTTCCCAACTCAACACCCTGAAAATGGAAATTCCTAGTATTAAAGTTTAGTATTTCTAAGCATATAATACTTTCCTCAACTGTCAAAAACTCACATATTGAGTAGAAAGTTTTTACCCAAAAGTATTCAAGTCTAACACCTAAGGGATTCCCTGACCAATACCCTGAAACTGAAAACCTCTAGTATTAAACTTCAGTATTTTCATGCGCACAACATTTCTTATAACTAGCGCAAGACCAAATATGGCTTAAAAAACCTTACCTCAACTCTGGGATGATTTCCAACTAGCTTTCTTCCACGATCCGCTCCAGCAGATTTGGAGAGAACTCCGCCAAGAGCGTCACAGTGACTTCGGATTGTCGATCCGGCGAAGATCTGGCCCGAAATCGACGAAAGAAAAAGAGAAAATCGAAGGGGAGAGAGAGAGAGAGAAAAGAGATGGCTTCCTTAATAAGATAAAAATTTGGATTTTCATATTTATAAGCAGGGGATTTCGTCGATGAGTCCTTCACAAATTTCGTCCACGAAATCCACTCCTCGTCGACGAAATTCAGTCGGCTCAAAAACCCCTCTCGGTATTTTCTCGTCAACGAAGCCCTGTGTTCGTCGATGAAACTCTACTAACCCCCTTTCCTTTAGTCCTTCCAAAGTTCAATGTCGTCGACGAATGTGAACCGGCTTCCATTTTCCTTTCTTTTAATTATGTAAATTCCATTTTTATTCAGGTCGTTACATAAGTTTTGTAGAGACAGTTAGATTTTGTGGGGAATGTCCCTAGATCTGATTTTTGAGATGTATATACTGATATACAGTGATTGTAGTAACTCTGGTATATTGTAATATATGACATTGAGATGTATATGTCTGTATGTTTTCTGTTATTTAGGCTTCTACTATATATATATATATATATATATATATATATATATATATATATATATATATATATATATATATATATATTCTGATATATCCCTAATACCCACGGGTCCAGGAGGATTATGACCCGCTGAACTGGAATGTATGATGTTGATATTATTATAAAAAAAAAAAGTGAAAAATAAGCAGGTCGTGACATGATTGCTCCTGTTAGCAAGTCTGACTTAGGGAGTGATGACTGGGTATTGACTTCCTCTTATGAACGGAGATATTTTGGGACACATCAATTAGTTCAGTTGGAAAGCTTCAAATGTAAGCTTGACCTTGACTTATTTATCTTAAACAAGTTTAAACAAGCCATTATTGAATCAAATGTCAAGCAACAAGCCTTAGTATTCAATAAAGAGAGCTCAAGTCATTATGAACCAGTGACCTCATCGTTCAACTACACACAAATACACACATCAATGCATATTACTGCAATAAGTCGTAACATAGTAAGTTACCCTATTATGTAGCTCGATCAAGTTCAATATAGAGGAAAAAAACTATGTAATAAAAGGTCCCTTAAAACTCTAATTAAGAAATTCCTTTTTAACAATATTATCATTTATTATATAGATCTCCTTTTATTTGTATGCGCCATTCAAGCGTTGATTTCGCAAAATCAATGATTATGAAGGGGTCCCCTCTCGTCTAATGCAAGATTCATGATAGCGAATAAATAATACAAAATAATTTGAATCCTCCATTCCCATTCCATAACCCCATCAATTGTCTTATTTTTATTTTTTTCATATTGAGGTGTCCTTAAAATTTGATCATTTTCATATTTTAAAATCATTTATCCTTTAAAATTCACTCATTATGCCAAGTGCACGAGAAAGGAATAGAGAATGGGAACAGAAAATAGACAAATAGACATTTGGTGTGGGGGACAAATTAAGATGAAATAAATCAATACCTGCATGTGCATAAAAGATGAAAGGAGACAAACCGTAAAGAAGAAATTCATAAACTGTAATAGTTAATTTTAATGGGCGAGAAACTTAAATGGTAAATTAGACAAACCAAATTCAATGAATATAAGGAACATTAAAAATATTGAAAATTCTAGTAATTTTTAATTATAAATTGTTGCTAAAGGCATGAAATTCAAAACTGATATCACAAAGCATTATTATCCCATTCCTTATAGATGCTCAAATAAATTATAAAATAAAAAAAATATCCAACACTTAATTTGAAAACCTACAACAATATCTTAAAGAATAAAATAGAGAATTTTTTTGGTTAGAGAAGAGATCAATTTCATTAAAGAAGGAGAGAATGTACAAAAAGAGCATGAGAATCCTCCAATAAAGAAAAGAAAATAAAGAAAGAAAAATAATATAATTAAATAACATAGCTAGCTAGTCACGAGATTTTATGATAATTTTTTTTAAAAGGTAAACGAAACCTTTATTAAAATCAACTAAAGAGGAATTAAGCAAGAGGCTTGAACCCCGATACAACAAATAAAGATATTTCAAACAAAAAAAATCTGCATAACGATAGAGATAAACACTCCAATACCCATACTATGAAACAAGAGACAAAAATAAGTAGATAAAAGCTAACCGACTTTCCTGACAAAACTTCGTCAGCGAAGAAGCAGAGTAGAAGTAACGTCACGACTCCCTGCTACCCTCGATAGACAACCATGTGCTGAAATCCCCCCCCCCCCCCCCAAAATCCAAATCTTCGAGTTGTTTGCTAACTCGACTAAAAAAGAATAGGTTGTTCAGAATTCTTAAAGGTCATAGTAGAGAACAAGCTAAATTGCTCCCTGAAAATTCTGTTGTTTCTCTCCTTCCAAATCTCCTAAGCCACCGCTGCTAGAACAACTAGCCTTAGGTCCTTCATTATCAGCAATACTCAACCGTCTCCAGGTTCAGCATATTATTTTCTGTTTCAAAGAATATTTTATGTTTCCTTTTATTCTGTTCTTCTGTTAGTTTGTTGCCAGAGAATATTTCTGGCTTGCTACTGTGTATATATATAGCTATGCGAGGACTGTTCATGCATGGAAAACTAATACAATAATTTTATAGTTTATCTTCTTCACTGCATTTCTCCTGTTCTTCCTTTTTCTATCATGGTATCAGAGCCTTTTTAAGACTCACGTCCATCCTTTCTCAAGGTCTGCGTCTGTAACATGGCTAACTCTCCTGTTGGATCCTCTTCCCATACGCAACCTCCCACCATCTCACTTCCTTCTCCCATCAACATGATTACAGTAAAGCTGAATCACGAAAATTACTTACTGTGGAAGGCACAACCCATGCCCTATCTCAAAGGCCAGAACCTTTTTGGTTACATTGATGGCTCTACTGCTCCTCCTCATCCGCTCGGCAAAAACAACACACCATCTCCTGAGTTTCTCGCTTGGCAGCAACAGGATCAAGCTATCATCAGCGTTATGATCTCTTCTCTCTCTGAAACACTCATTGCTCGGGTTCTCACAACCGCTTCTTCTCGAGAGGTGTGGACAACTCTTGAAGATTTGTTTGTTGCGAAATCCAATGCTAGTATCATGCAAGTTCAACTTCAACTCACTACTCTCAAAAAGGGTTCAAAATCCATTACTATATACTACCGTCGTGCAAAGCTCCTTCAGGACTCCCTTGCCATGACTGGTAAAATCATTCTGGCCGCTGATTTCATTACATTTCTCCTAGCTGGATTAGGCTCTGACTACGACTCCCTTGTTATGTCCATCACTGCTCATGTGGATCCGCTCACTCCTACACAAGTATATAGCCATCTCCTGACTCATGAGGCACGATTGAACCATCAGACCTCCACACTGACTGAATCTCCTAAATTCTCTACTAATTCTACTCAAACCAAATCTATCTCCAGCTTTTCTCATGGTCGTGGTTCCTTACACGTTAGAGGTAATTTCAGAGGTCGTGGTGGTTGTGGCAGGCATGGTAGTCGCCATTTCTCCTCCTCTCCAGTTTCATTTTCTCCTAATCAGCCTACTTGTCATGTCTGCCATAAAAGAGGCCATACTGCCATCACATGTTACCACATATTTGATTTCAGCAACCAATCTCCCCCTCCACCTTCCCTCTCAGCACACCTCACCTCAGGACCTCATTTTCAACAATCCTCTTCCACATCTGCAGACTCCAACAGGTATCCTGATTCTGTAGCCACCCATCACTTCACTCACGATTTCTCTAATCTCTTTATCTGATTATAAGGATGATGAGCAAGTTCGTGTAGGTGATGGCTCATCTCTTCCAATTCCCCATGTTGGTAGCTCCACCATCCCGTCCCCCAATGGCAGTATTCTTCACTCTAAACTCTATCATGTTCCATCAATTTCTAAGAATTTAATTTCTATTAGGAAATTATGTGAAGATAAATCTATATATTTTGAGTTCCATTCTTCTTCTTTTTTGTGTGAAGGATTCCCACACCCAAAGAGTTCTTCTTCAAGGTCCTACTAAGGATGGCATGTACGTGTTTCCACATTCATCTCCTCAAGCTCATGTTGGTGAACGTGTTTCTCCTGTTCAGTGGCATAATCGACTAGGTCATCCTTCCATGCACCTAGTTCACAAAATTATTTTAAAGATGTCTCTGCCCGCCAAATCCTTTCGCTCCCTTGGACTATGTCCTTCGCGTTACAAGGCCAAACTTGTCACGCCCCGAACTCGGAAATGGAACCCGGGGGTGAGAATGTAACCCAACCTGTCCCTGTATTATACAAATCATCACAAATACAGTACAAAGTATGAGGGTCTGACTCCGTGGGGTTCCCAGGCACCCTAAACACATCCAAACACAATCATATACGCAGCGGAAAAAGGTCATCTATATACACATATGCGATACTATACCAGAGTCTATACAAGAGCAGAACATGGCTCTATAAAAAACGTACAAATGGGTGCCCAAATACATCTCTAAATGGCAAGCCACCAAAAATACAGTCCTAGCACTTACCCAAGCGCTAACGCAATACATCGACCAATATGCTCCCTACACTAGGACGCTAGTTCTAGTTACTTGAAGGACCTGTAAAAATGTATGTATAGCAGGGGTGAGACACCTCTCAGTAAGGAAGAATACAGGTTATATCGGTGTGTGGCATTTAAGTGTTATCATGATACAACATACGCATAGTTAAATACATTCCAATACTAATTTCCACAGTGCATACACGCACTCACACGCATACACATGATCAGTAATCCACAGTGTCGTCACACTCTTCAGCTCGAAGCCGGTCTGCAATAATCCAGCATTGGCCCAGCCAACCCGCGAAGCATGGCGCCACCGGCACATGGCTAGTCCCCGACTTCTATGGCATCGTACCGGCGCTAACTGGTGGATCCACACCCTTTGGTCTGATCTGCCGGTATAGGCTCACGCCCTCGAATATAGAGCCGGACACTCTTGCTTATGTGGTAGGCGATAAACACATGCCCTCGGATAAAGAGCTGGTCACTCCCAATACCTGGAACAGTTCAAAACCCGATTCCTACTAGCATTTCAACATATCACACACACATGCATGCTCATATAACTAAACAAACCACACCCATTTGGTAATCTAAATCATGGCTTTTCAAACAAATACAATTTAAACAAGTCAAGGCACGACCATCCCAATATCACAGTATAAATTACACATATGCTCGGTTTTCAACAAAACCCAGGATTCAGCTCGTCGCCCCCTTTTTCCCAAAATTGTAATAATGAAAAACCCATAGTTTTCCCCATTAGATTCCCCCAAATGAGTAGACGAAACACACACAGGACCGTGGACCACAGTTCCACCGAATCCGATTTCAAAAAATAACCAATATAAACATAGTTTCCCTTACCTTTTCCCCGAAAGCAAATCCCGAACTCTAAGGCCCCTAAACAGCTAATCGAGTTCTAAAACCTACAAATCATAGTACAGAATATGCTCACAAGACAGTTACCTACAAGACTACCATATCAGAAGTGAAAACCGAGCCTTACCTCGATTTTTCGCCAAAACCCAAAAATCTCCGAAACGAGATTCTAATCCGTAGAAATTGTAGAGAATTCTTCCACGATCCTCATGGTAACTTCAAATTCCCGATTCCATCAATGATCGGTGAAGAAATCTAGAGAAAGAGAGAGAGTGGGGAGAGGTTTAGAGAGAGAGAGATTTGAAATAACTTAGTGAAGAAGTAATGAAAATTTCCTTTTATAGCCTTTTGACGCAACCCAATTTTGTCGACGAAATGGTGCCTTCGTCGACGAATCTTCCACTGGCTTCGTCAATGAATTCTGGCTTCGTCGACAAATTCTGCTCTTTTACCAAAATGTCCCTCTCTTTAAATATTCAACCCATTTATCATGGTTCGGGTTCTTACAAAACTCATCAACAATCGTATGGCAGCTCCTCTCACCGTTCAACTTCCCCTCTCTCTCTTATTTTCTCGGATGTCTAGGGTCCTGCACCGATACTTTCTCGTGGTGGTTTTCGCTATTATATCTCCTTTGTTGATGACCACAGTCGGTTTACTTAGATTTTCCCTTTAAAATGTAAATCTGATGTGGTTTCTAGTTTTTTATTTTTCAAATGACATGTAGAAATTCTTTTTAATACAAAAATTCACTCCTTACAATCTGATCGGGGTGGTGAATTTTTATCTCTTAATAAGGTGTTAAATTCTTTTGGTGTTTGTCATCGCATTTCATGTCCCCATGCTCACTCACAAAATGGTTCAGTTGAATGCAAACACAGACACATTGTGGAGATAGGTATTGCTCTCCTTGCTCACTCATCTTTGCCTCACTCTTACTGGTCTCATGCTTCTGCTACTGTTGTCTTCCTAATAAATCGCCTCACTACTCCCACCTTAAATAACAAGTCCCCATTTGAAACCTTGTTTCACCACACTCCCGATTACATGTTTTTAAAAACATTTGGCTGAAAATGTTGGCCCAATCTTTGACCTTATAACAATCACAAAATAAAGTTTCTCTCCCTTCCCTGTGTATTCCTTGGCTACAGCTCCTCTCATTATGGTTATTTGTGCTTCCATATCCCTACTACTCATATGTACATATCTAGGGATGTCTTATTTGATGAGACCGTTTTTCCATTCTCTAACCCCTGTTCAGGCTCGCTTCCGCATTCCTCAATCCACCTCACTCCCTCTAATTCCTCATTACCCCCCATTTCTTTGCCCCGACCCACGAGTCATGTGTCCAATACTTGTTCATTACCTCGGCTCGGCCCATCTATACCTCATGACTCCCCAGCCCAACATCCTTCTATCATACCCAACTCCTCTCCTCGTTCTAGCCCACTCACTCCCGAATCTAGGGCTTCTCTTAGCTCCTCCTTGCCATCTTCATCTTCCCCACCTTCTTCTCCTTCCTCTTCTGCAATCCCTTCCACAACATCACATCCCATGCAACACAAGCCAAGGCAAACATTTCTTGCCCTAAGCTCTGAACAAAAGACACCATTTCTTGGCCTCCGCCTCATGCCCACATCACCTCCGTTGTCGTTCCAGAGGAGCCCTCTTCAGTAACTCATGCCTCCAAGTTTCCTGAATAGAGGCATGCGATGCAACAAGAGTTTGATGCTCTGATGTCCACCAGTACTTGGTCCCTTGTTCCTCATGCTTCAAATCAAAATGTTGTTGGTTGCCGCTGGATCTTCAATAAAAAGCATATATCTAATGGTTCCATTGGGCGACGAAAAGCACACCCAATCGCTAAGGGTTATAGTTGACTCACTCCTAAAAATGAGTAACACTAGGGCTATCCCAAGCATAGGAGTAACGTCGTGTAATAATTAGCCCAAATAGGTCAGATCATCTCCACGAGGAATGCAGATTAGTTCTAAACTATAGCAAAATAGAAAAAAAAAAAAAAAAAACAATTTCACTGAACATGGTTCAGATTTGAAATCTTGAAGTTTTTGAGATTTTGGGATGAAATTAGATGACGCGAAACGTAAAATGTGAATCTAACACGCATAAATCGACCAAACAACTCACCAATTAAACATTTAAATAATAAATCAAAGCAAAAACCTCAATTAACTTAAACAAATATTTAATTTCAATACACTAATTAACACTTTAATAACAGACCAATCATTCAGTTTCAACACTAACTTTAAATGAAAATGACTAAACTCTCAATAGAAATAACTCAAGCAAAATTACTAAACTTAAACAATCATTAAAGTAACTTTAAAGTGAAGACCTACAGTGAAATAAAAAAACACACTAATTATCTTAAACCCAAAAAATGTAAACAAAAAATATCCCAGCATCACTAATTATCTTAAACCAAACAAACATACTAATTATCCCAACACCAACCTCACATGAAGACACTAATCCAATCAATAATGTGAACAAAAATTAAAATCAACCCAACAATAAATTCGAACAAAAATAAACTCAATGTTTTAACTACTTGAATGGAAAACAACATACTAAAACACAATAATAATTAAGAGCTTCAAATAAACTGAGATCAAAAATAAATATAACTCAACATATTTTAAATTGAAAAGAGAGAATTTAAAGAGAACAAAATTGATTATAATAATAAGAATAATCCCCACCTAAATCTATTCCAACAATGACATTAAATAAAAAGAGAAGACAAGTTGAATTTAATAATCCTAACCCAACAAGAATTTAAAATTCCAATAGAAACTTTTAAACAAAACACAGCTGAAAGTAACAATTAAACAATAATTAAAATGCAAAATAGAGAGAGAGAGAGAGAGAGAGAGAGAGAGAGAGAGAGAGAGAGAGAGAATGGAAGATGGCCATGAGGAGCTCTTCCAACACAGCAGCAGTAGCTGCTGTGTTCTTCTTTATTGCGGCGCGGAACCCAGGAGACCCTCCACAAAGAAGACCTCCCCTTCGTGTATGGTGCAGCCTTCTCCACTGAAAAAACCTTGCTCCCCTTCTCCTCTATGTGTCTTCAAAACCCTTATGTTCCTCTCCACTGAAAAAAAAATACTCCTAGCGCACCTCTCCCGTATTAATCCACATGCACAGCCCAGTTGTCCCTTTGACTTCTTTGCTTCACAACTCACACACCCACAAACCACAAATTTGGACTTTTCAAAATTGTGTTTCCAAGCCACCAATTTTTGACTTTTCCAATTTCATATATATATATATATTCTCTTTTGTTTTTTTTTTATTTATTTTTTTTTTCTGCGTTCACAACCAAGTTCGACCTTCCTATAGCTTGTTTCTCGGAAAATTTAAAACACGGAAGTTGTAGATAATTCTTTCCTATTTCTCCATAAATTTGAATCGTCTCAATCAGAACTCAGACGGAAACTCTCCATAAAAAATTATCAAAAATTCATAAATTGTTCAACAAACTCAAAAATGATAAATAGGGCACTTTGTTAAAATATTGGATGTAATTAGATATTTAATTAAAAATAGAAGTCATAATGCTCGGATTAAGATGTCTAATTACACAATTTTAGCGCGTAATCAATAGTCAGCTGGAGGGCATCGACTACACTGAAACTTTTAGCCTTGTGGTCAAGCCCACTACAATCAGGTTAGTCCTCTCCATTGCAGTTTCCTCTTCTTGGCAGATTCATCAATTGGATATTCAAAATGCTTTTTTATATGGTACTCTTGATGAGCATGTTTTCATGTCTCAACCTCCTGGCTTTATACATTCACAATTTCCACACTATGTCTGCAAACTCAATCGAGCTCTTTATGGCCTTAAACAAGCTCCCCGTGCCTGGTATGCATGGCTCAGCTCTTGTCTACTGGAATTGGGATTGTTGTTTCAAAATTAGATGCTTCCCTATTTATTTATCGTCATTAGTCAGTGCTTGTGTACTTCCTTGTGTATGTTGATGACATTATGATTACTGGCTCAAGCCCGACCGTGATTTCTCACTTCATATCTATTTTGAGCAATGATTTTCTGATTAAGGATCCGGGATATTTACATTACTTTTTGGGCCTTGAATGTCATAGCAACTCTATTGGTCTAATGCTTTCTCAACGAAAATATATTTTAGATTTGCTGCAAAAGATGAACACGTTAAATTGCAAGCCAGTCAGTAGTCCAATGTCCTCCTCCACTAAGCTAACTACCTTTGACTCCTCTCCTATGACTGACTCTACATTATATCATAGTGTCATGGGCAGCTTGCAGTATTTACTTTTCCAGGCCAGACCTAGCCTTCTTAGTAAACCGTGTGTGTCAATATATACATGCTCCATGTCTGTCTCATTGGCAGAGTGTTAAGCGCATGCTACGCTATTTAAAGCATACTATTCATTATGGGTTACTTTTGCGACCTTCTCCCACTCCTTATCTGGTGGCCTACACCGATGCCAACTAGGCGGGGTGTCCCGATGACAAAAAATCTACTAGGGGTTACTGTGTCTTTTATGGAAACAACCTAGTTTCATGGAGCTCAAAGAAACAATCTACTATAACCAGATCAAGTACTAAGGTCGAATACAAGGCTCTTACTCTTACAACCTGTGGGTTACTATGGTTACAATCTCTCTTATCTGAATTGGGTGTTTTCCTCTCCACCCCTCCAACTCTTTATTGTGACAATTTAGGAGCCACTTATCTGTCCATGAACCCTGTGATGCACTCTCGCACGATGTGGACTATCACTTTGTTCGCAATCGGATTCAGGCCAAAGCTCTTCAGGTTTCTTTTCTTTCAAGTAAGGATCAACTAGCTGATATTTTCATCGAACCATTATCTTCTTCCAAATTTGCTTCTCTCATATCGAGCCTCACTGTTCTTCCAAACCTACTTGACTCGCCGGGGCGTATTAGTAATACTCAACTGTCTCCAGCTTGAGCATATTATTTTCTGTTTCAAAGAATATTTTCTGTTTCCTTTTATTCTGTTCTTCTGTTTGTTTGTTGCCAGAAAATATTTATGGCTTGCTGCTGTGTATATATACAGCTATGCGAGGGCTGTTCATGCATGGAAAACTAATACAATAATTTTACAATTTATCTTCTTCACTGCATTTCTCATGTTCTTCCTTTTTCTACCATTTATTGAATCCTTAATTTTGTATCTTCACCAACTACACAACAAGTTGATTAGGGAGCATGGCATAACTCATTGCAGCTTCAAACAATTAATAATAATGGACCATATATTCCACAAGTATCCATAATGAAGAAACAAGTTATCGGCACTTATCGAATGTTGTTTGCAAAGGAAACTGAATGATGCTACGTGCCATCCTTTATTTTATTTTTTTTGCAAATTATCCCTGACTAAGATTATGTTGTAGGCGGCAAGCCACATAAACTGTAAATAAACAACGAATTGTATATTGCAGAATGATGGAAAGGAGAGAAGTGAATGTACAGTACATCAGTATTTATACTAGTACATGTAATAAAAAATATACATTCTAATTATATCCCTTACTATCTAACTATTTACAAACAAAGCCTACTCTATTTCTAACACTCCCCATGGAGAGTATATATGATGCACTCCCATCTTGAAAAGAAGATAAGTAAACTGATCAACTCCAAGAGTCTTTGAGACTAGTAAAATAATGGCTTATGGACATCTGCTCTTGAGAGCAGGGAAGGAAGAGCACGACGTCGGGCGATGAGATGCTGATGCACAGAGCAGGCGAGGAAGACAACGACGTCGGGCTATGAGATGTCGATGCACAGAGCAGGCGAGGAAGACAACAACGTCGGGTGATGAGAAGTCGATGCACAGAGCAGGCAAGGAAGACAATGACGTCAAGCGATAAGATGCCGACGCACAGAGCAGGCGAGGAAGACAACGATGTCGGGCTATGAGATGTCGATGCACAGAGCAGGCGAGGAAGACAATGACGTCAAGCGATAAGATGCCAAAGCACAAAGCAATCACGTCCAGAGAAACTAGAGATTGTTCGGAAACTAAAATTCCATGAAATTTCTCTCTACCTTTGAGAAAATCAGAGTTCTGGACTCCGACGATCAAATCAAAATTGTGCCAGAGAAGAAGAAAATTGCTGCGAAGTGAAGACGAAAACTATGGCCAAGCCGAAGGCAGCTGCGAAACAAAAAACGAAGGAAAATCCTGTGAAAAACTTCCTCCAAAATTCAAGAAACTCCGGCTCTTTTAGAAGACGAATTCTTCAATCGAACTCAACGAACTGATAACGCGAAACAAAAACCAATGGAACTTGACGCTCAAGAGAAAATACTCGGCGTTGATCAAAGATAGCGCCGTCTATCAGAAAGAAATTTCTGAAGAAGAAGAAGACAAAGCAAATCCAGAATTATGCAGCATCAACTAAAAATTAACGAACCCTTTGAGGCAAGATCTAACGCTGCTTCAGATGAAGAGATCAACTGTCTTCGAGAAGGAGTGACGAGACACGACATAGACAAAGCGAGGGAATGGCGTGACCAGCAGATCAGACCAAATACGAGTGAGCCGGAGACAAGACGACGACAATGACGTGACAACAAAAACAGAGTTCGCCGGAAATTGGAGCAGAATAGGCAAAGGACAACGAAATCACAGGCGAGTGCGATACACGCTCCGGAATTGCAGAGGGATGGGAACACACGAGAGAGAGAATGACAGTCACAGTGTTGATGGTGACAGAATAGAGACGACGACAGTGACTAGCAGATCAGACCAGAGATGAGAGTGGAGAGCTGTGAAGTCACGCTGAAGTGCGAGGCTCCGACTGCGAAAGCAAAAGCGAGAGTCGAGGGCTAAGAGACGAGGCCGCGAGAGGATCTGCAAAGGAGTGCGTCAGAGCGGAGAGGAGAGTGCTCTAATACTATGTAAATGAATAAAGACTTGTATATTGCGGAATGATGGAAAGGAGAGAAGTGAATGTACAGTTTATTAGTATTTATACTAGTACATGTAATAAAAAAAAAAAATACATTTCAATTATATCCCTCACTATCTAACTATTTACAAACAAAGCCTACTTTATTTCCAACATAAATGTTGGCCATTTTTGAGCTTCTTCTGGCTGAAAGATGGAAACCATGCCTCAGTCCCGTAACCATATTTTAGACAAATCAAATTCCTCTATAAACTGTTTGATTCCGTGCAAAACCGCCAACACCTTTTGCTCAACGGGTTAACATGCATGAAACAAAGCCTTGTTCAAATCCTACGAGTAACACTTGCATTTTATCTAAGTTTGACAGTCCTAATTTTTCTAACCCTTAACTTTATAGAAGCACAGTTGATGCGTTACATTACTTGGGTTTCACTCGCCAAGATACCGCTTTCGCAATCGACCGTGTTAGCAAATTCATGCACCAACCAAAGGACACTCATTGGTAGGCTGTCAAACGAATCCTTCGGTATCTAAAATTCACGTCAGGCTATGGATTTCGTTTGCACAGTACATCAAATCACTCTCTTCAAGGGTTTAGTGACGCTAACTGGGCTGGCGACAAAGATGACAAACATAGTGTTGGGGCATACTGCATTTTTCATGGATCCAATCTGATCAGTTGGAGCTGCAAACAACAACACACTGTTGCTCGTAGCAGCACTGAATCAAAATATAAATCCCTCTCTAACATAGCGGCTGAGTTACATTGGATCCAATCAATTTTGCATAATCTGTGGCTTCCCTTAGTGACTAATCCAAAATTGCGATGCGATAATATTGGAGCTACTTATTTGTTCTCTAATCCAGTTTTCCATGCCAAAACTAAACATATTGAAATTGATTTTCACTGTGTTCGGGATCAAGTTTTAACTAAAAAACTTTAGGCCTCCTTTCTATCCATGAAGGACTAGCTCGCGAATTTATTAACAAAGCCACTGTCATCCATTCGTTTTCAGCTTTTGCGGGACAACTTTCATGTTCAAGAGCTGACCATTTGGTTGAGGGGGCGTATTGGAGATAAAATTCAACACGATCTTAATGGCACACCACAATTTTTATATATACATATATGAAGCACTAACAATTATGTTTTTATAAATCTTTAATCTCAAGAAATATATATAAATAATTATTATAAAATGATCATAAAATAACAAACAATAATGGTCATTAAAAAAGTAACAACAATAGTTATCAAATATTAGCATAAGTATCTATAACATGAAAATACTTTTGAAATATCTTTACATAAAATATCAACGTTAAGTGAGTTTTAGAAACAACCAATGACACGTATGGATGGGATATATGCCAACTAAAAAAGATTGGGCTGTGTTTGATTTTCAAAAAGTTCTTTTTTTTTTAGTTCTCTAGACAACGCATGTTTTAGTTGGATTGGGATTTGGATTACTCAAACCAATGTTGCTTAGTGGCCTAATTATGTTGAAATTGTCATTTCTTGAGAGAATATTAAGAAGGTGGGTGACGATCTATCATAAAAGGATTTGTGGGAGGCGATGGAATTATGAGATTGTTAGTCTTAGAAAGCAGATTGAAGGATGGTATTATGAAAAAGTATAAAATAGCCGAGATGATTTTAGGTATAAATTATTATTATGGCATCTTTGCTTTACAGGAACATAATGGAATAACTTGTGAGGTCCAACAATTATTAGGAAATAGTCGAGTTAGAACCGTGACTATGAGAGTCCAAATGATTTAGAAATGAAACAAGACAATAATTTTCTATCCTAAAATAAAATTTTGGATTGAGACTACTCACTTTTTCTATCCGAAAATAGTTGAGTTATGTCAATGATTGAAATTAGGTTTTCTAATCTTCATTTGTTATGATAATTTGTTATCATAGCACTTTAATAACAGTTTTGCAGCTTAAGTATTGTATGCATTATTTCGATAGCAAATCAGGTCATTTCCATTTTCATTCATTTCAAAATCTCAAATCAAAATTTTCAATTGAAAAGAATAGTATTTTTCTTCTCTATTAAATATTATTAAAAATAAAATTTTATTTTAAAATGATTAAAAATTTAAAAAAATTAAACATTAATGATATGTAAAATTAAAATTTTGTTTATATTCCTATATTTTTTTTTCTAACTTTTCTCTATAACAAATATGAAAATATGAATTTCTTAATATTTTAATTTCCTTTCCTCGATATTTTTTCAGTTCCTAAAAATTGGGATACCTTCTATTTATTTTTCAGCCCAATTTGGGGTGGGCTTTTAATTCAAGGCCTGATGTGGGCCTAAGGCCTGATTTAAAGCCCAATTGGGCCACTCTTTCAAACTAGTTTGATGGGTCCTTAAATCACCAATCCACAGTCCACTTAAAAGCCCAATTCCACCTAAAACTAACTCACATGCAAGCCCCTCACCCCGCATATTTATTCCCTTTTAACTAAAATGAAACATGGCAGCTTGATAATTTCTAGCAAACCTAAAGGAGAATAAAAGAAAATATCTCTTTAACAAATCGGCGAGAGAACCTAGTTGGTCTCCCTCCCTCCAACGGTTATACTAGCATGCCAATAAAAATTGACAAAATATTAGGTATACGAATTTAACATGATTCCATAAAATAAAAAATAAAAAAAATCTACTTATACTACATTAAATTTCAAACCTTAAATTTAAATTTAAATGTATTTGAACAAATTTCAATATAATTTTATATTACACTTTATCTAAATTTAGTATAAATTCAAATTCACACTACAAATAACTAGATCGTCACTAATAATAAAAAACCATCATTATTACTTATTAGTGACGGTCTAACAACGATTTTAAATTGGTAACCATAACTACGGTTTCAATTGATTATTAGTGACGAATTAAACAACCGTTACTAATACTCAACTTTTTTTTTTTTTTTGGATTACGCACCAGGTTTCCACGTGTCCATTTTACGATCCACGTGACTAATCCCGCAACCCTTGAAGCCGACCCCACAACTCCAAAGGGAGGTAAATTTCAGGAATCCAGGAGCGGAAACAAACCTGGGAGGGTTTGAACACCTGACCTCGTGAAAGGCACTTCCGCAGCCCGCACTATCACCTGAACCACACCTGAGAGTACTAATACTCAACTATTAGTAACGCTGACGATCGTCACTAAAAGAGTGGAGACTGTTACTAAAACTAATAGTATTTCAAACTGAAAATCCGTCACTACTACTTAGATTTTAGTAACGAATCTAAATTCATCACTAAAAACCTACCTACTAGTGACGAATTTGAAACCATCACTATTGTGTTGACTTTAATGATAGATCTCAATCCATCACTATTAGTCTTGCCTCGGGCTATTAGTGATGGTTTTCAATCTGTCTCTAATGGTTCTTCCTTGTCTTTTAGTAACGAAAATAAACTGTCACTATTGGTGTGACTTGAAGTGATAGATTCTAATACTATTATTTTGACTTTTAGTAATAGATCATTTTCTGTCACTATTAGTCTTGTCCCAAACTTATTGTGATTGTTTTAGATTCGTCACTAATAGTCCTTTCTTTTTTTCTTTTTTATTTCTATTTTTATTTTTATTTTTAAAAAATAGCAGCACTTTCATTTATTTATTGATATACCCTTACTTTTAATGGAGGAATACCATGGTTACAATACAAGCAATAAGAGATAACATATAGAAAAAACTTAAAAGTTTTCCAAAAACAACACCAACATACAACCAAAACAGGACTACAAATCCAAACAAATCAAAACAAGAACCTACTAACCAATAAAACATCCCACGCAACAAACCAAACAAAAGAAAAAAAAAACAAACATATATCAAAAGAAACCAACTAAACATACTTCATATAAATCGTGCCCATCTTATCCAATTTATACAAACCATTGATAACTCTAGAAAGTTGGCTATTATTTGTCAACAAACTATTCATCCCCATAGCACCTTATCAAGTCAATGCATTTGTCACTTTATTCTCTTCTCTATATAAATGATTTATAAAAAAGTCTACTCCCTCCAATAATAGTCTTTTCTTAAGCTTTAGTGACGAAGCTAAATCGTCACTAAAAGTCTAAAAGAATTTGAATTTTTTTTTCCTATATTTATATATTCATCACACATCATATTCGACCATAATTATTGGTCCATTGCTATAATCATTAAGAAAATAAAAAATATGTACATAAGAACTATTTGATCAATGTTAAGAGATAACATATACATGGCTTGTCCACATAACCAAAAAAAAAAGAGCAAAATACTGTGCATCATCATCATTATATCATTGTTGTTGTTGTCGTCGTCATCATCATCATCATCATTATATACATCGAAGACCCTACAAAATAATAATTATAAAATAAATTAGTATAAAATTTCATAATAATATAAGTACAAATTAATTGATCGCAAAAATGATTACTACTTAGTTAATTAACAAATGATATAATTATAAGTATTTAACTTTGATTATAACTATCCATCTTTAAAATCGAGATGAATTTTTGGCAACTGTCAGCTTTGACACATCCAATTCAATGTCATGAACGTGTTGAAATTGACCTCCCTCAATTTAGACCTTGTATGGCCGATTTGGACACTTAAGTTCCAAAATGAACTAAGTACCTAAACTATAAAACTCAATTTGCTTCTAAACATCTAATTTTCAACTGGAAGGGAGTTTTTGGGTACCGTCAGCTTCGACACGTAAACTTCAATGTCACAAACGTGCTGGAAGTGATTCTGCTCAGTTTGGACCTTGTATGACTAATTTGGACACTTGAATTCCGAAATGAACTAAGTACCTAAACTATGAAACTCAGTTTGCTTTTAAGCATATAATTTTTAACTGCAAGGAAGTTTTTAGCTATTGTCAACTTCAGTACATCCACTTCAATGTCACGAACGTGTTGGAACTGACCCCACTCAGTTTGGAACTTTTATGCCCAATATGAACACTTGAATTCCGAAATGAACTAAGTACCTAAACTATGATACTCAATTTACTTCTAAGCATCTAATTTTCAACTTGAGGGGAGTTTTTGGGTACCGTTAGTTTCGACAAGTCTAGCTCAATGTAACAAACATGCTGAAAGTGACCCCACTCAATTTGGACATTGTATGCCTCATTTGAACACTCGAGCTCTGAAATGAACTAAGTATCTAAACTATGAAACTCAGTTTGCTTCTAAATATTTAATTTTCAACTAGAGAAGAGTTTTTGGGTACCGTCTCAATGTCACGAATGTGCTAAAAGTAACCTCATTTAATTTAGATTTCGTATGCCCGATTTGGACACTTGAGTTTTGATATGAGCTAAGTAACTAAACTATGAAACTCAGTTTGCTTCTAAGTGTCTAATTTTCAACTAGAGTGCAGTTTTTGGGTATCGTCAACTCCGGCACATCCATTTCAATGTCACGGACGTATTGGAACTGACTCCACTCAGTTTGAACCTCGTATGACCAATTTGAACAATTGAGTTCCAAAATCAACTAAGCAATTTTAACTATGAAAGTAAACTTAGTTCTACGTGTCTAATTTTCAGCTAGAGAGAAATTTTCGAATACCGTCAGCACCAACACGTCCAGTTCAATGCCATAGACGTATTGGAATTGACCTCACTCAATTTGAACCTCATATGCCCGTTTTGGACACTTGAGTTCCAAAATGAACTAAGTATCTTAACTATGTAACTCAGTTTGCTTCTAAGTGTCTAATTTTCAATTGGATGGAAATTTTTGGGTACCATCAACTTCGGCACGTCGACTATTTTGTTGAACGGTTGATAGAAAAACAAAGCTAGTTTAAGAATATTGTGGCCATGCCATATCAAAATACTAGGTGATAGTAATAAAATTACCTTTCCTTTGGTATCTTCTCGTTTGCTTATTGGGTGGGGGGTGGGAGAGGTGTTATTACATTGGCTTATTGGGCATCCAAATTCTAAGATTATTGAAGGAATATCAACCATTGCTAATTATTTTCATGATTTTGTATGCAAGACTCTACCCAAAGCTAACCATTGAGTCGACTCATGGAGTGCTGACAACACCTAGAATAGACAATTATAATATTTGTTTCTCAAGTAACTATTTACTGGGTTAGTATCCTTTAGATACTAGGAGAATGTAATAGGAAAATAGTACTTGAGCATATTAGCCTATAAAGGTCATTTAGTATTATTTCTCGTCAAAATGGAATTTAGAAAGT
Source organism: Malania oleifera (assembly GCF_029873635.1). NCBI lineage: Eukaryota > Viridiplantae > Streptophyta > Magnoliopsida > Santalales > Ximeniaceae > Malania > Malania oleifera. Next base: position 107,260,862 of record NC_080423.1, on the reverse strand, counting down.
TTGCTTTCAGTTTTACATAAGGATGTATTAGATGCTCTTCAAAACTTAATACAATGCCAAATCTAATGCCTCAATTTGATATTGTCATGTACAAGCTACGATGAAGCCTTATGTTTGAATTATAATTATTATTTTTGGTCAATGCATTATTTAAAAAACGCATACCAGTGCTCCATAGCTCCACATCTATGAGGAGAGGAAGAGTCACCCACAGCATCTACTTGATGTTGGTGGAGCATTTCATCAATCTCTGCTTTCCAACGCATCAAGGCTTCAAGTTGCTGTGACATGACGTGGTTACTCTGGACTATCTCCTGCAGCTGTTGCGTGATATTATCTTCACGATTGCTGCCTCTTGACGCAACTCCTCAATCTCAGCACGACATACAAAATGATCTGATGATGCTAATGTTGTGGCTATGTATCCATCCCCAAGACCTTTGACATAACCACCTGATCGATTTCCAAGAACCTAAGAATAGATCTCATCATCTATGAGTCGCTGACTACCTTCTAGAACGTCTGCATCTCTCATCTGCACCATCCTCTCCTATTTTTATTCAGACAAAATTAGAAAATGATTAAATAGCAATGTTATAAGCTTTGAATTCAATAATGAACTAAATAACTACAACTATAATATACTAACATGTTTGTTTTGAGCTTCCTGACACCACTACCCTGACTTCCTCTTATGTGTTCTCTGATACAAACTAGACCTGCTCTCTAATTGTCCAATGACTGGATCACGCTGCTTTAACATATCAAATTTTATATATTAATAACTTTGTATGTGCAAACATAACATTTTTAATGTAATATTATGTTAGATGATGCATGAACAACTTGGACCCACCACAATGCGTTGCATCTAATTTGCTTCGGTTCTCAGCATTTGTTCAACATATTTCCTATATAATAGATTTAATGAGTTCATAATCCACGTCAATTCTAATGCATAGCAGTCAAAATATAATATCGATACCAACAGTAGTACTAATTTAAACACATCACCTGGTAATGAGAATCAGAAAAATGTTGATACAACAGCACCCAATCTTCATTTAAAATCTTATCAAACAGGTGTCATTCAGTTTCATTTTCCATATTTTTGAAATGTTTGTGCATGTTATGATGGTAGCTCTTAAACTGAGCACATAAGTTCTTATTCACCGCTTTTTGAAGGTGGGGGTCGGTGAAAATGTCAATATGACTCCTACATATGAAATACATATAGAACGTTAAAGAGTAAATAAATAAAATACATTAAAATTAATACAACTTGTTGAAAAGCTTACCAATATGCGCTCATACAAAACTAGCCTATGCTCCTCAATCACCTATGCCCAAGTGTAGCATGTAATTGGAGCAAATTGTAGGCACTACTAATCAATATTCAAACCAATGGTTTGAAAACCGTCACTAAAAGTAGACTATTAGTGACCACTCTTATTTCGTCACTACAGAGCCTATATATCCTTCAATCAAATAAAAGGGAGCAATAGTGACAATTTTAAAATCGTCACTACAAGTCCATTATTAGTGACGGTTCAAGAGTCGTCACTATTAATCAGTAGTCAAACTATTAGTGAAGGTTTGAAAACAGTCACTAAAAGTATACTATTAGTGACCACTCTTATTTCCTCACTACAAAGCCTATATGTCCTTCAATCAAATAAAAGGGGGCAATAAATGATGGTTCAAGAGTTGTCACTACTAATTAGTATTCAAACCATTAGTGACGGTTTAAAAATCGTTACTAAAAGTAAACTATTAGTTACTACTCTAATTTCGTCACTACAGAGCCTATATAATCCTTCAATTAAATAGAAATCGGCAATGGTGACAGTTCTGAAACCGTCACCCACTTTTAGTGACAATTATGAAATCATCACTACTAATCAGTATTCAAATCATTAGTGGCGGTTTGCAAACCATCACTAAAAGTAGACTATTAGTGACCACTCTTATTTTGTCACTACAGAGCCTATATATCCTTCAAACAAATAAAAAGAGGCAATAGTGATGGTTTTGAAACCATCACCACAAGTCCACTATTAGTGACGATTCAAGAGTCGTCACTACTAATCAATATTCAAACCATTAGTGATGGTTTGAAAACCATCACTAAGAGTAGACTAGTAGTGACTACTCTGATTTCGTCACTACAAAGTCAATATATATCCTTTTCAATCAAATAAAAGGGGGTAATAGTGATGATTTTAAAACCGTCACTACAAGTCCACTATTAGAGACCAATATATTTTCGTCACTAATAGATTTTACTAAATTCTATTAGTGACGTTTTGAACATTGTCACTATAGAGTGTAAATTACATTAATTCAATGTAAGAATAGTTCAAACTATTAGTGATGGATAGTTCAAACTATTAGTGACGGTTTAGAAACAGTCACTAATAACTCTCACCGAAGTCTTATAAAGTGCTATTGGTAAACTAGTACTCATGAATATTGATTTCATTACTATAGATAGTTTTAGTGATGGTTTGGTACCATCACTAAACATATTCACTAAAATTTTAATTAATGTAAAATACTTAAAACTATTAGTGATGGAGGCAAATCGTCACTAAAGATATTAAATAGTAACTCACCACAAATGCATCACAAAAAGTATAATAGTGACGCATTGATTTCATTACTATTCACCAAAAAAACGTTACTAATATATTGGTGTCATGGTTATCACGGGAAACAACTTTTTAAGTGACGAATGTATAGTGATAGATCTAAATTCGTCACAATTGAGTTTTTATTAGTGACGGATTGTAATGCCCCAACCTTGGTCTACCAGGGAGCACTACGTCTCTTCTCCTCCACTTGGACCAGACAATAGGGGGTGGACCTTATTAGACTAATGACTGGCCCCACAGACCAACACGTGTTCTTTTCAGTGTATTTTGTCTTCACTTACACACTTCCTGAGAAAACTTCTTAGAAGGTCACCCATCCCAAGATTACTCCAAGCCAAGCACACTTAACCGTGGAGTTCTTATGGAAAGACTCCCGAAAAGAAAGGTACACCTTGTTGATATTGGTCGTAACATTTAATCCTTTTAAGTCTTTCTTCAACCGGGCATCACACGAACACCGTTTTCGTCACTACTACGCAATATATTAATGACGAATTATGAATTCGTCACTATAAATGCAATATTAGTGATGGTTTTTGATTGGTCACTAATACTTTCGTCACTAAAAAAGACATTTTTTGTAGGGTCAATGTCTCTCTAAACATAGGGTTAATTTAGTTAAATACATACACATGACAAAATCAAGTTTGATCCCATGTATACACCTAATGTATCTAATAATTTATCCTAAAAAACAGGCCCTAAAGAGAAAGAGAGGGACTAAAATGGAGTAAAAACAGAAAACAAAGACAGGAGGTGGGATTACTCTGCAATAATTAAAAGTAGGGAGAGAAAGGAGGAAACTCTGCTAAGAAGCATGAAGAGGTGTAGTATTGAGAGAGAGAGAGAGAGAGAGAGAGAGAGAGAGAGAGAGAGAGAGAGAGAGAGAGAGAGAGCTTGGATTAAGAAGGCCAAGGGTCAGGAAGAATTTGGGTTTGCAAAGGCCCTAGATCAGTTTGCTCCCTATTTCTTTAAAAGATAGAATTTTATCTTATACTTGACATCTAAAGATTGTATTGTGCATGATGTTCTTACTTGATTTGATTTTTGTTTATTGCATGAAACAATGATCATGACTAATTTGCTAGAATATGAGGAATGCATGTGAAATTTATGGTTTAAATGAAAATATTTGACATGTTCCGATGCATGATGGTTAGAATTGGAATGTTTTAGATGTTTTCCCTTATGAAATTAGAAAGAAGAATGTGTTTCAATGAAACCAGTAATGTTGAATGTGTACGAATGCATAGAAAATCCATAGGTACAAAATTGCCACATCAAGCATCATCCACTTAAAGAAATGATGATCCACAACAATGAAAAATACTATAGCCTTCAAATTAGTTTGATGGGTTTGTAATTCAATAAGGATGTGTTGGTTTTGTTGCTAGGTTAGGCTAAGAATCCTTAGCTCGTGTTTGGTGCAGACTTGCAGTGCACAAATAGGCTTGGATTGGCCTAAAATTCACACTTGGCCTTTTTATATGGATAAGAGTGGCTTATTTTCCCCATTAAAAAGGGCGTGCTAAGCAGGAAAAAGATAAGAGATCTCTTCGATGGAAATTCTGAGTGGGAGATTAGGTTTTTATCAAACTATAACCCTATAGATAGTTATATGTGAGTGTGGGTTCTTTAATGAAGTTGTCTCCTCAATTAATGAGCCTTATATAATCTTGGAGTATATAGGCCCTATTGCTGATTGTCTTAAGTTACCAGCAAGTTCTAAGGCACATTTGATTTTTCATCATATCTCTTGCCTCAAGAGGAAGTTAGGGGAGTGAGTTGCAGTGCAGTGCCACTCGTCTGATATTGCACCAAGATTTCTTTTGAAAAATAATTTAGCAACCAAATTGCATTTTTTAACTCCAAATAATGATCAAATGAAAAGCAAAATTATCACCAAGCAACCATAGTTAAGTCTAGTTTCTTATTGCATACATGACCAGAAAAATAAGTTAAAGATGAAATAAAAGAAATGATGATCCACAAATGGCAGAAAAATAATATAGGCTTGAATATTAAATGAGGGGGTAAAAAAAATACACAAAACTTTTCACTTCCAAAAAACAACTAGTACATAACTTCAAGAAGCTCAAAGATTTTTTAGAAGATCCGGTTGACCACAAAATAAAATAGTAATTGCCACGCATGGTACTGTAAAATGTAGAATACAGTGAAAGGCCAAGTGATGAACTTACATATTTTATTGAGGCAGTAATATCACAGCTAGCTCTGGACGTACTTGTTTTGCGAGTTCAGCAGCGAGATAGTCCTCAATCAGATTGTTAAGAGATGCCAAGTTATCAACAATGGTTATAGCATAATCTGCAGTTTCTTCATACTATATCCCACAGGTACAAGTTTGGCTGTAACCCAAAAGGTTGAATAAGGTCTGTGAATTTATTTTTTCTTTCCTAGAGGGAAAAAAGTGCATCAATCAGAATCTTATCAATAATTATCTATATTAGCACTCTATACCAACTAGATTCCCCTTTGATGCCTCTCAATGGGGAGTTTAATGCTTACCAATGCATTATGTGCTTGACTCATACTAAAAAGAGTATTCCAAGTATTCCAGAGCCAAAGCAAAGGATACACCTTTGATGCCTGCTGATAAAATGAGATATTCCGAGTATTGTTCACCTTATGTGTTTGACTCTATAAGCCCATGTAGGCCCTGTGTGCTTGATTTGATGATGGCATAACTAAGACACAATTGCACTGATGACATTACTTGTGCATCCTTAGCAAATGAATGACACAATTGATTTCACGTGTACTTTGCACATCTTACTTCAGTGGTAAGAGGTCAAGTGTCGACTTGGTGCATATTTTAAGTTGGAAGCTAGGAAGCACCGATACCGACATGGGATATGGATACAACACAATATGAATAAGCTATTTGGAAAAAATAGGGATACGACACAGCCGGGATATGTTAATTAATTAATAAATATATTATATATAGCCATATTTTTCTTTTTAGGTGATAAATATCGTAGTAATTTTAATTTAAAAAGAAATACAGATATCATTCATACACACTTATACATCATAAGTTCACCAATCAAAGTTTTCTAAAACAAATAGATCAAAATACAAAGAAAAACATAAAAATGTTAAAACCCAATATCTCCCCATTTTTCAATGATCGTCGGCATTCAATGCTTTGACAAAAGCCAAGTAGAATAAAAGTAGCATGTTTTCAACCGAAAAGGGAGTGGATGTCTTTGGTGATCACCTGCCATCACACTCCCACCACTCCTCCACCATCCCCTCTCAAGGAAGATGGTCGATGCACTGTATTTGGTGCAAACCCAAGAGATTGATTTTTTTTTTAATTGTTTTGATAAATCTGAAAATAGGGAGATGGTATTTATGCCACATTTGAAACTTCCAGTCGAGCTTGATAAATCAGATTTATATTTTTGTATTTTTGTTATAATTTGTATTTTATTAAATAAAAAACATATTCAGAGGTTTAAAATTTACCAACCAAGTTATACTCTTTAGTGTTAAGGGGTTTAATGAAGTAAAATTGGATTACAAAATTTAAAGTCTAATTCAGCATTCAGTACTTGATGCTTAATTTTTGCAGCAGGAGTGATGCAGACACGTCGGTGCTATGTCGAGCCATGCCTGGGAGTGTCCAAGAAATGTTTGAAAATAAAAACATTGAAACCTATTTCCAACATGTGTCTGCCACATGACAGGCCATGTCGGACACATCCATGTTTGATACGTATTTGGATACGGACACTTTGGCCTATTACTGCACACGGGGTATGTAAGAATGAAATGGACTTGGCGGAAATGGAATCAAATTTATCACTTGATTTCGTCATGCTCCCCACCTAAAAGTTCATTCCATTCCTTTCCTACCCCATTCCATTCAATAAACAAAATGATGTTATGATGATGGAATCAATTGTTGTTCAATTCAATCAATTATTTTGCAGAGCTTGCTGCTCTCCAGTAAATATATATAAAAAAGTTATGGCAACACTATTATTTATGTTGCTAGTTTTTTTTTGGAGAGGGGATAATTTTTTGAAAAAATTGAAAATCATATTTTAATATTTTCAATTGTCATGGTACTTTAATATCCAAAATTGAATCTTGTGAATTTAAATCATTCATTCAATACAAAAAAAAAATAATTAAAATAAAGATAAAATGACCATGTGAATTTACAATATAATGAAAAAAAAATATCCGAAAATTTTAAAAAATTTGAAAAACTAATGAAAGTCCTTCAAAAAATAATTTTTACCATTTTCCAATTATCATGTAGAATAGAACATTTTTTGGAGCACTAAGAAATTGAATTTAACTAAATTAAATAATTACAATTAATTTATATTTTTATTACAATATTTTCTAGTACATCAAGAATCTGCTTTGAGTCCTTATCTTTTTGCTTTAGTGATGGACCAATTGACTAAGAGTATTCAAAAGAAAGTTCCATGGTGTGTGTTGTTTGCATCTTATTGTTTTAATTGACTAAACTAGGGACGGACTAGAGGCTAAGTTAGAATTATGGAGAGAAGCTTTGAAATCTAGAGGCTTTAAGATAAGTAGAAATAAAACAGCATATATATGAAATGTAATTTTAGTAATGATAGGCGAAATATTGAAGACAAAGTTAAACTTAATGATGAAAAAATAAATAGCACTTGTAGATTTTGATACCTTGGATCTATTATGCAAGTTGAAGGAGAAATTGAAGATGATGTAATGCATAGAGTTAAAGCAGATTGGGTAAAATGGAGAAGTGCTTCAAGTGTGCTATGTGATCATAGAATACCCTTAAAATTGAAAGGAAAGTTTTATAGGACAGCTATAAGACGAGCTATGATATATGGATCAGAATGTTGGGCGACGAAGAAACATAATATCCAAAAAGTAAAAGTTGCCGAGATGAGAATGCTTAGATGGATGAGTGGTATAACATTGAAAGATAAATTAAGAAATGAACATATTTGTGGTAAGTTAGGTGTGACTCCTATAGAAGATAAAATAAGGGAGGGACGACTTAGATGGTATGGACACTTGCAACATAGGTCACATAATGCACCTATGAGGAAGAATGACTTAGTTACTGTGGGGGGTAGTAGAAGGGGTAGGGGTAGACCTAAAATAACTTGGGAGGAGATAGTGAGTAAGGATTTAATATCCTTAAATCTATCAAAAGAAATGGTCCATGATCGCATAAATTGGCGGAAAAGGATTCATATAGCCGACCCCACTTAGTGAGACTAAGACTTGGTTCTGTTGTTGTTGTTATTACAATATTTTCTAATTTATATTGTTTCATAATCTTATTATTTTAGTTCTTAATTTTTATTTGATTCAAGGACAAAAATAAACACAAGTTCAATTAGGTTTTAAATTTTTCTAAATTTTGGAAATATTAAAGAAACAAGTCTTTAGTTTTCATTTTTTGCTTGTTTCGATTGACGTTTGTGGTTTTCAATAAACTGAGTTATGTTCATGCGCCTTAATTCCTATTCATAACTAATTTTTGTTGTTTTAAGTTTTAATACATGTCAAAGGAACAACAATGTGATATCATGTAATCAAAAGTCTTTTTAACTTAAATAAAAACCAAACTATGTGGAATAAAAGTCAATAATTGAACTTGAGAAAAGCTAATAAGGTTGTGAACTCCTCAGCGGCTCAGCTCAACCTAAGGGATCTGAGAACAAACATTGAAGGCACCTCTAACTGTTAGAGCCTCAACTTTTTTGCAACATAAAGTTTTGTGAAGTTATATATGAGTCAAAGATTATGATACCTATGGTTGAAAGAAGATTTTATCTTATCTTGATATCTAAATAGATATCAAATTTGACTTTGCTTATCTTTAGGAATTGGTCTCTAATCAAGAATAACGTATTATGCTTTGTTTCCTTCTTTTGTGGAACATCTTCTCAGATAAGTTTTTGGGAACAGAAAAATTAAAAGGTGAATGTCAAAGAATTTATGCTCTCTTTCGCTCCACGTAATTGCTAATTTTGGAGACAAGTATATATGAAGATCAAAAAGCATTAGAGCAAGTAGCAGAACAATCAGAGTCTTTCAGATTCTTGAGCTTTACAATCGTGTTATAAACCTACGGAGCTACTAATATCTTGAAAGGTCCTTTTGTTACAATAGGGCATAGTTGCATGGATCCTTCATAAGCTGATTGTTGTTCATGCTTTAGGAAAGTGAGTTGCTCATTCTTGAGTTAAGAGAAAGGTGTAGGATGTATAGTCCTTGCAGTTACCAAGGGTACGGTCCTCAATGTGGTTGGAAAATCAGAGGTTTGTGGCCAGCTAACTGGTTATTGTATGTTGTTTTTGTCTTCGCCGTAATCCACTCACTAAGATTCTAAATGTAGCCACCAAGTTTGGAGCCAAACCACCTCTCTCTCACACACAAACGCACATTTTATGTGTGTTGCAAGCATCTATGTGATCTTTGTCTTTGTCTTACTTCTTTGAAATCTCTCTCTCAACAATGGATCAACATCCCCCGAGGGTTTCTCTACTAGACCAACACATATAATAGGGTACCGACCACACCATACTCTAGCATGGCCCTAGCTTATTGATACATTCCAAAAAATTTGGTGAGGTTGGAACATTAGCGGTTCATGGCCGGCCAACTAATTATTGTATTTTTTTTTTTTTTCTTCATCGTAATCCACTCATTAAGATTCTAAACGTAGGCACCAAGTTTGGAGTCAAACCACCTCTTACTCTCACTCTCACACACACACATTTTATGTGTGTTGCAAGTGCCTATGTGATCATTCTCTCTCTCTCTCTCTCTCTCATTACGATACCAATTGTACTATACACAAGCATGGGCCTAACTCATTTATACATTCCAAAAACCCTCTACTTGAATTCATTTTATTTTTTTGACGCCAAAAATCTGTACTTAAATCTATTTTGATTTTTTTTTTTTTTAAGAATACTAGTTTTTCTGGTTCAACCTAATCTTGCCCCTATCAAGAATTATTTTCCTTGGTTAACAATAATTGTAGTTTTTCCAGGACTCTAGAAAGTGAACAATATATGTAAAAAGAAAAAACAAAGTACAATCTGTTTAGCATCCATTTATGTATAATAAACAGCCTTTGGGCTTCAACCAAAATAATAGGAAAAACTGGACCCAACAATACAAGGAAAGGGGAAGAAATGAAAACACAAGCATAACTGAACACTGCACAAACATGATACATGCTTTTACAGCATACTTTCACAAGAAACAATAACTACTTGCCTTGGGGTCAACAGCTGAAGGAGTTGCAAGTGCCTCAGCAATGGGAGCTAAACTCTCTACAGTGAAACTACAACCTTCTATAGAAACACTGCAACAATTGCATATGGCAATTTACTTAAAACACAAAAACGAACATTTTTATCAAGACAACCATATCCAGAAAAAAAAAAATGTAATCACATAAGTGACCAAGCTTTATGAATTCCTTAGAAGTGCATCAATGTGGTTCAACCAAAGAGACACATTTACCTAATTAAATGATGGAGGCTTTGAAAGGGCTGCATGCACAGTTATATCTCCTTTGAAGCTTGGTAGATGGAGCATGCATCCATGGAAAAAATAATAAATATTGGAGAAAAGCTTAAGAATATTTGCAAATCGTCTGATAAACTATCCCCCCCCCCCCCCAAAAAAAAATCTGAACCTTCAATTATCATGCATTATTTTCCAGGAAAAAAAAAAAAGAAAAAGCATTATAGAATTTCAGATCTACGTCAAAATCAAAACTAAAAATTTATTATTTGATATGTTTAAAAATTACCCTGTAATGTAACTCCGGCTTAGGAGATACTCATCAAGTTTCTTCAAACTAGACTCCGAGTTTGGGTTGTACAATGTGATGGCCAATTTTTTTATTCCTTAAAATTAGTAGAAGTAGAAAATGAATCCACAAAAGAAGACAAGATGAAGTTCTATCATGATCAAACTTAATTCCAGACAAGGAAAGTATACGAATTATTATGAGACTGCCCAAGCAATTAAACAAGGAGAACCAAATTAAAACCACTATAGACTTTGTTTTTCCCTTTTTTTTTTTAGGAGGGGGGGGGGGGGGCCGTGGTGGGGTTGTGGACAGGTTCATTGGGGGCCCACACACTGTTTGGGCTACACAATGAGAGGCAACACATCTCCCTTCCTTTACCCTTCCCACCCTACCAGGATTCAAGCTTGAGATCTTTGATAGCCTAGGGAAGGCTAGGCAGCAGGGGTGTCTTTGGCGAAATTCTCGACATTACTAGAACAGTTGAAATTTCGAATCCCAGCAACTTTATATGGCTTCAAAACAAAATTATCAACACTTCAATATATTGATTGTCCCGGCACTTGTCAAATGGGAACATATTCAAATGACAAGCAGATCAATTCTTCAACCTTCATCATAAGTCAAAAAAACCATACAAGGTGAGTTTTTAACTGTCTAAAATTCACACTTCATATAGAAACCAGCATGGACACATATCTCTTGCGGATGATAAATTGATAGGTCAAAATTCATTGAAACAAAGTTTATTCAAATATTGTATATTTCATTTTTCTCTTATGTGGGTGTTCGCTTATTGGTGATCTACATACTGCTTTGCTGATAATTTACCTAGGATAGTTTCACTTGGAAGCAATTGATGAATGACAACATTGCAAGAGGTTGTTCAGCATAACCATCTCGCAACATCAGAGCAAGAAAATCGACAACTAAACTCAAATGTAAATCTTAGGATAGTTTCACTTTGAAGCAATTGATGAATGACAACAGAACAATTCTGAGGTGTGATGAGAAAACAAAATATCTCGCAACATCGGAGCAAGAAAATTGACGACAAAACTCAATTCTAAATCAACAGCTATTAATCAATAATTAGAGAAATCGAATCCATGATGATAATAAGACAAGAAGGATCGAGAGAACTTTACCTCCGAGAAAAAGAGGGATTCCCAGCTTCTTAAAAGGGTTAAAACTTACGAGGCGAAGCCCCACTATGGAAAAAAGTAAGAGCGTTCAGGTTAAAAGTATAAATAATATATATTAAAATTTTTATTATAATAAAAATAAAATTTATTATAATTATTTTACTTAATTCTTCTATCTTCAAATTTTACTTTATAATAAAAATTTTATTGAAAATGATAATTAAAAATTGTAAAGATAATTTATAATTGATTTTATTATTATTTTAAAAATTTTATGCATATTTTCTAACTATATTTAAACTCATATGATCATTTAATTTTAATTTTAATTTAGAAGTGTATAAAATAAATAATTTAATTACAAAAATATTTCTAAATAATTGATTTTGCAGTTTTTTGATAAAATTGACGATGAAAACAAAAAATTGACAACAAAAACAAATGCATTTTTATAAAATGTTTTCTATACCAAAAACAGAAAACATAAAACATCAATGATATCAAACAAACCCTTAAGTTTTCTACACGACGCTAAAATATATTTGCAGGTAAAGATAAATTTGCTTGCTTAAAACTTACAACAAAAGACATTAACACCTAACTAGTATTGTTAAAAAAAAATATTAATCTCATTTGAGATTTTAAAATTTTCAATAATCTCCTGAGGCTTTCTAAAAGGATACAAATTTTTTGAAACATTTTTAAAATTAAAATATGGGCAAATTTTAAGTAGTTTTAGAACTTTAAAATAGACGTTTTGGAACTTTTGAAATAAGAAGAAGAAGGAGAGGGAATGAGATGATTTAATTGTATTCTTTTATATGTATGAATTGTTTATTCTCTAATCCACTAAGGTGTCACGATTATCTAATTTTAGTTTCATTATTAAAACTTTAAATTTTTAGCTAAATATTTTAAGATGTTAGAAATTATATAATAAAAAAATATGGGTAATTTATTGGTTGATTATGAATAAATATAATACATATGTTCTATATGATAATTAATTTTACTATTAAAAAATTTTTTACATACATTTTTTTAAAAAAAATGAACACCAAAAGCGTGAAAATCTATTTTTTATATGCACTAAATGTTTCAGCACACTTGATACATGTATAATGTATTTATTCATTCATTTATTTATAAAAATAATTAATTCTTCATATTTTGTTCTATCCATCTCATAATTTAGTTAAAATAATTGTGTTTCTGAAATTAATTTACTTTCTAATTAAATATGAATAATTTTAAGTTACTAAGCAAATCTAATTAAGTAGTAATAATTAAAGCAGAAGACTAACCACTGATTTCTTACAAGGTTTAGCAAAGAGACACAAGTTTCAAATTCACGAATCTCCCTTAAAATTTGGTAAAAAAAAATGTGAATCTCTCTCTCTCTTTCTCTGTTGGGTTGGTCTCTTATAATTTCTGTTAAAAAATAAAGTAAAAAATATTGACCTTCCTGAGGTTTGGTTAAAAGAAAATGATCTTCCTGAGATTTCAAAAATCTCATTGACCTCTCATAAGATTTCAAAAATACCACAAATTTCTTTTAAAATTTGTCAAGAAGACACAAACTTCCCTCAAAAGACTTGTATTTTTTGTAAAATACAAGAAAACGTTTGTCATTTTAACAAACCTCAAAGGAGGTCCCTAAAATTTTTAAAACCTTCGAAAAGATTCTTAAAATTTTTGAAATCTCAAAGGAAATCTTGTCGATTTGCCAAATCTAATGAGAGGCCGTTGTGTTTTACCAAAAGAAAAAAAGTATAAAGTCATATGTATTAAAGCTCAAATATGAAGGGAGAGGTATGTGAGACTTTTAAAATTTCATAAAAGTTTCGTCTCCTTTTCCTAAACTTCCGAGAGAATGTCTTTTATTCTAATAAATTATTAATTAAAATTTAGAATTTAGGATAAATATTTTCAAATATTAAAAATTGAGGTCAAATAACAAGTTATACTACAGGTAAGTTTTGACTTGGATGTTATATGTAGTTATTTCTTATATTTTCATTAATGTCATTATTATTATTGAAATATTTATAAATAAATAAATAAAACTTTTTAAGAAAAAATAGCCACCAAAGAATGGATCATCTCCTCGCTGCTGTTGCGGGCATTGTGAACGTCACCTTTTCAAGTTAGTGATAACAATCAACTAGTATTTTTAATGTATTTAAGATGAAATAAAAAATTAATTAATTTAACATTTGACAAATTAGGTTATTTATTTATTCTTTTTTTAATTTTAAGAATAATATTATGTGTTACATGTAACTAATAATTTTTTTTTATATCATAAAAATGTGGGGAAGAAAAAAAAAACAACTGGATTGAGAGACCTTCCACGTACAAATAATTTAAAATATATATATTCAAAGATCTAGATATTGATGTATAATTAGAAAAGACATATAATAAATGTGAAATTTTTTTATTTTTTTATTTTTTTTGTTTTCCAACTTCGTCTCTAAGTTCTCATTTTCTATTAAAAAATTAAAAATATTGAATGTCATTTGTTTTTTCATGCATAATTTTGAAATTTAATTTGATTGATTTGACCGAGTTGTCAGGTTGTACTGTCAATGCCTGAGATTGGAAAATAAGGTGAACGATAAAGGTGACCTTGACACTTAAAAAAAAAAAAGGCGTGGTGACTTGAAAAAAATGAATTCGAACATAGTTTTAATGAAAATATCTCGAGCGATTTACTACACTATACTCATTCCAATTTTTAAATTTATTACTGCATGCAGTAATTTATTTATTTAAAAAAATAAATAAATGTGCACTAAATTAGGTTTTGTTAGTGCAGTAATTTATATGAATGAAAAGCAATGATTGCCACACTAAGATGACATTAATTTTAAGAATATTTTTAAAAACAATAGAAGTGGTATAAATTTTATTTATATGGTTGTTACTGAATTTTTTTCACTATAATTGACTAATACAAATGATTTTAACAATTGGTATTTATATGGATTGGTGTATTTATTATAACTAGAACCGAGAGACGTAGCTAGAGCCAAGAACTGGAGATGTAAGGCTGGAGACCCGGTTTGCAAGTTGTGTCATTTATCTCCATTTTTCTTAATTTATCTTGATGAATATAACCTACCATTTTTGGTTTATTGTAATTAAGTTGTAATTGATTATTAGCCCTATAAATAGAGGAGCTATGGAGAGTTGTGAGATGCACTGCGAAGAAACAGAGAAAGAGAGGAAGAAGAGAGTGTGGGGAAGAGAGAAACTAAGAGAGTTGTATTTCTTTCCTGTGGTGATTTTTTAGTGAATTGTGGTGTGCTCCGTGGACGTAGGTCGATTTTGACCAAACCACGTAAATTTCTAGTATTCCAAATTTTTCTAATTGCTCATAGGGTCCTAACAAGTGGTATCAGAGCCCAATTGGAGCAGAAAGACAAGATTGGAGTTGTTCACCGAAATCAAAGCTTTATCTAGTGGCTCGAAATTGAATTTTGAGACCACTATCACGTTTACCTCACCGATACGTAGCCAACGGTGCAAACTAGAGCTCGAAAGGAGCTCAAACAGAGGCCCACGCGCCCCCACGCGCATTCCTAGAGAGGAACGCCTCGCCACACGTCGGTGACCTGTGAAGGAAATGTAACCTCGAATGAGTGTGAAACACTGTATGATCATTGTAAAATCTAGTCGCTTCTACATTTCCAAATCATGACTTATCAAGTGCCGTAAGCTGTGTATAACTATCATGGAACTTAGCAATCAACCTGGCCCAAATTTTACAGGAGAAGCTAATTCCAACAGTCACCTGTTGTAACAAACACAACAGTTATGGGAATTAAAGCTCAAAGTGAAGCCTCCTAGACAACAGAGAGTTGAAGTATATTTCAACTAAAGCATTCAATTCCTTTCCGCTAAGCTTCTGCGACTACCATACTTGTGAAAGATTGCAAGACCAATTCTCCCATTCCAGATGAAATCACCACCCTCAAACTGCTTACGGAACAGTCAGTACAAAGATTAATATGGGTAGAGGAGTGTTCATTTTTGACGGGAGTGTAGGAATCCAACATTCTGCATCAACAATTCTTAATGTGAATTTGAACTAGCATCTACCTGATTCAAAATCTACGGTAGCAGGATTTCATTGCTTCACCAGACTCAAAAACAGAACTTGCAAATCACTGCTTGAAGACATTGTCACGTCAATGAGAATAGGAAAAAAAATAGGTCAATATTTGCATTTCTGGGATGTTATATATCCTAAAATACATCACCATGACTTCTGGATAGAATTTTCCTCTCAAAGAACAACATAATGGCAGATGAAGGAAAAAGCAGCGGGGAATGGATTCAAGTTCTATGCATTTTTAATGCAAAGCTTGAAAGTTTCTGTAATTTTTCCGTACGCATTTTGAAGTAAAACTGATAGGCATTGCAATGAGCTTGAATATGTTTAACTTATATAAGATTGCAAGACCAATTCGTCCATGCAATTCTTCTTTTCTCAATTATCTTCGTATGTTTCTCACCGTCACCAATTAGATATAAAAAATGAAAAAAAGTTACAAAACATAAAAAACGTGACATACAAACCAACAGGAAAGTGGCAAAATAAGTAAGTTGCACAACAGTTGACCGTACCGTTTCAAGAGAACTTTCCCTCCCTCATCAATATTTAGCCTTGCAAGATGCTTCTTCTTGTCCAACACATACGCTCTGTCAGTTTTCCTTTTGGGCATTTTCTGCAATTGGGTATCTTATAACAAAAATATTTCAGCATAGAATAATTTCCAAGGTCAATGAATAATGCTGCAATCATCTTAAATGCTTGACACAAAAATGGTAGGGCTTTGTTTGGAACTTGGAAAATGTGAATTTTGCAAATGAAAATATGAAAGAATCCACTTTTTCTTGTTTGGTTGTCAACAAAGATGAGAGTGAAAATATAATATAAATGGTAAAAGAATAGGAAAATTTTTTCCCATTTTTCATGACAGTAACCTTTGAGTTTTCAAAATTTGAATCATATTTTGATAAATTATCATTTTTTAATAATGTTTGAGACAGGGAAAAAATACATAGAAAATTGATTCCCTTCTCATTTTATTCCTTTCCTTTCATCTCAAAAAATTCTTTGCCATAACAAGGCCTAAAAGTGAAAATCTATTTTTCAGGAAATTCCAAGTAATTTATTCGCTTATAATTCATCATATCTTCGGAAAGAATCAAAATCAGAAGCAATTTATTTTACCAACAACTTAAGTGTTACTAAGAATTTAGAAAACTGCTATTACGTCAGCTGTAACAGAGGCAAAACAGAAGCAAAAATTATTTGGGTATATTCCATCATCAATCACTCCATACTTGCTCAATGCTCAACCTAGATAATTCAATCAAGCCTTTTTATATCAAAATCCCTCTTTTCTTCAAATCCGCCATACAATTTCATTTTATTAACAAAAAACGAAAATAATCAGACATTGAGAAGGAGAAGAAGAGAGAAGCACCAGTAATAAGGACGTGAGATCCACAGTGCTTGCAGTAGTAGACGAAGAGATCGGAGTCGGGGCCGTCCGGTGCTGCATCCTCGCTCGAGTACGTGTGTGTCGTTCTCTTCGGCATAGTAGCTCTTCTCTCTCTCTCTCTCTCTCTCTGTAAAAATTGGGCGATGACCGCAACAGGTTTTCTGGGAGCTCGGCAAAGCGCTAAAATGACGTCGTTTTTTCCTTCTGACGAATTCTGCTGTGGTGTTGGTAGGCTTTTCGTAATTAAATAATTCCTAAATTTTTAAAAATAATGGGAAAAATAGGTTATAGCAGGAAAGTTATAAATTTTTGACCCATGAGTAATTTTATATATTTTTTGGATCAATAATTTTATTTAAAAAATTAATAATAGTAAATAATTTTTTGTTATATTTTTTTATCATAAAAACAATATTTAAAATAAAAATATATTCTAATATGTAAAATGTTGGTATCTAAAATAAAAATTTTGTTTGTTGATTATATAAATATTTGATTTTCATTTTTAATTTTATTAGTAAGTAAATATCAAAAAGTATTAAATCTTCTATACGCTTTAAAGAAAATATTCTTCGAGCTCAAAACAAATTAATTAAGTCTAAGGCTTATTATTTGACATTTCTTCTTTCTTTCTTTTTTTTCTCTTTTCTCAAATGAAAAAAATATATAGAGCCTTAAAAATATTAATTTACTAACAAATTAACTATTATTCAAAATTTTTTTTATTTTAAACTTTTAAAAACAAAAGAATGTTTTAAGAAAAAACAAAAAAAAAAATATAAATTGAAAATTACATCAGCTTATTTTAGTTAATATATAATACTAAATTTAGATTATTTCAAGTAGTCAATCGAAAAGATCGATTATAAGACAATTTGATTTTGAACTATCATTCAAATCCAAACCTTAGATTAGAATGTGTGGAGGGGAAAACTTGGAGTTCTAACTAGTGTGAGTTCTTTACAAAAACTCAAGAAAAACATTTGATGTTAGTCTATTATATCCATATAATTTGTAGTTTGATATTATAAATGTGACACATTCTATTTTTAAAATCTAATCGTGAAAAATTCTCAACTTAAGTTGATTAGATCACATATAGCCCATGTAAGATTTGGAATTGACAAAGCACAACATGTTATATTAACATTTGGATCCACAAAGTTTTGACACAATATTATATAATTAGTGAATTCTAAATTCAACATGAAATATTCTTTCCTAATATGTTTCTCATATAAAATTTTAATAAATGTGCTAATTTTATCATACCAAACAAATGGGGCCGTTAGTTTTTGCAGTTCTATTCTGTGAGAAATTATAAAAATTACAAAGGATCTGTCGCCTCATGTAAACATGCATTTATTTTTTAAATTTAAAAAATGTGGCAATTGATCCCACACTCACTGGCATTGACATATATAGATCGAGTACGATCCAATATCACATGTTTCAAATATAAAAAGAGTAGTGTTATGTGATATGAACAACCATGATGACATGAGCTCACGTGGTAGGGTATCAATGGGTGTAATGATGTGGGCCCATATTGTTGCACCCATTGTTACTTGTAAGGGTGAGTATTCAGTCGGTTCGGTTAAAAAATCTCATTAACCGAATCGACTGAAATTCCATATTTAATCGAATTCAAAACCGACCAAACCAAATTTCAGTTAAATCGGAAAGCCGTGACATCATGTACCCGCATCCTTTAGCATTTTCTATATAAAAAATAGTTTCACATACACTTGAAAAGGGTAGATCCCTTTGGGTGATTTGTGCTTTTATTTTCTTCTTCTTGTTGATTGATTGGTACATTTTGGTTAAGTTTGATTCATTTCTATTTTTTTAAGAACAAACAATTCACTAAATTTAAGAGCTTACTATTTTAGGGATCATTAAGTGATAAATACTCAATACAATTTTAAATTTGTGGATCAGCTTATAAATATAATTAGAATTGTCTTTAATTTGAATGCTTATTATTTTTTTGTCATTCGGTAACTAACCACTAAATACCTATGTGAGATTGCATGTGGGAGATTAGAAGAAGTGTGTCGTCGAATATTATAGAATTTATATTTTTTAAAGGGAAAAAATGTTCATCAAAACATTAAATAGACCTTTTGTTGAATAACAATTGAAAGATTTCTAATTTAGTCAAATTTAATTCAACTCTAATTCAAATCTTATCAAACAAGATCCACCCATTCCCATTACCTTAACTAATGCATCTCGTGTGATATCCATATCTCTATAACTTTTAATATCTCAAGTGAATGCATTTCGAGTGACATATTATATATCTCAATTAGACACTAGCATAAATCCCACACCATCCGACAACCTTACATTTTTTTTTGGACAGTATATTTTTAATATCTCGACAAATGCATACTCTTTCATCATAGGTTCGTAATAAATAACATGGTCATCCTAAATAGTATCTCAAGAACATAGAAAGATAGAGAGTGACCCGGTCCCTAGAATAAAGCAAATATTTTAATTTTAATCAAAATTAATATAATTAATAAGAACATTTTATATTACAAAAATCTCCTTAATCAGAGTTAGTGAGATGAAGCTTCTATATATATATATACACGCACACAATTGACTATAAATGGACTAAATCCCAAAAGCGCCAACTCAACTAAATATATTTCACTTGAAGAGTCTACATGGTGGCTAACAAATTTCACCAGAAGAGTCTACATGGTGGCTACGACTCGGCTTAAAGCATCAGCAGCCTTGTTCTCAACACTAGCTCGGTGTTTGAGTACAAAGTGTACTGTTGTATGTGCTCAACCCATTTCATATGTCTATGCCCTAGCTTCATCTGAGTATGTAAATACCTAAGGGCTTGGTGGTCTGAGTACAAGAGAAACTCCTAAGGAAGGAGATAGTGTCTCCAGTGTCGCAGTGACTATACCATAGCATAAAATTTCCTATCATAGGTAGAATACCACTGTTTTGCCCTATTCAACTTCTCGCTAAAGAAGGCTATCGGGCGTCTCTCCTGACTAAGCACTCCTTTAATGCCTACACTTGAGGCCTCATATGCAACCTCAAATAATTTATGGAAATATGGTAGGTGATGCAATGGTGTCTTAGTCATCAAACCTTTTATATCAAAAAAGGCTTTTGTCGCAGATTTCAATCATCTAAATTCTCATTTCTTGTGGTAGATTGAAATGGGGGTCATGATAGTGCTAAATTTTCTGATGAACCTCCTGTAGAATGTGGCTAACCCATGAAAACTCATCGCAACATGTATGTTCCGGGGAGTATGCCAATCTCTAATGGCCTTGACATTATCAGGGTCAACAAAAACGCCATGCTCAGACACAACAAAACCAAGGAAGATGATGTGACAACCCAAATAAATCTGGAATTAAATAATAAGGAAAGGAAATACCCATAGGACTCGTCGACGAATACAGGGAATTCGTCGACGAGGGTAGAAGAGAATTCGTCGACGAAGAAATACTAAGAGAGTTTTGAACTGATTGAATTTTGTCGATGAAATTATTGAAGGATTCGTCGACGAATGACGTGGCTCGTCGACGAATCTAGTTCTATATATATCAAAAATCCGATTTTTAACTTCTTTATTAAGCTAACTCTCTCTCCCCTTCGGCCCTCTCTTTCCCCTTCGGCCTTCTCTCTCTCTCTCATCGATTTTGGGCTAGATTTATGCCGGATCGACAATCTGAAGTCACCACGACGCTCCTAGGGAAGTTCTCTCCAAATTTTCCGGAGCGGATTGTTGGTGAAAGTAAGTTGGAAACCATCCCAGAGTTGAGGTAAGGTTTTTTAAGACAAATTTGGTTTTATGATAGTTATAAGAAATGATGTATACGTAAAAATACTAAAGTTTAATACTGAGAGTTTTCAGTTTCAGGGTATTGATCAGGAAATCCTACGGAGGGTAGACCAGGATATTTTAGGGACTTTCTCAGTATCCAGGTAAGTGAATAAACTAAACTAATTACTTTTTCCGCAAATTATTATTATTTACGAGTAACTTGATTTTTTAAAAATATTTACGATATTTGAATATTCTGAAATGAATGTATGTTTGAGAAAAATACTGCCAATGTGATGAAACATATATAGATGTATGAGATGCTAGAAAATATGATTTTTAGAATAGAATGTATGGTTTTATACAACAAATGTGTGGCATGAATATTATTTTCCATGTAAGAATATCACGATACGACGATGATATGAATGAAATATGTTTTGTGAAATTATGAAAGAGTACAGTATATTATGATGATTTTGAAGTGCATGGTAATTGATGTAATTTCAGAACGATATTATGATATGCTCGGCACGAGGACGTAATTATGATATGTTCGGCACAAGGCCATAATTATGATATGTTCGGCACAAGGCCGTAATTATGATATGTTCGACACAAGGCCATAATTATAAAAGATGCTATATAATCATGTACTATATGTTATTAGAACCCGAATGTTAGTTTAGTTCAGTTCAAGGGCTCGGTACCGTAGCTTATAGATAAGATGTTTATGATCAGATTAGTGCTAACTACCCCACGAGGGGGTAGGAGATGGATAGTCGATGAGGCTTTCAGTAGAGTGTGGACATCCACTTGGCAGTTCGGACTAGGGTGCGGCGGGCCCATCATACAGACATATTTGACTCGGCAGTGGTCGGCTAGCCATTGTCGGGTCCCGCCTTCGGGCTGTACAACTCGAAATGGGGGGTAATACATGACACCGACTAGCTATTCATCCTGGGTATGTTTTCAGTATTATTAGTATAACAGATGTTTACATACGATATGATTTATCAGCAATTATGAAAGTATATGATTATTCAGTATGTGATGATAAATGTCTACAGATATATGAAATGTATTGTATTTGTATAATTACATTAAATATTCATGTTGCCACACAGTTATATTTAGTTGATTTTCCCTTACTGAGAAGTGTCTCACCCCCAAACATTAAATGATTTTCAGGAAACCCAGAGAGACCAGCGGGTCAGGGCTGTCGTTGAGTGATTGGGGTTTCCCTACTAGAAGGGTAAGCGTTGAACTAGGATCGAGAGATTTTTGTTATACGATCCAAGTGTTATTTTGACTTTTTGGAGGTTGTATATAGTAAGAGTATTTTGATGATATAGTAAACTCTGGTATTATGTTTTATGATTGGATGTTCGAGATTTTATGCTTGCTGCTGTTTAGGTTTCTGTTGTAATTGACAGGTTTCTCTGTTACCCACGGGTTCGGGTTGACCATCTTATTTATTATGTTACATTTTATGTTAAGGAAATTGAAGTCATTACAAATGATGTGTTTAGTCATAAAAGTACATTTCTTTAAGTTGACATATAACTTCTGCTCCCTCAAAACCTCAAACACTCTCCTCAAATGGATAAGGTGCTATTTCCTAATCTGACTATAGATCAATATATCATCAAAGTAGACTACAAAGAAGTGTCCAATGAAAGGCCTTAATACCCGAGTCATAATTCTCATGAAAGTGCTCGGTGCATTAATTAGTTAGCCCAAATGGCATGATTAATCACTCATATAACCCATTCTTCGTCTTGAAGGCAATTTTCCACTCATCTCTTGGTATAATCCTAATATGATGGTATCTACTTTTAAGGTATCTTTGAAAAAATCTTGGATCCTACCATCTTATCAAACATATCATCTAGTTTAGGTATGGGAAACTTATTCTTGACGAGGATCTTGTTGATTGCTCTACCATCGATCCACATCCTCTAAGTGTAACGCCCCAAAGGGAGCACTGAGTCTCTCCTCCTCCACTTAGGTTAGACAATAGGGGGTGAACCTTATCAGACTAATGATTGACCTCACAGACCAACACATATTCTTTTTAGTATGTTTTGTTCTCACTCACACACTTCCTGAGAAAACTTCCTAGAAGATCACCCATCCTAAGATTACTCCAAGCCAAGCACGCTTAACCGTGAAGTTCTTATGGAAAAACTCCTAAAAAGAAAGGTGCACCTTGTTGATATGGGTTCTAATTCTTTTAAGCCTTTCTTCCACGGGGTATCACATTCTCCCCCACTTACAGAACGCAACGTCCTCGTTGCAAACCCACATTTCCAAACCTAGGCGATGTGA